>NC_089220.1:62151613-62498314 GCF_963924675.1 Phocoena phocoena | reverse complement strand
CTAGGTCCTTGTTAAATGTTTCTTGCATTTTGTCTATTCTGTTTCCAAGATTTGGGATCATCTTTACTGTCATTATTCTGAATTCTTTTTCAGGTAGACTGCCTATTTCCTCTTCATTTGTTAGGTCTGGTGGGTTTTTATCTTTCTCCTTCATCTGCTGTGTGTTTTTCTGTCTTCTCATTTTGCTTATCTTACTGTGTTTGGGGTCTCCTTTTTGCAGGCTGCAGGTTCGTAGTTCCCGTTCTGTAGGCTTCCTGGTGGAGGGGAGTAGTGCCTGTGTTCTGTTGGATGAGGCTGGATCTTGTCTTTCTGGTGGGCAGGTCCATGTCTGGTGGTGTGTTTTGGGGTGTCTGTGGACTTATTATGATTTTAGGCAGCCTCTCTGCTAATTGGTGGGGCTGTGTTCCTGTCTTGCTAGTTGTTTGGCATAGGGTGTCCAGCACTGTAACTTGCTGGTCGTTGAGTGAAGCTGGGTGCTGGCGTTGAGATGGAGATCTCTGGGAGATTTTTGCTGTTTGATATTATGTGGAGCTGGGAGGTCTCTTGTGGACCATTGTCCTGAGGTTGACTCTCCCACCTCAGAGGCACAGCACTGACTCCTGGCTGCAGCAACAAGAGCCTTTCATCCACACGGCTCCGAATAAAAGGGAAAAATAAGGAAAGAAGGAAAGGAAGAAAGGAAGGAAGAAAGAAAGAAAGGAGATAAAATAAAATAAAGTTACTAAAATAAAAAATAATTAAGAAAAACAATTTTTTAAAGAAAACAAAACAAAAACACGGACGGATAGAACCCTAGGACAAATGGTGGAAGCAAAACTATAGACAAAATCTCACACAGAAGCATACACATACACACTCACCAAAAGAGGAAAAGGGGAAAAAATCATAAATCTTGCTGTCAAAGTCCACCTCCTCAATTTGGGATGATTCGTTGTCTATTCAGGTGTTCCACAGATGCAGGGTACATCAAGTTGATTGTGGAGCTTTAATCCGCTGCTCCTGAGGCTGCTGGGAGGGATTTCCCTTTCTCTTCTTTGTTCTCACAGCTCCCGGGGCTCAGTTTTGGATTTGGCCCCGCCTCTGCGTGTAGGTCGCCGGAGGGCGTCTGTTCTTCGCTCAGACAGGACGAGGTTAAAGGAGCAGCTGCTTCGGGGACTCTGGCTCACTCAGGCCATGGGGTGGGAGGGGTACGGAGTGCGGGGCGAGCCTGCGGCGGCAGAGGCTGGTGTGACGTTGCACCAGCCTGAGCCACGCTGTGCGTTCTCCCAGGGAAGTTGTCCCTGGATCCCGGGACCCTGGCAGTGGCGGGCTGCACAGGCTCCCCGGAAGGGGGGTGTGGGTAGTGACCTGTGCTCGCACACAGGCTTCTTGGTGGCAGCAGCAGCAGCCTTAGCGTCTCATGCCTGTCTCTGGGGTCTGCGCTTTTAGCCGTGGCTCACGCCCATCTCTGGAGCTCCTTTAAGGAGTGCTCTTAATCCCCTCTCCTCACGCACCAGGAAACAAAGAGGGAAGAAAAAGTCTCTTCCGTCTTCGGGAGGTCCAGACTTTTCCCTGGACTCCCTCCTGGCTACCTGTGGCGCACTAACTCCCTGCAGGCTGTGTTCACGCCGACAACCCCAGTCCTCTCCCTGAGCTCTGACCGAAGCCCGAGCCTCAGCTCCCAGCCCTGCCTGCCCCGGCGGGTGAGCAGACAAGCCTCTCGGGCTGGTGAGTGCTGGTCGGCACCAATCCTCTGTGCGGGAGTCTCTCCGCTTTGCCCTCCACACCCCTGTTGCTGTGCTCTCCTCCTCCTCCGCAGCTCGGAAGCTTTCCCCCTCCACCACCCACAGCCTCCGCCTGCGAAGGGGCTTCCTAGTGTGTGGAAACTTTCCTCCTTCACCACTCCCTCCCACTGGTGCAGGTCCCGTCCCTATCCTTTTGTCTCTGTTTATTCTTTTTTCTTTTGCCCTACCCAGGTATGTGGGGACTTTCTTGCCTTTTGGGAGGTCTGAGGTCTTCTGCCTGCGTTCAGTAGGTGTTCTGTAGGAGTTGTTCCACATGTAGATGTATTTCTGGTGTATCTGTGGGGAGGTAGGTGATCTCCGCGTCTTACCCTTCTGCCATCTTCCCGATCTCCTGTATGATCCTTTTAATGTGCTGTTGGATTCTGTTTGCTAGTATTTTGTTGAGGATTTTTGCATCTATGTTCATCAGTGATATTGGCCTGTAGTTGTCTTTTTATGTGACGTCTTTGTCTGGTTTTGGTATCAGGGTGATGGTGCCCTCATAGAATGAGTTTGGGAGTTTTCCTCCCTCTGCTGTATTTTGGAAGAGTTTGAGAAGGATAGGTGTTAGCTCTTCTCTAAATGTTTGATAGAATTTGCCTGTGAAGCCATGTCGTCATGGGCTTTTGTTTGTTGGAAGATTTTAATCACAGTTTCAGTTTCAGTGTTTGTTCATATTTTTTATTTCTTCCTGATTCAGTCTTGGAAGGTGGTACTTTTCTAAGAATTTGTCCATTTCTTCCAAGTTGTCCATTTTATTGGCATATAGTTGCTTGTAGTAAACCCTCATGATACTTTGTATTTCTGCAGTGTCAGTTGTTACCTCTCCATTTTCATTTCTAATTCTATTTATTTTAGTCTTCTCCCTTTTTTTCTTGATGAGACTGGCTAGTGTTTTATCAATTTTGTTTATCTTCTCAAGGAACCAGCTTTTAGTTTTATTGATCTTTGCTATTGTTTCCTTCATTTCTTTTTCATTTCTTTCCGATCTGATGTTTATGATTTCTTTCCTTCTGCTAACTTTAGGTTTCTTTTGTTCTTGTTTCTCTAATTTCTTTAAGTGTAAGCTCAGGTTGTTTATTTGAGATTTTTCTTGTTTCTTGAAGTAGGATTGTATTGCTATACACTTCCCTTTTAGAACTGCTTTTGCTGCATTCCATAGGTTTTGAGCCATCTTGTTTTCATTTGTCAGTTGTTTCTAGGTAGTTTTTGATTTCCTCTTTGATTTCTTCAGTGATCTCTTTCGTTATTTAGTAGCATATGGTTTAGCCTCCATGTGTTTGTATTTTTTACAGTTTTCTTTCCTGTAATTGATATCTAGTCTTGTAATGTTGTGGTCAGAAAAGATACTTGATATGATTTCAATTTTCTTAAATTTATCAAAGCTTGATTTGTGACCCAAGGTGTGATCTATCCTGGAGAATGTTCCATGAGCACTTGAGTAGATAGTGTATCCTGTTGTTTTTGGATGGAATGTCCTATATATATCAATTAAGTCCATCTTGTTTATTGTGTCCTTTGAAGCTTGTGTTTTCTTATTTTCTTTATGGATGATCTGTGCCTTGGTGAAAGTGGGGTGTCACAGTCCCCTAGTATTATTGTGTTACTGTCAATTTCCCCTTTTATGGCTGGTAGCATTTGCCTTATGTATTGTGGTGCTCCTATGTTGGGTGCATACATATTTACAATTATTATATCTTCTTCTTGGATTAATCCCTTGATCATTATGTAGTGTCCTTCTTTGTCTCTTGTAGTAGTCTTTATTTTGAAGTATATTTTGTCTGATACGAGAATTGCTACTCCAGCTTTCTTTTGATTTCCATTTGCATGGAATAAATTTTCCATCCCCTCACTTTCAGTGTGTATATGCCCCTAGGTCTGAAGTGGGTCTCTTGTAGACAGCATGTATATGGGTCTCTTTTTTGTGTTCATTCAGCCAGTCTGTGTCTTTTGTTGGGAGCATTTAATCCATTTACATTTAAGGTAATTATCAATATGTATGTTCCTATTACCGTTTTCTTAATTGTTTTGGGTTTGTTATTGTAGGTCTTTTCCTTCTCTTGTGTTTCCTGCCTAGAGAAGTTCCTTTAGCATTTGTTGTAAAACTGGTTCGGCGGTGATGAATTCTCTTAGCTTTTGCTTGTCTGTAAAGGTTTTAATTTCTCTATTGAATCTGAATGAGATCCTTGCTGGGTAGAGTAATCTTGATTGTAGGTTTTTCCCTTTCATCACTTTAAATATGTCCTGCCACTCCCTCTGGCTTGCAGAGTTTCTGCTGAGAGATCAGCTGTTAACCTTATTGGGATTCCCTTGTATGTTATTTTTTGCTTTTCCCTTGCTGCTTTTAATATTTTTTCTTTGTATTTAATTTTTGACAGTTTGATTAATATGTGTCTTGGCATGTTTCTCCTTGGATTTATCCTGTATGGGACTCTATGTGGTTCCTTGACTATTTCCTTTCCTACGTTAGGGAAGTTTTCAACTATAATCTCTTCAAACATTTTCTCAGACCCTTTCTTTTTCTCTTCTTTTTCTTGGACCCCTATAATTCAAATGTTGGTGAGTTTAATGTTGTCCCAGTGGTCTCTGAGACTGTCCTCAATTCTTTTCATTCTTTTTTCTTTATTCTGCTCTACAGTAGTTATTTCCACTATCTTATCTTCCAGGTCACTTATCTGTTCTTCTCCCTCAGTTATTCTGCTATTGATTCCTTCTAGGGAATTTTAAATTTCATTTATTTTGTTGTTCAACATTGTTCATTTACTCTTTCATTCTTTTAGATCCTTGTTAAACATTTCTTGTATTTTCTCATTCTTTTCCAAGATTTTGGATTATCTTTACACTCATTACTCTGAATTCTTTTTCAGGTAGATTGCCTATTTCCTCTTCATTTGTTAGGCCTGGTGGGTTTTTACCTTGCTCCTTCATCTGCTGCATATTTCTCTACCTTCTCATTTTGTTTCACTTACTGTGTTTGGGGTCTCCTTTTCGCAGGCTACAGGTTTGTAGTTCCTATTGTTTTTGGTGTCTGCCCCCAGTGGCTAATGTTGGTTTATTGGGTTGTGTAGGCTTCCTGGTGGTGGGGCCTGGTGCCTGTGTTCTGGTGGATGAGGCCTGATCTTGTCTTTCTGGTGAGCAGGACCACATCTGGTGGTGTGTTTTGGGGTGTCTGTGGCCTTATTATGATTTTAGGCAGCCTCTCTGCTAATGGGTGGGATTGTGTTCCTGTCTTGCTAGTTGTTTGGCATGGGGTGTCCATCATTGGAGCTTGCTGGCCGTTGGGTGGAGCTGGGTATTATCATTGAGATGGAGATCTCTGGGAGAGCTCTCGCCGATTGATATTACATGGGGCCAGGCAGTCTCTGGTGGTCCAAAGTCCTGAACTCGGCTCTCCCACTTCCGAGGCTTAGGCCTGACACCAGGCCAGAGCACCAAGACCCTGTCAGCCACACGGCTCAGAAGAAAAGGAAGAAAAAAGGAAAGAAAATAAGTAATAAAATAAAATAATTAAAATTTAAAATTGTAAAAAATTATTAAAATTAAAAAGTAACAACAGGGCTTCCCTGGTGGCGCAGTGGTTGAGAGTCCGCCTGCCGATGCAGGGGACATGGGTTCGTGCCCCGGTCCGGGAAGATCCCACATGCTGCGGAGCGGCTGGGCCCGTGAGCCATGGCCGCTGAGCCTGCGCGTCCAGAACCTGTGCTCCGCAACGGGAGAGGCCACAACAGTGAGAGGCCTGCATACCGCAAAAAAAATATATATATATACCAGTGGAAGCATAGTTTGTAAAAACACCCGAGTTGAGTTTAAAAATGAAATGACTAAAATTCATTGAATGAAAATGTATTCCTCCTAACTTCATGACTATATGATTAGAAATGAACAAAGAGAAAGAGAACATGTACAGTCACATAAGCAGGCTCCGCATTACAGTGAGTGAGGGGGACAGTGAGCATGAAACTGGTGGACCCTTCTTCGATGAAGAGCTTTTCATTTTGCAATTAATAGAATGTCTGCTTTATTTTGCACCAAATTTAAGCTCACAATGTTCCCTCCACTTGAACTTGAAGAAGCAAGAGGAAAATGAGCAGTTGGCGTGGGGTCCAGGGATGGGAGTGTGAGAAGAGCATGTGGTTTTAGAAGTCATTGTTTATTAGTTCAGGTCGTAGGCTGAAAGCTGCTCTTACAGCCTCAAGGGGCAACGGTGTAATAATGCTCTTTATTATCATCATTATTATAAATAGTTCCATTTCACCGCTTTGACTGTGGCACTTTGTAAAATTACTTCTGAAAATAGTTTTTCTTCTGTGTCCCCACCCCCACTGTGCCCCCCTGCCCCTTGCCAGAGTGGCAGAAGGGAATTACTGGTGTTGAGTCATGAAGGGAACTGGGAGGATGCAGTAGAGGATGGGGCACAGGCCACACACAGTGCATGTATCCAGGAAGGGGGTGAGCGAAGGGTAAGGCAATATCGATGGTTTCATTTCCTGCCATGGGAAAGTGATAGGATTTCAACTTGGAGAGTTTAGGGTTGAATCTGGGATTCAGCTGAACTGCTTGTGGAATGTGAATGACAAATCCTTTTTGTGTGTTCGTGTGAGGTATACATGTGTTAGATTTTTTGTTTCAAGGGCCCCAGAAATAACAACATAACTTAAATCCATGCTGTGGAGTTGGTCAGAGTGTTCTGAAGAAGTCCAGCTGCATTCTACAGCATATATGGGGACTTAGGCTGGTAGAATAGTCTAGATTTTAGATTTAGCAACTTTTGTACTTTTTATTAAGTTCAAGAGAGGGATGAAGGGGCTGATGGTAGGAGTGAGATGCTTTGGCAAAACTTCTTACGACATTCCTGGAGAAGGAGATGCTAAAAACCTTATTGCTGGCAGAGTTTTGGGAAAATCATAGACCTGAGGATGAAATCTAAAAATGGAATGCCTCCTACGGTATGGAATATGGAAAATTTTCAAGAGGGATTTTATATTTTTCATGTTAATGAAGTATTCTGGCAAAAGAATGTAACTTTTGCTGTAATGTAATTAGGCAAATAGGTTGCTAACTTGAAGGCATATTTCATTCCAGGCATTTGTTAAATTCTAGCCATGATAGAATTTTTCTACCTAGTTTTGGCATAGGATGAGCAGAGGTATTTTATACTCAGTGTTTCAAACCTGATGGTGTCATCCAAGTGTGAACTAAGACATACTATCATAGTTGGCTAGTTTATAAAGTGTTACATACAAGAACAATCTCCCAGACCTAGAGATTTAGGTGTTTGAAAGACGCTCAATGACACTTACAATCGAAATGAAAAAATCTTTTCCTTCTAACTGTTGCTCATTGATTGATTCTCACTAATACCCAGCCTTTTCTTTTTACCTTGTCCCTATCCTTAATAGATTGGGTAATATTTTGACTTTTGAAGGATGAAGACGCAGGGCATTCCAAGCAGATCAAAAAGCACCAGCCAAGCCACATAGGCACGGAGATGTCAGGGATGGTCGAGTTGCCCAGAGTGTCTGGAGATGTGATATGATATTTTAGTGGGGAATAAGGGGTGGAGGCAAGGTTAGAAAGAGAACATTGTAAGGTAGAAGCAAAAGATAGATTGAGGTCAAATTGCAAGGGCCATTGAAGGTCTGTGATCTGTGATTTCAAAAAATGAGTCTGGTGGCAATGTGGAAGCGGCATTAAAGAGGATGAAGTACAGTAAGGTCAGAAAACCAATTACGTTGTTGGCTGATGAAAGAGGATGAGGCCAACTCTGCCCGTGTCAGTAGGAAGGGGGAAAGGGATGAGAAAGTTATTTCCTAGGTAGAGTTGAAAGGATTTGGTGCAAGACGGATGAGATGCTGAAGGGGAAAGGACGAATCAAAGGTGACCCAAACCCAGGTGGCTGGGAAGATGACTTCATGGTTTATCACTGAAATGGGGAACTTGGGAGCAGGACTGTGCTGGGGTTGGGGGTCTTAGGGTGGGTGTATTAGTTTCCTAGTGCTGATAGAATACAACAAAGTGGGTGGCTTAACCGAATTATGCCTTACAGTGCTAGAGGCCAGAAGTCCGGGATCAAGGTTTCACAGCGTTGGTTCCTTCTGAAGCCTCTAGGTCTGTTCCAGGCCTCTCTTCTAGCTTTTGGAAGTTCCTTGGCTTATGGCATCATTACTCCAGTCTTCACATGGCATTGTTCCTGTGTGCATATCTGTGTCCAAATTTCCCCTTTTTATAAGGGCACCGGTGATATTGGACTAGGGGCCTGTGCTACTGCAGTATGACCTCACCTTAACTAATTACATTTGCAATGACCCTATTTCTGGCATAACATCTGTGAATAATGTCAAATTCAATGTACTGGGGGTTTGGACTTCAACATATGAATTTTCAGGGGAACACAATTCAGTTCACAAAAGTAGAGTAGGTGAGGTGATAATGACAAGCTTTAGGTTCCTGTGGACCAAATGTCAGCAAGCTGGTGGAAACAGATATGAGCTGACGATAGAGATTTAGTCATCACTGCATATAGGGATCACTCATATACTAGAGAATTTTCTGTGGAGTGTTTTATAGCTGTAGGAGTGAAAGCAATTGCCTGGAGAAGAAGAGGTAGAGGAGGAACATCATTTCTCTGAGTATCCCCTTATGAGTCAGGCTTTCTGTCCAGTGTGTAGACAGCTGCTCTCATTTCATCCTCATGGCGGACCCAGTGAGGGAAGAGTTGAGTGGAAACTGAAGCCCACGGTCATACAACAGGAGGATGGCAAAGCTGAGATTTGCTCCCAGGTTTATTTGATGTCACTAAAAGATGCTGCCTGCTCCTGGGGAGAGAGTCGTAGCACAAGGAAAGGGCTGGGGAGAAAACCCTGGAGGAGCTCAGAGGAAAGGGTAAGGGCAGCAGGGGGAGCCAGTGAAGGGGAATAGAGCAAATGAGAGCTAGGAAAGAAAGCCAATGGGAATCCAAGGTTGAAGGAGTGGGGGAGAGGCATGGTGTTGACTATTTTAGACAAGCTAAGGACCTAGAAGTGTCTCTTTGGTTTAGTGCCCTCTCTGCTCTTTGAACGTCCATTTGATTAAGAAGTGAAATTAGAACAAATTTTCGTCCACAGTGATTACAGGCAACAGATTCACTGTAAAATAAAAAAGAGAATTACTGTCAATTTTATTCCAAGTTCAGCACAGTCAATGTGCTATTGGGGGAGAAACACCAATTCTGATAAATCGCTCACTCCATGTATATACATTTACTTCACGATGGCTTTGGAGGCTAATTTTATTCTGAAATTCTGAGCCTTGGGACCTGGCACCAAAGTTGGGGGTGAGTACACCCTTTCCTGTGTCTGTGTATGTGCCACTGTTTTGGTTGCTAGGAAATGCTTTAATTTGTATAAGTGTGGTTATACCAGCTAGTGGAGGAATCTAATAAGGACATTTTAGAGGCTAGGTGGAGGCATTTTAGGACATGTGAGGCTATTGGGTGATAAATAAGCCCTTTCTGGCTTGTTGCCCATACCTGCTTTATATTCACTTCAAAGAAGAAAATTTTCATTAAAAACAAAGCAGTTAAAATGTCAAGGTGCCCATTCTCTCTTTTCAGGCTCTCCTTTTTACATTACAAAATAAGTGGATTGAGTGATGCATGAACTGCTGCTAAATAAAGCCTTTTCTTGGCATTCCTTGGAGAAATCAAATCCAAGACCACTGGTGAAAGGTGATTGTACTATATCCACTACACAGACTCTTTCTTCTAATTATCAGCATGAATGTAATTACTTACAAGCATCTCAGGCTCCTATGATCATGTCCCTCAGAGCATTTCATCTTTAATGATTTTTCTTGATAGAAAGCCAGTTGGAAGCATTTGTTGTATAACATTGCTCAACCAGAAAGAAAAATACGTACTTCTCAGAAGAAAGATCTGTATGCTTTCTTCTCAATGGTACTTATATTCTGCCAGAATTTGATTAGGAGCTATCTTGGCACAAAGATTGCTAATGACTGAGTCAAAGAACTTACACAGATTAAACAATTTCTTGGAAAAAAATACAATGTAATATGACATTCCTTTTCCGAGAATCTTGAAGTTCAGAAATGTAACCACTTAAGGTGAATTGTTAAATCCTCTAACTTCTGATGATAGAGAGTATGACAGGGACAGGTTCCTGAGGGAGTCTGTAGATTCTTAAGTGAGATGGTTTTAAGGGAAGACATTTCTGGTCTGATGGTGAGACTAAAGTGGAAGCTCATATAATAAATTAGGATTTTTAAAGCTATAAATGACATTAGAGCTTACCTATTCCCCCTCCTTCAAGAAATAAACAAACTGCCCAGATAAATTACCGTCCAAGTGCTTAGGAGCTTGCCCCTTGTCACAGTCTGTTGGTGTCACAACTAGTTGCTGGGCCTCAGATTCCTTCCCAGTATTCTTTCCATCGTCTCTTCTTTCTCTAGGATTAAAAAGAAATGACAAAAGACTTCATTTATCTGGCGTTGTTGACAAACACATTTAAACGTCTTATATGTTAGTTTTCTGGGTAACTAAAGTTCATCCCTTAAGCATCACTTGAAAGTGTTTAATGGAACTGGTCATTTTAAGGAACATGCTGAACACAGCTTAGCTTTTTCTTGAGGAAGTGGTTATCATCATTATAGACATTCATTATTTTACCACGATTGAATCAAACCCACGGTTGCCCTCTGGAGTAACTGAGGACCATTGCTGTTGTAGTTGTGTAGTATAGTATAGTATAGTAATTGAAAGGATTGCTGCTGTATAAGGTGACTGGAAGCCTCTCCTGCAGAACAAAATACAAGATTTTGTGATCATCATATGGTTAAAGATTTTAGCTTTCTTTTTGCCTGAAAACTGAGTCCAAGAGAATTAAACACTACTCATAATGTCTGTAACCTTGTGCATTCTTTGGAGCTGTTGTCTGGTGATTTAAGAAAACTAATTTGACCTTTTCACCAAAGACCATCTTAGTAGAAGAACTTGTTGAAAACAAGGCTCTTACACAGGGGTCCCTTGTTTCTCTGAGTAACTTCTGATTTCTGGCTCTCTGCTTCTTTCCTGCTTCCAGATCGTCTCCTGATCTGGAGGGAAGTTTTGGGCTTAGCTGGTGTTTGCTTTTTTCTTTTCCAGTTTTATTGAGAAATAATTGACATACATCACTGTATAAGTTTAAGGTGTACGGCACAATGGTTTGATTTACATCTATTGTGAAATGATTATAGTCAGTGGTTCTTAAGCTTCAGTCTAAACCAGGTTCACCTGGAGGTCTTGTTAGGTCCACTCATAGAGTCAGATAAGGTAGGTCTGGGCGGGGCCCCGGGATTCTGGAGTATTGACAAATTATAGGAGATACTGCTGCTTCCGGTCTGGGAACCACACTTTGACAGCCACCAAGGAAATCATCATTCTCCATTTTTCTCCAGAAAGAGAGAATCAGGAAGATTTGAGACTTTCTGGGACAGTGTCCAGAGCTGCCTCTGTGCTTGTGGGGTCTGCCATGTTGAGACTCTGGTTAATGGCTTCTAATATCAGGGAATAGAATCAGCTTTCCTACCTGTTGGTTTGGGAGTATTAAAAACACACACTTTTGCTGGTGTCTTCAGTAGCAAATGGGCTTTATTCTTCCTTTCCTCTTCCAGAACATGTATTATTTAATTGGAGTTTTTGCACATACCCCTCTGGAATTTCTTGAGTAATTTTCAGAATCAAAGCATGATAAACCCCTCACATTCACTTTTATATCCTCATTCATGGAGAACTTGAGTACCTAGCTCACAGATCTCATTTCAGCTCCAGCAATGTTAATCTCAGTCGGTCTGTGTGTCTCTCTTCTGCCTCACTTGCATGTGTGTGTAAATATGTATGTGCATATACATAGATACAAGCCATACGCACACACAGACTCTGCATGGGAATTTAGGCTGATACCATCCAATGACATCATCCTTGGGAACTTTAACATACTCATTATTGACTCTGCCAACCCTCTGAGTTCAGCACATCATATGGAAGCACTGCCCCCAACCCTCTTGTCCACAATGAGGGTTCTTGACTGTGGACAGTGGCACTTGTCTCTCCATCTCCCTACTCCCAACCTGCCCCCTAACTTCCCCTCACTTTTTTGTTTACTCACGCTGAGGCTTCCCTAGGACATTGTGTGGCAAAATAGAAAGGACATGGTCTTTGGAGTTAGAGGCACACAGGTTTAAATCCTTTCCAGCTTTGTAAACTTGGGTCTTTACATCTGTTTTGTGGGGCTACATTACAGGGTTGTTGAGAGGGTTAAATCAGATAACGTATGTAAAGCACTTAGCACATCTGCACGTAGTGGATGATTAGCTACTGAGAAATCATTATTCTCTGGATACTTTAGCCACTCACAAAATTAGTCACACCTGAGTCTTATCTGTCACTCAGAGTTGTACTGCTGCTAAGGCCTTAAATCTGAAGTCCCTCTCTAGAGCCACCATATATCATGGGGAGGCAGGATGGCATGGGGATGCTAGAATTACAACAATGAGGAGAGAGAAGAGATGGCAGAGTCTTAAGCCACTGAGAGCTAGTCACTACATCTCGTCCCATTGTAAAATCAAAGGATTAGTATAGACAATCTCTAAGGCTCCAAAGCCCCTAGAATTGTAGTATTCTGTTCTTCTGGTGCTCTTCAATCCCAACCAAGTCTCTTCATTGCTGTCACCGTGACCTTTAGTTCCACTGTATTTTCACAGCTCACTAGCTCTCTTCTTGGCAAATTTGCCTTCCATCACTCTTTTGCTTAAGTCTTATCTCCTCTATTTTTCTACCTTAAATCCTATGTTCCAGCCATACTGAACCATCCACCATTTCCTAGTTATTTTTTCATAGCGTACACTTTTTTCTAACCTAATATGTTATTTTGTTTTTCTTCGGTATCCCTTACTGGAATATAAGCTCCTTGAAAGCAGAAATTTTTGTTCGTTGCCCTACCCCTGCACTTAGACTAGTGCCTGGCCATAAAAAGTGTTTAATAAATATTTGTTGAGTGAATTCTCTGCCTTCCCTTTATGCTTCTTTACACATTGGCTACTTAGGGTCACCGCAGCTTCTGATTACTTATGACGAGAGAAGGAAGTAAATCAGAAACTTGATGGTGTTGTCCTCAGGACTAGGCATTGATCCTCCTGGTGTGGAGTCTGGCTGATCCTGCACCCCTCCCTTGGCAGTGACCTGCCTAATATGAAGGGGTGCTCTCCAGCTGTTGGTGCTGGTCTGTGTTTGACCCTGGACGGGAAGTGATGGATTGCTGACCACCTTACTGAGGCTCTGTCCCACCAAGACCCTGTCTGTTTCTTCCCATTGGACTTGTGGCTGAGATGCCTCAGGCCCTAGCACACTCCTGTTATAACAACATTAAGTTCTCTTCAGGACAGACCAGCTGGTTGCAGTAATGGAAGGGCTAGGGAGGTGGAAATCAGAAGGCCAGAGTCCCAGTTCCAACTGCATGTCTGACACTTCAAATCAATTACTTCAAAAATACTTTTGAAGAGCCTATAATGTACAGATGAGGTACATAGAAAGTCTAAAGATGGTTTCTGTTCCCTAAGAGGTTCTAATCTAGTTGGAAAGACAAAATGCACACATGTCCTTTCATTTTATCTCCAAAATATTTCTCAGATGTGCCGCCTTCTTCCCATCCCCACAATCCACACCCTAGTTCTCTCCATGGCCACACTCTGCACCCAACTTCGTCCCCCTCTGCCTGAATGACCACAACATCCCACCTGTTCCCGCCATCTCTAATCTTGCCCCTTTTGACTATTCTTTCCCAGGATAATTACCTTTTAAAAATCGAATATCTTAATCAAACCATCACGCTCTCCTGCTGCTTTTTACCGGACATCTAACCTTGACTTATCTGGACCTGCTTGGTCTTCTTCCCAACTCTCCTTTCTCATCTCGTGATCCTCTCCCCTTACCAACCGTAAAAGAACTTCTTCTGATCCCTCAGACCTGAGACATCTTTCCCACTTCGGGACCTGTGCACATGCCATTGGTCTGCCTGGAATTCTCTGTTTCGCCACCATCCACAAGGCTCTGGTCTTCACATGACCGGCTCCTTCTTTTCTCTGAAGTCTCAGCTAGAAAGGGGTTTCCTTACAGCCTTCTCTGAATCAAATTCCCTGGTCATCCCAATGCAGGGCATTATATGTTTCCTTCAAAGACCTTATCACAGATTGCAGTGATTACTTAGTTATTTAATTATCTGTCCCCATCACTGGACCGTAAGTTCTGTGAAGTCAGGGATGGCGCCTTCTTCAATGTTCTGTCCTTGTAACCTCAATACCTGCCCAGCACAGTACCAGATATACTGCAAGCCTTCAATAAACATTTTAACATGAAACACATAATGGCTAGTAGCTGAGCATGCTACCCCTTAGGATGGCACTGTAACTCTATGTAAACTGGTGAATCAGTGAAAGATTTTATTAATTGTATTTATAGTAATTGTGCTCTGTGCCAGTTATCTTCAGGATACTTTTACACAATTAAAAACATTAAAAGATTATTAGAAATGTTAAAATTATGCAAAATCCTAAAATCAGTTTAAGTTTTATATTCTGCCATATTGGATATATTTAGGCTTGTCAGGTAGGTGGTATATATCAAGAACTCATATTCATAATGTGTTATCACACTTGCTTCATTTAAAATCCATATTGAAACTGTGGTCTCCTTGTCCCGAGGAAGATCTTTAAAAAGACAATTGCACTTTGAGGGAGATGACCCTCCTTTCCTAAGGGCCCTGCACAGAGCCATTCTGTTGGATCCTTTTCAGACAACCTGGGAGCTGAGGGTGGCCCTATTATAAATCCTCTGTTAAGCATTGGATTGTAGCCATCTTGTTGGGGGGCTACAAAGGGCAGCTTTCACTGTTGTGTCAGCTAACAAAAGACAGTGATTCTAAAACATACCCTGTGGACTGCTTAATAAAGTAACTGCCTTATGTGGTTGTAAGTCATTTTACAAACATGCTATATATAGTACTGAGCACAGCGTACCTTTCTGAAAGAGCAGCTGCCTCTCTTTTCATCTGACCTGATACTGATTCACCATCCTTGCTGGATTCAATGGCTTGCTTATTGGCATTGGAACATGGGCTCGATGGCTGTTGGCAGCTCCTGCTGTCTGGGTGCCTTTCAGTTTCATCCCTTTGATTGTAGAGCAGTTTTGCGTTATTGATAAATTACAGGTACGGTACTCAGAGGGAGGAAAGGGGCAGCTCAGAGTGAATGGCGGTGCCCTTGGGTATGACGCTAACTTGGACTCATCCATTAGACAATGCTGTGTAGTGGAAGGTGTGTTTATGGGATTAGTTATTTATCACAAAACAGGATAGGAGTTACTTGACTGCTAATTATAACACTGGATGAGCACATAAAAATCATCATAATAGACAATATCATCCCTGTAGGACCCTTCACATGAAATCGGTCCAGCCAGACAAATAGTTATTTACATAACATGGAATCTTAAAAAAAAGATCCTAAAAAACTAGCAACAATCAAATAAGCAAAATGTGTGTATAGAAGCTAATAAAAATTAGTACCTTAAAAAAAAAATCACTGCAAGCTATGTTTTCTGTAATTATACCAAACCCTAGAGTTTTAACCATGCAATAGTAATTTTTTCGTGTTTTTGCCGTTATTGTCATTTTCATTTACTTAACTATGTCTAACTTGAACAAACAATGTTAAGTGGGGAAACAGATGCAATTAAATAGCCTGTAATTATGTTTTTAGTCAACTGCTACCATCACAGACTCCTCCTGCACCTTGGACCAGAAAAGAAGTGACCTAACTGATTTTACCAACTGCTTTGCCAGGCCCTGATGCAGAATAGATGGCCTTATTAAGCAATCAAAAAATCAGCCATTACAGAGGAATGGTAATCAACAGTGTTTATACAGCTCACACACTAGCCCCACAATACACAATCAGGACCATGAATTCTGCTAATTGGGTACCTTCTGCGTCCAGAGGTGCCTGCAAAGGGAAACAAAAGGGACTTGAAAATTAGTGTTTGTAGCAATTAGTTTCTGTCTAAAGGCTTAACTCAGTTCAGGGAAACCATGATTCAAACAGGGATTATTATAGCAACTCTGGTATTTAAATATCTTCTTGCCATTATTTGAGGTAGGATTTAGCTTGGCAAAAGTAATGTAGATTCATCCTCTTTTTTTATTTACTTAAAGTGATTTTCGTTTTGAACTTTTCAAAAATCAAACCCATTAAGCCATTTGCTGCTTTAAATTTTCTGACATTCAATGGTTTTTAAATTTTATTTTTTTTAAACTTATGATCTTGCTCAAGACCAGTTGAAAAGACTGTTAAATACATGTATTGTTGAGGAGCTCTGCTCAGAGGAACGATACAGTTGAGTTTGTTGTGCCATTATTTCTCTCAGAATGATTCGTAGTTTAGTGGGAAAACATAGGGTATAAATCTTGGTGGAGGAAGAAAAGGACAGCAAGTGTTTTATTTATAAATGTATGTACAAATTTGCATTCTAAGCAATAGGGCTAAAATGGTCCAGAAGGAGAACGTAGGTTCTCTGTGTATTTTATCCGAGTAAACTAGCAGGGCATTTCCAAATGGGCTCTGCTGAAAGCCAATGGATTTTATGAAATTCATTACAAAAAGGCTTTTGCCCTCTTCTTCCCTTTTAGTCTTCAGCATTTCTGAATAATCAGATAGACACATCTCTGCGCTTTGCTTCTGTCATGACTCCCTGCTGTAGATGCTCAAAGGGCAAATGAATAGTAGCACAATTCAAGGGACCTCTTCACCTCCCGTGGAAAGCATCAGCTGCAGGTTCTTGCTTTCCTGAAGCTCTCCACATGGTGACAGAAGGATCATAACAACAGCAACAACAGAAAGATTAGTAAGAGGAAAGGAAAGCCTTATGATTCAGAAGAAGACCAAAGAAATAATAGATGTTTCATTTTCTGTGATTTAAAGGCTACATGAGCAAATGACAGTTTGTCTTCTTAAATTTATTAATAAGCTGCTCTCTTGAATTACTTAAATGGTTAATCAGTGTGTCAATAAGTATAGTAAAATTTTTATTATTAACACCAAATTTGACATTATTAAGACAGAAATTATAGAAAGGGTATTGGTACCTTGAAGACAATCAGAATGATAAGTGTGATCGTTTTAGAGACACTGTAGCCACATTTTATTCCTGACTGATTACATTACATATTGATATTAGTGAGCATTAGTATGTAGTGCAATCAGTCAGAAGATGAGTGAAATGTGAACTAATGAGAGCTAATTGTATCATATAATAGCAAGGACACAGAATTCTATCAATTAAATTAGTTTGAGATAAAACAAATATGAATATAATAATGTTTATAATAATGAGGCAATTAGAGCTAATGAAATCAGTGTTAATAGAGACAGAGATCCCTATTCCATTTCTGCCCTTCTTCTGATTTCTTCAAACTTTGGGTTGTGTTATATTCACTGGAGTATATTCAACCATTGATGCTATGTCTGTGCGTGTTGAAGATGTAGGGATGAAGAATATAAATCTTCACAGTCTGCATGTTTCGTTTTTTTCTGGCCGCACCGCGTGGCTCGTGGCATCTTAGTTCCCCGACCAGGGATGGAACCCGTGCCCTTTGCAGTGGAAGCGCGGAGCCCTAACCATTGAACCGCCAGGGAATTCCCAACATGTTTCTTGATCTTATACTTTCAGAAGACTCCTCTTGGCCTGGCATACTTTGGCCAAGGTAGTAATCTCTGATGAAGAAATCATGTCTTGTTCCACATACTTGCTTCACATACTGTCTTTTCTTGATCTGGGATAGAAATTAGCACTTCTTGGTGTAAACGTTGATCTTATATTCTCCACATATTGGAGTTGCCTCTTCAGGTCTAGTGCCTTCCCATTGTGTAATTCAATTGGATTCTGCTTATTCGTTGCTTCCCTGGTGTCCTTAAAGATTTGACATTCATTCCATTTAATTCCCTGATTCAGAGAGTTACAACTGGGATGGCAAAGCCAGATTCTTAGATACTTGGTTAATAATGTACTCTCCAGGAGAAATTATGCCCATTATCTCTCAGGAGATGGTTTTGGAGATGCAACTTCAGGCTGGTAAATTACTGACATCACTGAAATGATTAGGACCTTTATTCTGTGTTGAAATTTATCTTTGAACCTAATAGTCCATATTGCTGAGCACCTTATAAGGCAGTGGGTATGGGAATTAAAGAAGATGATGCATTTCTGATCAGTTTAGAAACTCATCCATTTAACTATGCAAATAAAGGATTAAGAAAAAAAGTATTTTCTGTGGTACTTGCCTATTATAGATATTGCATTGGTAATTAATGGGAAACTTGAAAAAGTTTAGTAACTTCTTGATTATCTATTTGGATGTTACTCTGGTTGTTGTACTGCTATTTGTCCTTAGTTTAGGCTGGAGTTAGTGAATGATATTTGACCATTAAACTAGGTAGAACTTTGTTCTGTGAAAGTTTCAACCAACTTTTTCATTTGGCTACTGTGTTATCATGTATATTGTGGGTGTTATTGCTTTTGCTTTTGTATTTCATTAGAAAGACATCAGAACGGGCTGTGAGTTAATGTTTCACTTGTAAAAGGTTATGGATTATGCTCAGCTGGTTTCTCAGGCCGGCACAGGGTTCGTGATTAGAAGAATGAAAACAAACGTGAATTGAAAATGTCACTAACCTTTACTGGGCCCTGAGAATCCCGGAGCCTGCGTGACAGGAGGCTTTCCTGTTTTCAACAGTATAAAGAAGATTGAAACAAAACAGCACGGATCTTGGCTATTTACATCTTTTAATGAATGCTCTTCACGTTTGGGTTCCTTTGTCTGTCTCCCAGATTTCAAGGGTTTAACTGTAAAAAGTGCGGATGTTATCACATATTCTTATAAACCATGGAGCAGACATCTGTCTAGGATGGTTTTTCTTCCAAATTATGCTCAGTATAAAGGGCATATATACAGCTGTGCCTGTATATATAGCCGATTATTCATTCTCAGTGTTCACCAGCACTGAGTTGGAAAGTATTTTCAGATATACTGTAAGTAAAGCTGTGTGTTTAAGTGGGGCATGGTGGAGGGATATTTAAGATGAGATCTAGTATCTTGTGTGTGATGGGCCCACTAGGTTTGAATCTGATTCTGCTGTCTTTAAAAACCTTTTGTGATCGATAAATATATTCACACCCTAGGTCGCAGAACCTCATCAGAACAGAGGAAAGTAAAACTGACTTAAATACTCCATTTATATAAGCTGTAGAGAATCTAGAGATTAAACTGTGATCCAGTGCAGGAGATAACACATCTGACCAGTGCTAATGTTTTTGAACTTTAAATTTCTATTAGGATTCACTGTTTTTGTTTCCTTACAGTGATTTGGACTTGGTTGTTCTTGACCTAAATATGAATAACATTGCAGCACCTGAAACATATTAGTCTGTTTCTTTCCCCCTTAATTTTTCTCCCTGCTACTGTCTGATCTGGCACAACTTGTGACAAATCGTGCTGTACTTTTCAGTGATTTAATAGGTAGTTTGAGAAAATACTCTATGAAGAGCACTAAGGAAATCTCAAAATAAAACATATTCCTTCATCTGGACTATAAATATGTGGCGGATGAGGAATTTTAGGCTTTTAACAATGCATTTACTTGTTCTTGAATTAAAATGGGTTCTATAGACTCATGCTTAGTCCAAAATTATTTTAAATACTAGTATTTCACGGTGCAACTCTGACTTATATGGATTTGATGACACTTCTCTTGGGGCGGAGTTTAAGTATTTGAGAAACACAAACCTGTGCCTTTTTATTCTCACTTTATCTAATTATATATTGTCTTTTTTTTTTTTTTTTTTTTTGCGGTTCGTGGGCCTCTCACTGTTGTGGCCTCTCCCGTTGCGGAGCACAGGCTCCGGACACGCAGGCTCAGTGGCCATGGCTCATGGGCCCAGCCGCTCCGTGGCATGTGGGATCTTCCCGGACTAGGGCACGAACCCGTGTCCCCTGCTCGGCAGGCGGACTCTCAACCACTGCGCCACTAGGGAAGCCCTATATTGTCTTTTTAATACAGATTTTGGTTTGCATTTTGAAAGAAGATCAAAGTAATGTTTTGGCCAGAAAGTGTTTTCACTTAAAAATATGAAGCCTTAGTAAAATTATATCTTCATTTAAAAATAGCCTTAGTAAAATTATATCTAATTAATAATAATATAATAAAGCAAAACTTATGCCCGAATGTATAAGCAACTTTATTTTTAAGCATAAAGTTAGGAAAATTACTTGGTGGAAAGAAAGTTACTAATAGTGGCATTACTTTTTACTCAAAAGTGACAATTTTATTATTGCTGCAATTTAAAAGACTTATTCATGCATATAGCATTCTTTTATTTCACAACAGTAAAGTGAGATTTTTAAACTTGAAATCATGTTTCCTATTTGGAAAAATGTATGATTTTTTCAGGTAAAGCAAGTCACTCAGGTTTCAGTTTGAAGGACTGTGGGTTGGTAACTGGGCTCCAATTTTAACCTTGATGATTTATGTAATTTTGAAAGTCACGCAAACTCTCTTTATTCAAAATTCCTTTATATTGAATTATTTATTTTCTGCTGCATCAGTCAGAATAGGCTAGGTTATGCTGCAGTAACAAATAAGCCCTACATCTCAGTAGCTTACAATAACATTCACATATTCATCAATAATGAGTTGGGAGTTGTGTTGCATCATTGCTGTCATTGTCTAATGCTATAACCTATGTTGATGGAGTAGCCTCTATCTGTAGCATTGCCCATTGTGAAGGCAGGGAAAAAAGAGAACACGAGGAAGCACACATTAGCTCTTAATTCTTCCACTAACACTGTTGGCTAAAGCAGGCCAATCTAGCTTCAAGCAGCAGAGAAGTAGAATTCTACCACTTAATGGAAGAAGAAGAAAGACATTGCTACCTGTTAATAGGCTTAAGACCACCATACACTCTCCTCACCCACTACCCCACATTTATTTACTTATAAATGTTATTACATGATAAAGTAATACACTGGAAAAAAATCACTAAAATTAGAAAAAAAACCCCACTCAGAGTCCTATCACCCTAACATATCAAACTATTTTATTTGTTCAAGTTTACTTAAACACCTTGCCAGTATACAAAATCTTTATATAGTTGTATTGATTCTTTTCTGTTTGTATTAGTTAGACAAATTTACCAGTGATTCTCTAAATGCTAGTGAGCTCATAATGGAGGTTTGTTTTAAATCTTACATTGCAATGGGTTTCTAACCTGTCTGTGATTATAATATCTTCGTTATAATTTTGAGTTATGAAATTAATATAAAAGAGAAGTTTGGGGCAAGTGCATAAGATAATAACTTACATGTGGAGTACTTGAACTATTTTATAGAAGATTCCATAGTACAACAGTTAAAAGTATTTTTTAATGTGTATGTGGGCTAAGAAAGTCCCAGATAATTTTAAAAGGAATCCTATGTGGGCCTGTTTTTCTAAAATTTTAGTCAAATTTATTATATTTCAGTTAAGTGATATTGTTTTTAATATAAGAACCTTATATTTAGGTGCTTTTATTTGGAAGGGAATTACAGAGCTTGATTTACACAGGGCTATGCAAAGGCTGGATTTTGTGAGGAGGAGAGCCAGTGAATGAAAGGACACATAGGAAGAATTTTATTGGTAATACTTCCAATTGAAAGCTTTAATTTTCAAATGGTCATGAGGAGGTACACTGGCTGATTTTCTTTCGTATTAATGTTTATAATATTATCATTACATATTATAATGTTATTGTAATATTGTAATATTATTATTACATAATATATTATGCTAAAAACCTTGATTTTGTTATGAAGAAGACATTTATTTGTGATAGGGAAAGTACAACTCTTATCTCTTATTGGGGTCTTACCAGTAGCAGTGCCGTTTTTTTCTTTTAATCTCCTTCTGGAGAAGTTGTTTAGAGTAACATTAATCATGGGTCAGTTTGGACAGTTCAAGCAATATTGTACTCTAATAAATTTTATGTCATGTATATTTTATCACAAATTTGTTTTTCATTGTCAAGGTTACCAGTGACCTCTATGTTGCCAAATCCAGCAATCAGTTCTTAATTTTCACCATTCTGGGTCCTAGAGCATCATTTGACACAGATAATGTTCCCCTTTTCCTGAAATATGGTCTTTACTGGGCTTCTGGTGCTTCACAGTGTTTCGGTTTTGTTGTTTCTTTTTTTCCCTGTCTCACTGGCTATGCCTTCCCAGTCCTCTTTGCTGTATCCTCCTCATCTTACTGATTCCAGATGTTTGAGTTGGCCTCTTCTCTGTCTGTCTAAACGTGCTCTTCAGGTGATCTCATCCAGTCTCATGACTTTAAATATCATCTATATGCAGATGACCTACATTTATATCTCTAGCCTCTGCCTTTCCCCTGACATCCAGACTCATGTAGATATTTTTTAATGACATCTCTGTTTAGATGTCAATAAGCATGTCAGATTTAACATCCAAACGAAGCTTCATACTTTTTCCTCTTAATCCTGCTTTCCACCCATTGTTCACCATTGCGCTAAATGGCAAAACCCTTTACTGGGTTTCACATGACAAAAAGCCTTGGGATCATTCTTGATTCTCCTCTTCTTTTGTACCCTGTATGTAATCCACTGGCAAATCCTGCTGGCAGTTCTATCAATACCTTCAAAGTAAACCCCCAAACTGACCACTTGTGATCATCTTCTGGTACCCCTGTCTGAGCCACCGCCATTTTTCTCCTGGATGATTCCAATAGTCTCTCCACTGGTCTCCCTGCTTTTACTCTTGCCACTGCAGGTATCCCCATTCTTTTGAAAGTTCACTTTATGCCACTTTGCTTTTACGAAAGACCTACATTAGTACCTGTTTTGGCTAACTGAAAGAAATCCGCAGAGGATTTTCATTTATACAAAAAGAGGCAAAAATAGAAAATAGCGTTCAGCGTTTGTTTTGCAGTGAGTTGTTACAGAGGCAGTGCACACCCTGGCAGTGAGAGGGGCACCACCAAGCCCCTTCCTGGGGAACTACACTCAGCATCTCAGCATCAAGCCACTATAGATTTGCACTGTGTCTGTGAGCATCTGTGCTTTATTTCGATTTAGTTTGTGCATCCGTTAGTAAGATGTGCCCTAAGGTAATTGTTCCTTCACTTCACACCATTTTGGCTTATGAAGGATTTCAAAGGAACACTCTGCTTTCAGATATCAGGGAAATCCTGTGAATCCGTTCCTCAAGACTATTCTGTAACGAGGAGCCCTAGTTCTTTAAAAATCTAAATCTGTTTGTGGCAAATTCTCTGATTCTTCCAATCTCGCTTAGAGAAATCTCAGGAATAAAGATTTTGATTCTCTTAGCAGAATATAGACATTCATTTGTCAGGCAGAGTTCGATCAAGTTTGTTGTGTGACTTTTAGCCCATATATTATGATTCTCTGTGTTGGAACATAATCCAGAATTTATATAGAATGAACATTTTCGGGATAAACAGTTTCTTACTCTCCTTTCCTTGGGTCACCCATTTCTCTTAAGTGGCTTGCTCATGTAGTGATGACGATAAAGCTGCTAAAAAATCATGCCAACTTCTGTTTTCTTTCATTATTTTCCACACAGTGCCAAGATTAGAATGGGAGCAACGAGACATTTATATCAACTTTGGACTTCATGGTGTCAAGGTAAAGAGCGGATTAATACACTTGTCTTTCTTTGCCTGTGATTCTTTAAGCTTTTATTATTGTTCTCTGTTAGGTCCTTTTGAGTCCTCACTATTTTGGTTAAGACAGATTTGTATCAGGTCCCATCATTTACTTCCTTTTTCTACCCAGGTTACTGAGAGTGTGTCTGGATCATGATCTTTCATTTCTCTTACCTTCTGAGGACCTTACACATCTAAGAGATGAGGTGGCAATGTCTGAACTATGGCCATTGAAAATGAACTTCTTATGTTATTTCCTGGGTTGTCATTTAAGGCTGTTCTCTGCAGCATACTTTCTGGAATTTGATTCCAGTTTGTTTTAAGAGTCCCATAAAATTGGATATCTATCCTATGGATAGAGAAAATAGCTCTTTCAGAGCATGCTGGGACAAGTCAGTTAACCACCCAGCCATGCATGGTACCTTAATAGTGTGGGCAGAGAATTGAGTTACTTTTGACTCCTTCTCTCAGGAATTTTCCCAGATAGCCTAATAAGTTAGTTACTCGGTTAGTGCACAGTATATTAAATCTTGTACGAGAGCCAAAGACTACACTTTTTTGATACCTAACAGAGTAGCTTCAGAGCAAATCCAATTATATTTTCCCAAATTAGTGTTCACATTTCAGCTATTTGACGGGAGAGTAATGTCTCCTGATTTGCCCAGGTTGTGTTCCAGAGAGGAGGTCTTTTTCTTTACAGACTGTAGACTGATTTCCTAAATCACAAAAAGCACTGACCTAGATTTTCTTTGAGCTCTTTTGACCTTGGGGATGAACTTTAGTGAATTGGGAGCAGAGTGTGACAGCATTTGCAGAGGGGAAGGCAGAGCTGACTGCTCTCAAATTGGCTTCTCAGCGTCCCAGTGTCTTAGTCTGACTCACGAGCTGCCTGCTGCCGTTCGGAAGCTTCCAGCATCTTTAAATGGTACTAATTGTTTGGATATTGCTTGATCCCTTGGAAAAAAGAAAAGAAATGATTTTACTGGTGGTGAGGGTGGCTAAATATACACTACTGGAAAGTGACGTTTTCTATTTTCTCAGTCTCGTCAAGCCATCAATAAGCAAGCTTTCCCATACACTTTTCCCCAAATTTGACCTGGTGGGACCAAGTCTGGCTCCAACTAAGGAGTTTGTGTTTTGCCTGATATTCTGGGAAAAGGGCAAAAATATTCCAGTAAGGAATCCAAATATAGTACATAGTTATTTAGATTGGCCCTGGGGTGTGCTAACTGTAACTCTAAACTTAGACATATCTTAGAATGATATGGCACTTGGTTGGTGACTTTGTGATGCCTGTGCATTTTTATGCCTTTCTTGGCCTTGTTGCCTAGGCCAGTACATACGAGACTAAGTCTAGTTTTTTGTGCTTCCTTTAGTTTGTATATGTGAAAATTGACTCACAGTTTTACTTTGAAAATTATGAGGAATTCCCCTTGCTATTATTACTTGAAAAGGCCTGGCTAAACTACACAACTGATGTAGAATGACTCTGTTATTGTTATTAAAGTGGTAAGCAATGATCCGTAAGTCTATGCAAAGACACGTTAGGATGAACTGCTTTCCCCTTTGTTGATTAATAGGTGTAAATTGAACTTGAAAGGAGAGGGACCCTTTCCTTTTGTGGCCTGTAGGAATGCAAGGGCTTCTGGGGCACTCCACTGGTAGGGTTATCTCAAGCTCCAAGTTCATTTCCTGTGATACTCGAATGACAGTTCAGTGCAGATAACTAGAATCACAAAACTGTTTTGAAAGAATGAACTGGTAAGAGAACTGATGGAGTAACCTCTTTTAGTTCTAAGAGCTTTACATAACTCCAAGTTTAGCAAGACTTGGATTCAACCTCTGTACTCTAGTAACAGGAAATGAAACCTGGGATCATGTCAAGAGATCCATGTTGGATCATAAGGAAGAGGTTTGACTTCTCAGCAACAGAACGTAGGTTCTCTATTATTTTTTTTATAAAGTTATTGATATACAATGTTTTCCCCTTGAACGTATATCTCTATATCTTTGTCATCAATGGGAATTCTAGTTTTAATGTTGTTTCCTTTCATTCATTCTCAGATTTTTACTGAACAACCTCTATGTACCAGTCAGTGGGCTAGTTGCTGGTTATATAGCTGCAAATGATCTCTGCACTTGTGGGGGACTTACAATCTAGTGGGAAAATATACAATAAACAATTACACCAATAATTATTTGACCCCCATTTTAAGAAGTCCTGCTTTCTGTGTTGGTTTAGACTTTTTTTTTTAGTGTTTTTTTCTCTAGTTTTATCAGTTATTTAATAAGACACAAATTTTCTTTTGAATATAAAAAGAAAACCTGTTCTATTCAAGTAGAGTTTATACATTCAAATTTGGCTTTTGAGAAAATTCAGCAAGAGTCTGACTCCATACTTACATGCTGTTAGAAATAAATGTTAGAGATTTAGTAATATAATAAAACTTGACAATTATTTAGTATTCCTTTCTATAAACTGAAAGTACTCTTAATTATTAATATTTATTGAGGGATTTATTTGTGTGTGTCACTGTGCTCAGGAGGGCACATTGTAGGGGAGGCATACTCTATCTGAAAAATGCTTCATATATAATAAGTGATATAAAACATGTAAAAAATAACCATAGTATAGGATAGTCTGTGCTAAATGTCTTAAGAATGAAAGAAAAGAACAATAAGCAATCAGAAGAATGAGAGGTTTCCATGTGATTACATGAGTGATCAAGGAGGCTTTATGAAAGGGGTTATATTTCAATTAGTCTGGAAGGATGGGTAGATTTAATTTAAAAAATCCAATCATAACAGCTTCTTTAAAATTGTTTTGGACATGTATAAAATCATAAAGAAGAAAATAAAGAGAAAAGCACAGCCAACCCCCTGCCAGGAGGACTAGGGGGAAGGAGGACGTGCCTTTTGAGGGAAGGCACAGCTTGAGGAGTAATGACACTCCTTTCCCCTTTTCTTCCCTATCCTCAGCGGTGATGTTCATGGCTCGGTCCAGTTATCCTCCATCCCAATAGAACTGGCATTTCTGGAATGGCTCCCTGCCTCACTAAGCTGGGGAGTGGTGATCTGTTTTGTTTGATTGTTGCCAAGCCACTAGGGATAACTGAGAGGGAGGAAGAATGGTACAGCTGAGAGGAGGGCCGTGGATTGGGCTGGGGGCATCCTGCATTTCCACCACGCGGTACAAGGATTTGAGAGTGTCCCTTGGATCACCTGGGCACGGCGGAAGGTGGCTGGGCTTAAGCTGTCTTGCTGGTTCCCAACCACTCAAGGGTGCTCTTAGCTGAGCAAGGGGGCCCTGGGGACAAAAGGCCATAGACGGACTGCAGAGGATTTCAAAGTCAGACTTGAGACACATCTCCCACATCAAGACCCCTAAAGAGACACCAGCACACCCCACGAGACAGCTGGCATTGGAATCCACCCACAGAGATAGAGCTGTGATCCAGTGAGGGTTAGACAAAGGCAGTGACAACCAACACACACAGGAGAGGGGGTCATTTTCCTCTTCCTCTCCTTGTAAGACTCAGCCAGAGAAACATCTGAAAGTACAGGCTATAAGAGCATGGAGCACAATTCTTCCCCAACGCCAGGCTTCGGGAGCCAAGT
The DNA here is from genome assembly GCF_963924675.1 of Phocoena phocoena. Taxonomy (NCBI): domain Eukaryota; kingdom Metazoa; phylum Chordata; class Mammalia; order Artiodactyla; family Phocoenidae; genus Phocoena; species Phocoena phocoena. Next base: position 62,471,138 of record NC_089220.1, on the reverse strand, counting down.
CTAGCACACACTAGAGAGGAAGGGACAGAAAGGGGCAGGGAAAGGTGTGAGGTAGGAGGAAGTTCTTCACATGGAAATGAGAACAAAGTTTTATAATGAACAGGAGTCTTGAGCACCAGAGTAAGAGTGCTTTAATAATTTAAAGTGAGTGAACTGGCCATAAATATCGTTAGATGAGTGCAACACCCAGGAAAAAATGGTGTGATATGGAGCCGGGGAAGGATCTGGAGGGAGGAGGAAGAGTGAGGAAAGGAAGGGGAGGTGGGAAGAGCAGAAATGAGATTGCATATAGGTTGTTAGTTGTAGGACCAGGTGAGGTTTGCAAGCACTAACCGTGCTGTTCTCTGTACTCTTTTGTGTGGTTGAAGAGCTCTAAATAAAAAAGTTAAAGATATTGGCCTTAAAATACTTAAAAAAAAAAAACAACCCTGTTTTTTAGAATACTTTATTGTTTGGATATGTTTGATCCATTTTAATTTTCCCTGTTTTATTTTTAATTTTTAAAGCATTATGTTTTTCTTTTAACATTCTTCTTTATAGCTACCTTTGCTTTATTTCCACCTTTAATGATTTATGCTTTTATATTAAAATCTGTAACTTTTTAATATATTAGCACAGTCTTATCCTTATCGTCTACATTTCTGAGTTTCTTGTTTTGTATTCTTGATATTTTAAAATATTTTCTAATTTTAACTTATTTTAAACCTTTATTCTTTTTACTCTCTCTCTCTCTTTCTCTCTCTCCCTCTCTCCCTCCCCTCCCGCCCCAGCAATGCCTTACCTCCACCACTCTCTTTTTAGAGTTTTCCAACAATTCTTTAGGTTTAAAGTACTTCCTAAAAACCTTGCCAATCTTATTGTACAGATAGTACATTTGATTTGCTAAGCATTGTTTCTTATGTAAGTGGTCTCTTCATGTTTTCTGAAATATGCAGTCCTGCCCCACTACCTTTGCAGTGTATGTCAGTGTACGGTAGTGGGTTGGTGTGTCTTGGACTCAAATATCTGGCCTCATACTGGCTTTTGTGAAACCTCCTTTGGAACATTATTGCTATTCTGACCATTGACAGTTCTTTATTATTTTAATAGTAGAAGTATAGAAATGAGCTTTTGAAATTATTATTATTGTACTTTGAAATAAGTGTTTGTGCTTATATGGTTATACCTAATATTTTCTTCAAGCCTTTCTGAAAGACCTGCCTTAGGAGACTGAAAATTCTCTCTTGCATTTTTTCACGCTGCTTGCTTCTTTGTAACTTCTTGCTGTCTCCTTCCTGAAGAAGTGGCTCTGTGCTCTTCGAAACCTTCTTTGAAGCAAGGATAAATTTCCTGTTTTCAAAATTTTCTTTAAAGGTCATAGAAGACAATTAGTGTCTAAACCTTCAACAAAATAAGTAATTGGGTATAAAACATATGTAAAGAAAATGAGACTTGCCTTGAACCTGTCTCCACAGGGGGCAAACTGGGTTCTTAAAAAGTTGCTCAAGACCTATCTATCATGGTAGACTTTAAATAAAATTTTAAATCGGTCCGACAAGAAAACTGAATATTATGCATGTGTGCATGTGTGTAAGGGTTTGATCTATTTATAGGATTTAGTCAGTTCACTAAGAGTGGTTTAGTTTCTCAGGGACAGAGTCATGTTAACCAAACTCTTGGCAGTTGTATAGATAGAATATTTTATTAATCTGCACTAGGCAATATAAGGGATGGGGCACTATCCCTGTAGAACTACCTCAAAAGGTTTAGAGTCAGAAGAGGACCTGATGAGCTTGGAATCAGGTCAAGGGGAGTTATAAACTCCATATGTTTAAGGCATCAGGATATTAGCTTATGAGAGCCTGAAGAAACTATGGCCATAATAAGGACATTCTTCTCCTAGGACTGATCAGGTCCCTAAGTGAGGCCATACTTTTCCTTGGACAGATGTGTGGATAAACATTCATTTCCTTAAATTCCATCCCAACCGAGCTTCCTCTAACCAACAAATTCTCTCTTTAAGGATGTTATACCATTGATTAGCCTAAAGTCAGGTTCTAAGTTTTTTCTATTTCTGGTCCAGGAAATGTTTCGTCTCAATGAAATGTATTAGGTGTATCTGATTCTTAGGTACTGATTTTTAGCTAATTTTCAAGAATCTTAATTATCACCTAAAGTATAGCGTACAGTGTAAGAAGATTATTACACTATGCTTTGCAATAATATATAAAACAACGTACCTTATTTTATTTGATCCAAAATGCTAGGTGGAAAATTATGTAAAAACTCATATATATACATACACAATTCTTTGCCCATTGAGATAAGTGCTTTTAAACTTCCTTGATTTGGGATGTTTTACAGTCTGTTTTTGACGAGTTTAGTTGAGGAAAAGACACCACAAGCCACTTGGTGTTGAGAGCATTAACAGGTAATTATACACTGGGCTAATGTTCAAATAAGACTTGATGTATAAGTTGTAACACTCTGCAGTATGATAAAGGCTCTAGCACATTATGACGTCATTTAATGACCTCCACTGATTATTTCATCACTTAAAATGGCAAGGTAATTCACAGATAATTGATTGGATGTTTTCTAATTATATAATAAGAAAAAGTACCATTTGTATTTTAGAAGTTGAAGGTAAGGGGGTTTAAGATAATAAAAATAGTATTAAATTACAACTATGATACAACTCCACTAACAGAGACTCATTTCATTCGACAAAGGGTACTGGGGCTCTCCCTGTAGAGTGTTGTTCTCACACCACCGCAATGCAAACATTATCTGCAACTGAATTGCAGTCATGGTATAGTATCTGAAAATGTAAAAACCCTTCTAGCTACAGTGATTTTAATTAATGCAAAAATTATTGTAGAGCTTAGTTCAAAACCTGTACATCTGAGATGGTCAATGAAAATTTGTTGATGGATTAGACAGATCATTGCATTTCATCTGTGCAGTGTCAAACGGCCCAGGTAGTTTGAAAATACAGTATTAAATTATAAGAACAACTAGTTCCATAGGAGGCGAAAAATCTATATCTGAACATTCCATGTCTCTGTGGGAAAACCATTACATAGAAAGATTAACTTTTAGATATTATGTTCCTTTGGTGAAGGAAGTATCTTGCCCCATGCCTTTTTTCTATTGTATTTCATTAATATGTAATCAAAGTCATTGAGTGTTCACTCATTGAAATGTGTGGTCACTGCCAGCGCTTTTATTTATTTTTTATTGTATAAAAGATTTTTAAAATAATTTAAAAAATAACCGTTATATTTATGAAAATTTAAGAAGTGCTAAATTACACACTTTAATCAAACCTTTAATTTGGGGGTATGTTCATCTCACCTCCCCTTTTTGGCTTTTTTTATAATTAAAATTTAACATTTGCATTCTTCATCATTAATGGTCTGCCTCTAGATTAGAGTAGTGGATTGGGCCTTGAAAAAGGAAGGCCTCAGTGGGTGCCCAAGCTTTGGAAACCTCCTTGCTTTTATTGTGTCCATTGTTGACCACCAAGTATGTGCCACTACTTGTCACTAGCCCTCCTAGCTTGAAAAGCATTGGCTATTTTCTTGGTTCCTAAACTTTGGTGGTTGCTATGGAGGTGTGATCTATGACCTCAAAATCAGGGGTCACACCTGTCTGGCATGCACCAGGAGCCCCCACACCTGTGTAACTCTCCTCACTAGCAGCTCCTGCTGGTCATTTCCTATTCCTTTCAGTGAGTGATACGTGGTTATATTATAAGCATTTTCTGTATCACTGAATAATGATAATAAAGAAATGGAGCCAAACCTAGGTCTCTTTTTTCAAAAGGGCAGAGTCCAGAAAGGAATTTCAAATTGATTTATGTCTCTCTCAAACAGGGTGCATGTCCTTAGAGACCAGCAAATCCTGTTAAAGCCTGGTGTTTGCTCCTCTTTCTAAAAAAAGTTTTCCCTTGTGATGAGAACTGTTAGAATTTACTCTCTTGACAGCTTTCATTTATAATCTACAGCAGTGTTCGTTATCTCTTTCACATGGTACATTGCATCCCTAGTATTTATTTATCTTATAACTGGAAGTTTGTACCTTTTGACCCCCTTCATGTAATTACCCGTACCGCTAGCCACAAATCTGGTCTACAACACTGTGCTAGTTCCTGGTACACAATATAGTGATTTGACATTTCTATACATCTTAAAACAATCACCGTGATGTCTAGTTGTCTCAGGTGAGTAATTTTTATCTTATTTCTTATCACATCTACTCAGGCTTCAAAATGGTTGCTGTTGTTGTTTTTAAACAGACGCATACCATGTCAGAAGAGCATTCTTTTCTTAATGTTTTCTCCTGCGGTTGGCATTTAAAACGCTTTTACTTTTGTAGAAAGTGCTGCAGTGAGTATATTTGTGCTTATGGTTTTTTTTCTTTTGTTGAATTAAACAAGATAATATATGTAAAGTATCAGGCATAGTAAATAGTTTTATTTCCTAGAATAAATTTCTTATTTCTTATTAAAATGTATAAACAATTTACTGGCTCTTTATTTGTGGGATCATACTGCTTTCCAAAAGGTCTAAACAACCGTTTTGGCCACATTTTAAAACATGTTGCCAATCTAAACAGCGTCAGTGCCTCAAGTTTGTTATGAATACTAGCAAGAGTGAGCTTTGCTTCTTTATATGTATTTACCCTCTTTCTATCAATTTTCTGTTTATATCCTTGGCCTTGATATTTTTCTTGAAAATAGCAATGCTATTGTCACTTATATTATTTTCTTTTTTATTAAACAAAATAAAACAATTTTTCATATTTGAATGTCAGTTTTACCTTTGTGACTTCTATACTTCAAGGATAAGAAAGTTAACATTTCTCCATTGGTCTGACAATCATTCTATTCTGCTAATTTTTCAAGAATTTGATTTTCTATGTTAATCTCTCTAATTTATCTGGAGTTAATTTTCTTAAACGATGTATAGTGCAGATCCATGTTTTTAACTTATTCTTGATTTAATCATCCCTAAGCTATATGTTAGATAATCCTTCCTACTCTCTATTTAATAATGTTATTTTATGATATGCTCATGTTTAAGCTGTATAGTTTTGATCTCTTCATTCTGTTATATTGATCAGAATGTGCACATTTACTCTTGTTTTAATTCTTTTTGCTTTCTAATTAGCTACTACAGAGGTTGGTTATGTGCCTTTCTTATTCTGTTGTCCATTCAAACAAAGGCTGGACAAATTGTTCACGGTTAGTGCCATAATGCACTATGTTGAATTGTTATAATAATAGGATTATTATTATTAAACCAGACCTAGTGGTAAATGTAACTGTTACGATATATTTAATTTCCAGAATCTCGCATGGCAGTTTTTTGAGGTGTTCTTAAATACCAAACTATCTCTAATCTTAAAATGTCTCAATTTCCCTAGAGCTTATGGTTTGAACTATACAAAATTTCAGACGCCACTGTGGCTTTCTGGTATTTGCAATCTAATGACCCTTCTGTACTTTTAAAGAATTCCAGATTGTCACTCCACCCCTATATGGATATTTTAGAGATAACCATGTGTGTGTGTTTAAAAATTTTGCTCAGAAAAAAGGTTTATGTATTTTGTTCCCAGTTTTAGATATTTAGATATTTAGTGATGTCTTTAGTAAAAGGTAGAGAACTGAGCACATACTTTACCTCTGCTCTTTTCCAAGATGCCACTAAAATTATAGAACAAAGAATAAATTCATAGTTGTACTGGGAAACACAAAAAGTAACATAGTGTCCAGTGTGGATAAATGTAGGGAAGTGTTTGCTTTCATACACAGTGAGAGTTTAATTGCCTTAGTCAGTTTTTGGAAGGCAAATTTGGCTGAAGATACCAAAATAAAAATGTACATATCCTTTGAGCTAGCAGTGACACTCCTAGGAATATATACTCCAAAAATATTTAAACATATGCCCAAAGATGTATCTGTTGGGATATTCAACAACCTGGATATCAAAAGAAAAATCAATAAATTAATGCATACATGTGTACATCCATTTATTTGTATGATTACATTTATAAATGTTACATATACATAGCAGTGTGTATGGCATTAGAATGCTTTTAAACCTTTACATCTTATTTCTGAGCAGTGACTACCATGAGAGCATAGTGGGAGTTAGTTGAAGGGTTGTGAGGGAATAAGATAAACTTTTACTTTTTTACTGTATACTTCTGCATTGTTTGAAAAATTATCAAATGAGTATCAAAGATTGAATGATGTGCATGAGGTTTCCTAGCTAGTGTTTCACCTAGATTTTGTTTTTCCATGAATTCTCTTTCCCTGAATGATCTCTCACATTTTTCTTTGCTTCTTCTGATTATAGATGATTCTATCTCATGATTTTTCTGTCAATTTAAAAAATTAGTATAACTACAATTTTACAAGTAAATGGTTTGGATGACATTTGTCTCTTGATATTATGGTTTCTGAAAGAGTGTAGACTGTTAAACCCATAGTATGATTTATTTATTCTGTATTCTCTTGTGACAAAATGTTGAGCTTGAAACTAGGTTCAGTTTTTAAATAGCACAGTTGTTGTTTTAATATTTAAGTGTCTGCAGTACCCTTGCTGCATTATCGTATGTAGCATGGGCATGTTGTGCCTTCATTATTTCTGCAGTACAAACTGAAAAAACACACAGAATGGAGAACCAAAGGACGGGCAGGCATATTTTGTTTATTATGATAATCCTCCTCAAGTCCCTTCTTCCTGCTTTTGATCTAGGTGAAAGCAAGCTGGGAACCTAATTAAACCAGTGTTGAGTGAGACCACGAGATATGATGCAAAAAAAAAAAAAAAGAAAAGAAAAGATTCTGACCAACCAGATTTTGAAGTTGAAGTTCATTGAGAGCAATATACAAATAATCCCTGCAAATGGTGACATTTAAAAATGCATTTTGATATTCTGAAGCAGTTATGTAAATCACCAAGAGTGAGACTCTAGGGGAAATGGAAAACGTGCAGCCTCACGTTTTAATACCTTTTGGTGATGGTGTTATTTGACTTAATGTTTGCCAGGGGACTGGGTATTTGGAGGTAATCTGATGACAGAAATGTTATAGCCCCATGAGATATGGAGCCATAGAGGAGGGAGCTGCCAAGAGGGATACCTGTAGGTAAAGGTCAATGATAACAATACAAATAAGGACACCAGGGACATTCTCTGGTTCTGTGAAGGTTCTGACCCTGCCTACGATGTAAGAAGCAGAAACTAACAAGCTGCTAAGGAATCAGGTTTAAAAAAGGACATGGCCTCAGTGCTCATGAAGGTTCACACCTGGGATGGGCTCTTGGAACAAGGATGACAAAAACTAGAACCATGAAGCTACATCATTTACGTAACAAGTTACATACGGCTTTCAAGGAATTTGAGTTCATGGATTTCAATAGGACTCGTAAACGGCATGTGGTAATTACTGTTATTATATAGCTGGCAAAACAAAGGCAGAAGATATTTCTAAGATCATACAGTTGGCCAGTGGTGGAATTAGGGAACTGACTTCAGGCATTCTCATTCTTAGTTCTGTAAGTATCTGCCGATTTGGGGGGCGACAACTTCTGGCACAGCCGCTCTGGAAGCAGTTCTGATTACACATGATATAATTCCCTCATGAATATCTCCGAGCTCCCCTCCCCAAATATGCTGGTCTCTCCATCCTTCCCTCTTCCTTCCATGTTTTTCCTCTTTCTTTTTTGTCATTGGCATTGGCTGACTCCTCATTAAGACCTTATAACTTTTTTCTCCTTCCTGATGTTTTCAAAACATCTATTTAAAAAAAGTCGTTTTTGTGTATATATCCAGAGACCATTCTAGAAATCTTTAACTCTCTTGTATGCTGTCAGTTCTATCCTTGTTGAGTATTGCTTTTTTGAGTGGGGGGAGGGAGAACTGTGATGAGCTATTTTATGTAGTTCAGAATTGGATTTCTAGAGTCACCGAGACTTAGGAAACTGAAAATGTGCTCCACATTCTGCCTATCAACAAAGCCTAATCAAGAATGCATTCTTTGCCAACAACATTCTAAAGAGACATGATTCCAAGCTGTGGCTTGGAAATAAACTCCTTTTATTGCATTTCAATTTATAGTGTTCTTTGCCTCCATTTTGCACAAATATTCAGGGAATTTTCCCATTTAGAAGAACCTGATGCACAAATTAAGATATTTTAAGTAATGCTATTCATGATATGCCCGGAGATTATTATGAATTGATATATGATAGTATTCTGAATTTCTGACAACAACCTACTAAGAATCTGCTCCTATATACACATCTCACAGGAAGATTAATTGTTTTGGGATTACAACATTAATTTAATGGGACTGGTTTATTATTCAGACCTCAATTTGCAAACTTGTGTTTGTTTTTTTTAGGCTTTTCTTGATTTTTCTCCTCACAAGCTCTCTTACAGGATATGGCTAGTAGAATTGCTCAAAATTAATTTTAGACCCTAAGATAACTGTAGGTTATGTGACTAATTTGTAGTAGCAGAATTCAGTAATATTTAAGAGCAGGATAAACAATTTAAAAAATGCTTATGGGGATGCAACTCTTACTCAGTTTAAACAATTCAAAAGTTTGGAAACTGGTATTTGCAAATTTATCCTGTGGATCTGCTTGCTGGAATAATGTTTCTAACTGAACAGAAGAAAAAAAAAATAAGTGGAGGAGATGTTTAAATTGACAGAGCCAGGAGAAGTAAAATAAATCTCAAATACTCACATTAAATTAACCTTGGATTTATCTTGCTAACATGGCAAGTCATTATAAACTTACCACAATTGAGATACACGGTTTTGATGAGCAGACCATTTCTTGAAACAATATTTTCACAGTACATGAAATATAAGAGCTTGGGATAACACCAAATTAACCCTGAGGGAGACAGTCATTGAAGTGCTCATGATTTTATATGGGAAGCTCAGCAGAGTAAAGCTGAAGAATCTAATATATAGACAAATCCCAAGCTGTGAACAGATGTGTTCTCAGAGTCTATTTAAAAGTCAGTAGTTTCTAATTCAGAAGATTTTCCCACAATACTAATAGTGAATTCTCAATAATGTTAACTATGCGCTAGGCTCTAAGTGCTTTATGTGAATTATTTCATTTCATTCTTTCAAAACTCCTCTGATATAAATTAAAATTAACCTAATTTTGTAGAATCTGAGGCACAGAGAGATTAAATTGTCTGAGGTCACACAGCTGGATCCAGGAGTTTGATCCAGAACCTGTACTCCTAATCATGTCACACAGGGAGGTGATGGTATTAATGGTGATTAAATTCTGTTCTGATAGTGTGTTAGTATGTAGCCATGAACCCCTACCAGAACCCGATTTTACTTGACTCACAATCTCGTGGGTCAGGAATTCAGGAAGGGCTCCTCTGGGCAGCTCACATTTGCTCCACGTGGTGGCAGCTGAGGTGGCCAGAGTGAGCCCAGGGGATTCACTTTCAACATGGCTCACTTAGGTGGCTGGCAACTTGGTATTTGTGTCAGCTGGAAGCGTGACTGGGGCTTTTGGTCAGGGTTCTTGGTTCTTCTTCACGAGGGGTTTCCTTGGTTTCCTTCCAGGATAGTGGCTGTACTGCAGGAGTGAGTGATCTAAGAGACTGCCAATTCCTTTTGGTCTGGGCCTGGAAAACTAGCACAGCATCATTTCTGCTCTATTCTATTGGTCAAAAATAGTGACTGCCCAAATTCAAGGAGGAGGGGTCTACCCCTTGATAGAAAAAGTGGCAAAGAATTTGCAGCCATCTTTAATCTACCATAGGCGTCAAGAATAGACCATGGGGCTACCCTGGTGGCGCAGTGGTTGAGAGTCCGCCTGCCGATGCAGGGGACACGGGTTCGTGCCCCGATCCAGGAAGATCCCACATGCCGTGGAGCGGCTGGGCCCGTGAGCCATGGCCACTGAGCCTGCGCGTCCGGAGCCTGTGCTCCGCAACGGGAGAGGCCGCAACAGTGAGAGGCCCGCGTATCGCAAAACAAACAAACAAACAAAAAGACAAAAAAAAAAAAAAAGAATAGACCATGGAAGCCTATTTATTTAACATGTGACCTAGATTAATGTTACTCAGACTTAGCTTTGACCTCTCTTCCTCTAACAGGTTAGTTTAATTCTTACTTTTGAAAAATATAAATTTTCTTTCAACTCTTAAGGTTTGTGATTCTTTGAGAAGGGTGCATTATTTTTAAATGTAAAATACTTGGAGCATAGTTGGGATTCTATGTATGCTTATCATTTATTAATTTTCTTTTTAATACTTGAAGGCAACTATAAGATTTAACAAACAATTAAGAGTTAACAACTCAGAGGAGCAAAATGGATTGTTTTAAAGTGCAATATTCTACTTTATCTTTTACAAGATAAACACTTATTTCTCAAGATGCATAGTAATATTTTTCTGGTCTGTCACCAAACTCATTGCCTGTGAGTGCTTTTGGAGCAGGGGCTATGTCTAATTCATCTGTTATGTGGTATCCCCAGAATAAATACAATATCCCGGGAAATAGTAGGTACTCAGTAAATATTTGGGGAATGAAACTTAACAGACAACAAAACAATTTGAATGTATCTAAGATAAAACATCAAAAACTCTAATTTGTCTTATTGAGAATCTAATGTGTTGCCTCCTAATGAGGCAAAAATGCATCTGGTGATATGACAGTTTAGTAAATGTGTTTGTCATTTTAAATGTTTGCATACATTTGCAAACCAGGGACACATTCTATTTCTGATAAATTCAACCTGTGTAAAGAAGTTAATATTAATGAACAATTGTGTATCTACCAAGTTAATATTAATGCACAATTGTGTATCTACCTCTACCTCAAAAGGTAAGACCTCTTTGTATTTCTAGTGAAAATATATTTTAATATAATTGCATGCTATTAGGTATTTTCTATTTAGTTAAAATTAATACTAATATCAGGCACTTGGACTGAAGCATCACCTACTCATTTTGATTTTGAGTTTCCCTCTTCATTTGGTCTTCCCCTTTTTTTTTTTCTTTTCAGAAATGATAAAGTATAAACCAGACTGTACCACTTAGTTTGAACATTGGCTTTCTCAGTGCCAGGCATAAGTTTGGGTTTCTTTCTGCAACCCAGGGCCAGTGGAACCGCTACTGTTAAGCCACCCCATAACACAGTCGGGATCTCCAGGATTCTGGTCTGAGAGTTCTGAGATTATTCACTCTTGCTCTAAGTTCAGAATGCAGCTTATGCACCTATAGAGAAGAAGGATTCTAGAAGCTATTTTCTTTGGGGGTAGATTCAAATATTTTGGTAAAACAAATAGCTCCATGAAGATAATTCAAGAAAAAGATGGGGAGGCCATACTAATAATCCACTAAGAAAAGATGTGTTCTTAATCTTTGTATTAGTCAGGGTTCTCCTGAGAACCAATAGGATATATTTGTGTATAGATAAATAGAAAGAGATTTATTATGAGGAATTGGCTTACATGATTATGGAGGCTGAGAGTTCCCATGATCTGCCCTCTATAATCTGGAGGCACAGGAAATCTGGTTGTGCAGTTCCAGTCCAAACCCAAAGGCCTGAGAACCAGGGGAGCCAACGGTTTAAGTTCCCGTCTGAGTCTGAAGGCCTGAGCACTGGGGGCTGAGGGTGTACAGTCGTGGTCCAAGTTCGAAGGCCTGAGAAGCAGGAGTGTCGTTGTTGGCGGGCAGGAGAAAATGGCTGTTGCAACTCAAGCAGAGAGCAAATTCATGCTTCCTTTGTCTTTTTGTTCTATTCAGGCCCTCAATGGATTGGATGATGTCCACCTGCAGTGGTGTGGGCAATCTTCTTTACTCAGTCAAACGATTCAAATGCTAATCTCTTCCAGAAATATCCTCACAGATGCTTCCAGAAATTATGTTTTACCAGCTATCTGGGCATCCCTTAGCCCAGTCAAGTTGACACATAAAATTATCCATCATAATTTTCAATTAAAACGTTCTTATCTGAATAGCTAATCTTCAGGACAGTGGCTCTCACATTTCTTGATTGTGAATCGTCCAAATTCATTATTTCTCTTCCTTTAAAAAATTTTTCCATGTAAATTGTGTGCTCCAGTACCTGTCTTGCCCTGGGTAGCAATTATGATTTAGCAAAGCAGTGTGTATAAAGGGAGTGCAAAAGGAGACTCTCACATAAACTCATTTGGCTACTTATTTTGTGTTCTAGTAACAGCTCCATGGACTATAAAATTAGCATTACTGGGTAAAATTAAGCATGGATATTTATTGCCTGCAGATTATATTAATAATTGTGGTCTTTTCAATGACTATCTTAGCAATAAAGAATTAGCTCTTTATAAGTATGAAGACCTATGTGTAAGAGGGGCTAACAATGAGACATGCAATGATGAAATAGAAAAGATTTTTTTAAAGTAGGGATTATTAAATCTCATAAAAATTTATGGAAGGTAGTCCAAAAATCAGTAAAGGTCAGGTACTTGATGATGATGATTATACATAAAGGTAATAATAATAAAAGCCAAAACCCACATTCTGGAGCACAATTTTGGAAGTGAGAATAAAATGAGGTGGAGGAATTCAGAAAGGTGACTAGTTCAAGTAAACTTCTCTTTTACATACTTTTCCAATTCCAATCAAAACCCTCTAGTACTGAAATGCGAACTGATCAACTAGGGCATTAAAAAAAAAAATCTCACTTCGAACTTCATCAAGGCCAAGAGCAAATGACTTATCTCAGAGAAATGAAGAGGACCTTCATCCCAGCAGTTTCAATGGGGGTGGGTTGTGTTTCATAAGCAAACACACAAAATTATGAAAATGAGCATGTGTGAGGTTTAATAGCTAATTTTCCAAGTTGATTATCTTGGTCAGTTCGTTGGGATGCTCTTCTTAGCTAATTTAATTTGTTTCATCTTTTTATTGTCTCACTTAAATAGCAATTAGGGGAGATAGCACTCCATTTCACCTTCTACTTGCCCCTTTGCTAAATCATGATTTCACCCTGTGCCAGATAGTTATGGGTGTGTGAAGAGAAGGCACCAGTGAAAGGCAGAGTGGGTGAACATACTTGACTCAAACCTGAAAGTGTATGTGTGTGTGTGTGTGTGTGTGTGTGTGTGTGTGTGTGTAGCGAATACCATAGAACAACTCATTTATTCATATATTCAGAAATGTGAAACATTGCTACTTGGAAATTCAGATTCATCTATATGATACCAACGAGCATGCTGCAGCTATTTGAAAGTCAGTTTTCAACCTGGGTAAAATATCAGAACCCTTGTATTTTGTACTTCCTGTTTTAAAACTATGTATTGTATATGCAACGAACAGCTGTTAAATGCTATAATATTTTTTAGTATATTGTCATTAATAAGAGTTTATGAAGTGCTTGTTTATGTACCCCTATCTTAGGCAAGTCCAAAGGGGACTTCCTGGATATTAGTTGTTAGTTTCTCCACTAACAGATTTTTTACTCTGCTCCTGAAACGCTATATATTCTGATGAAAACAGTATGCAGGGCCTCACTCAACATGTGTTGATTTTGTGCCTTTTTTCTCAGACAGCTTTACTTGGGTGTGAAAAGGCAAACAAATATGAAATCGAATGTGATAAACAAATTGCTTAGCTGTAATGGAGACTTTTTAGTGTAGGTTGGTCAGTGAGGTTAGGTTAGAAGATTCCTTCAAGTGGCAAAATATTGGTGAGAGAGAGCGATTGACATGGCCTGGGTGTCAACCTGTGGGGTTCTCAACAGACAGGTGACTCTTGCTTCTTTGCAGAATCCACAAAAAGCCACAATAATAATTGTGCATATTTCCATCCTGTCCATTTAGTCCTTAGGTTCATACAGTCCAAAGAAATGAGGGGAAATGTGTAAACACCAGCTTCACTGGGACTAAGATTATTAAAGAGAAAGCAGAAATTTATACATCTTCAAAATAGTATTTGCTCTCAGGTATCTACTTCTAAATCATGATAGAACTCTACAAGCCTTTAGCATTACTAATTTTCTTTGTTTACCTTTCATTTTCTTGAATTCGTGAAAGTAGAATGTTTCTCTTCAAATTGTGATATGACAATGAGAGAGAAAAAGCCTCACTCCCCTAGGAAGGCAAATGAAACTCAGAAATACAACTGAAAAATCTGTCTTCAACTCAGCAGTTTTTGCCTCATTGTAAAAGTTGTCCAGAAAGAACAAATTGTCTTAATAGCAGAGGGACTGTCGCATGATTCTCTAGTTATTCCTGTAACTAGATTTTATTAACCTTTTAAGGTGTTTGTATACTGAGTGAAGGGCCTTAGTGTGTGTCTGAAACATTGGAGGTGCTTATTATTTATTGAATGAATAAGTGAACAAATGCATAAGCGAGGAATCTGAAAGGCCATCGGAAGCATCAAGATGGCAAGCCTTCCTTCCCTGGCTTTGTGGTGTGTTGACATTGGGAAAAGGAGCAGCCTTCACTTTAGTAGGGGAGGTAGCGTCTTCAGTGGAAATTCTAGCATACAGGCGGAGAGAGCATTCTGGGAAAACGTTGAGGGTTTAGGGGGGTTTATTTACTTTGAAGTTGGAATGAAGGCACTGGGGAAGGGATTATCCAGGAGTGCAGCCATGAGAAGATGATTTTCTCAGGAGGAAATATAGAACTAAATCAGGATAGGGGTGTGGGAGAGGGGCAGTGACTTGACAGAGGGGGTTTATACTTTGGCAGTTTAGGAAGACCTGGATGAAATGTAAGTGGGATAAAATGGCCTCAAGCTTCCATTGTGAAATTGTTTCCATCCTGCAGTGTATCAGGATGTGCGTGATCTTGTTATATGCCTTCTGTCCTATAAACTCCCAGAAATGCATGTCCTCCACGGAGCCTGGCACATAGTAGGTGTTTAGCAAGTTTATTGATAGCATGAATTAAGACGTATAGTGGCAGGAAATGCAGGATATAGGCTTGAAATGAAAAGATTGTCTTTGCTTCTGACTACTCGGCCTGACTTGTGTTGCAAAATTACTTTTGGCAAATTTGTTCCAATAACTTGCAGCACTTCCCTGTGGAAGATGGATTTGAACTGTTCTAAAGAACCTCAAAGTGCAGAACTAAGGACATGAGGTAGAAGTGAGAAAGAAGCAGATTTCAGCAGAGAATTTTCCAACGACTGAAGTTATTCGGAATTTAAGAAGTGCTGTCTTAAAAGTGTAGAGAGCTTCTTAACCCAGAAAGTATGCAGATAAAAACTGAATGACTGTGTCTCAGGGTTGTTTTAGAGAGGGTCCATGCATTGGGAAAGAGCTTGGTTTTTTCTACTACTAAAGATTTAGAATTATTTTTGTGTGTGGTATTGCATGAGAGTCCAATACAATAAAATAAAAGCAATATATTTGGGAAAGGTTACTTACATACTATTTCTGAAAAGGGAAATAGAGAAAAAGATTGCATCCATATTATCATTATATCATTTGCCAGTACGTGTAGTGCAGAAAACTATTTAAACTTAAGAAACTATTTAAGATGTGCTATGCAGAATGTAGGAACCAACCTGAATTAAGCAGGAAGAGATTGAAGAGGACTTGAGTCATTGGGAAAGGCTTCATGAAGTGGTTGGTTGATTAACTGGGCTGCAGGAAAAGGTTGGAATGAGGACCTGTGAAGGGGGACGTCCCTCTGGTGAGGGCTGAGGCTTGAGGACCAGCTGGAGGAGGATGCCAGAGCCTGACCTGTGGCAAGTGCGGGGAGGAAGCTGAGTGATTGGGCTCACCAGTTCCTATGTGTGCGCTGCATAATGATCAAGGAATCAATCCAAGAAGAGATATAAAAATTATAAATATATATGCACCCAACATAGGAGCACCTCAATACATAAGGCAACTGCTAACAGCTATAAAAGAGGAAACAGACAGTAAAACAAGAATAGCGGGGGACTTTAACACCTCACTTAAACCAATGGACAGATCATCCAAACAGAAAATTAATAAGGAAACACAAGCTTTAGATGACACAATAGACCAGAGAGATTTAATTGATATTTATAGGACATTCCATCCAAAACCAGCAGATTACACTTTCTTCTCAAGTGCACGTGGAACATTCTCCAGGACTGATCACATCTTGGGTCACAAATCCAGCCTCAGTAAATTTAAGAAAACTGAAATCATATCAAGCATCTTTTCTGACCACAACGCTATGAGATTAGAAATCAATTACAGGGGAAAAAAACGTAAAAAACTCAAACACATGGAGGCTAAACAATGCGTTACTAAATAACCAAGAGATCACTGAAGAAATCAAAGAGGAAATCAAAAAATACCTGGAAACAAGTGACAATGAAAACACGACAATCCAAAACCTATGGGATGCAGCATAAGCAGTTCTAAGAGGGAAGTTTATAGCAATACAATCCTACCTTGAGAAACAAGAAACATCTCAAATAAACAGTCTAACCTTACACCTAAAAGAACTAGAGAAAGAAGAACAAACAAAACCCAAAGTTAGTAGAAGGAAAGAAATCATAAAGATCAGAGCAGAAATAAATGAAATAGAAACAAAACAATAGCAAAGATCAATAAAACTAAAAGCTGGTTCTTTGAGAAGATAAACAAAATTGATAAACCATTAACCCGACTCATCAAGAAAAAGAGGGAGAGGACCCAAATCATTAAAATTAGAAATGAAAAAGGACAAGTTACAGCAGACATCACAGAAATGCAAAGCATCCTAAGAGACTACTACAAGCAACTCTATGCTGATAAAATGGACAACTGGAAGAAACGGACAAATTGTTAGAGAGGTATAACCTTCCAAGACTGAACCAGGAAGAAATAGAAAATATGAACAGAACAATCAAAAGTAATGAAATTGAAACTGTGATTAAAAACCTTCCAACAAACAAAAGCCCAGGACAAGATGGCTTTACAGGTGAATTCTATCAAACATTTAGAGAAGAGCTAACACCCATCCTTCTCAAATTCTTCCAAAAAATTGCAGAGGAAGGAGCGTTCCCAAACTCATTCTATGAGGTCACCATCACCCTGATATCAAAACCAGACGAAGATACTACAAAATAAGAAAATTACAGACCAATATCACTGATGAATATAGATGCAAACCCCCTCAACAAAATACTAGCAAACAGAATCCAACAACACATTAAAGGGATCATACACCATGATCAAGTGGGCTTTATCCCAGGGATGCAAGGATTCTTCAATATATGCAAATCAATCAATGTGATACACCACATTAACAAACTGAAGAAGGAAAACCATATGCTCATCTCAATAGATGCAGAAAAAGCTTTTGACAAAATTCAACACCCATTTATGATAAAAACTCTCCAGAAAGTGGGCATAGAGGAAACCTATCTCAACATAATAAAGGCCATATATGACAAACCCACAGCAAACATTATTCTCAATGGTGAAAAACTGAAAGCATTTCCTCTAAGATCAGGAACAAGACAAGGATGTCTACTCTTACCACTATTATTCAACATAGTTTTGGAATTCCTAGCCATGGCAATCAGAGAAGAAAAAGAAATAAAAGGAATACAAATTGGAAAAGAAGAAGTAAAACTGTCACTGTTTGCAGATGACATGATACAATACATAGAGAATCCTAAGGATGCCACCAGAAAGCTACTAGAGCTAATCAATGCATTTGGTAAAGTTGTAGGATACAAAATTAATGCACAGAAGTCTCTTGCATTCCTATACACTAATGATGAAAAATGTGAAAGAGAAATTAAGGAAACACTCCCATTACTAATGCAACAAAAAGAATAAAATACCTAGGAATAAACCTAGCTAGGGAGACAAAAGACCTGTATGCAGAAAACTATAAGACACTGATGAAAGAAATTAAAGATAATACAAAGAGATGGAGAGATATACCAAGTTCTTGGATTGGAAGAATCAATATTGTGAAAATGACTGTACTACCCAAATCAATCTACAGATTCAGTGCAGTCCCTATCAAATTACCAATGGCATTTTTTACAGACCTAGAACAAAAAATCTTAAAATTTGTATGGAGACAAAAAAGACCCCGAACAGCCAAAGCAGTCTTGAGGGAAAAAAAACGGAGCTGGAGGAATCAGGCTCCCAGACTTCAAACTATACTACAAAGCTATAGTAATCAAAACAATATGGTACTGGCACAAAAACAGAAATATAGATCAATGGAATAGGATACAAAGCCCAGAGATATACCCACGCACCTATGGTCAACTAATCTATGACAAAGGGGGCAAGGGTATACAATGGAGAAAAGTCTCTTCAATAAGTGGTGCTGTGAAAACTGGACAGCTACATGTAAAAGAATGAAATTAGAACACTGCCTAACACCATACACAAAAATAAACTCAAAATGGATTAGAGACCTAAATGTAAGACCTGACACTATAAAACTCTTAGAGGAAAACATAGGAAGAGTACTCTTTGACATAAATCACAGCAAGATCTTTTTTGATCCACCTCCTAGGGTAATGGAAATAAAAACAAAAATAAACAAATGGGACCTAATGAAACTTAAAAGTTTTTGCACAACAAAGGAAACTGCAAACAAGACGAAAAGACAACCCTCAGAATGGGCGAAAATATTTGCAAAATGAATCAATGGACAAAGGATTAATCTCCAAAATATATAAACAGCTCATGAAGGTCAATATTAAAAAACAAACAACCCTATCCAAAAATGGGCAGAAGACCTAAATAGACATTTCTCCAAAGAAGACATACAGATGACCAAGAAGCATATGGAAAGCTGCCCAACATTACTAATTATTAGAGAAATGCAAATCAAAACTACAGTGAGGTGTCACCTCACAGCAGTTAGAATGGGCATCATCAGAAAATCTACAAACAACAAATGCTGGAGACGGTGTGGAGAAAAGGGAACCCTCTTGCACTGTTGGTGGGGATGTAAATTGATACAGCCACTATGGAGAACAGTATGGAGGTTCCTTAAAAACTAAAAATAGAATTACCATACGACCCAGAAGTCCCACTACTGGGCATATACCCAGAGAAATCCATAATTCAAAAAGACACATGCACCCCAATATTCATTGCAGCACTATTTACAATAGCCAGGACATGGAAGCAACATAAATGCCCAACGACAGATGAATGGATAAAGAAGATGTGGTACATGTATACAATGCAATATTACTCAGCCATAAAAAGGAACGAAATTGGGTCATTTGTAGAGACATGGGTGGATCTAGAGACTGTCGTACAGAGTGAAGTAAGTCAGAAAGAGAAAAACAAATATCATATATTAATGCATATACATGGAACCTAGAAAAATGGTACAGATGAACCAGTTTGTAGGGCAGAAATTGAGACACAGATGCAGAGAACAAACATATGGCACCAAGGGGGAAAGTGGCGGGGGTGGTTGTGGTGGTGGGATGAATTGTGAGATTGGGATTGACATGTATATACTAATATGTATAAAATGGATAACTAATAAGAACCTGCTATATTAAAAAAGTAAATAAAATAAAGTTCAAAAAATCAATAAATAAAAATAAAGAAAAATTGCATATTTTAAAAAAAGACTCCTGCTTCTTTGAGGATAAAAGAAAATTATGGGGTGCTTAAATGCCTTGTTGTTGTGTTGCTTTAGGGAAAAACAATTAGATAGTCTTGCTGTGTGCACAGTAGATGGAATGGAGGTTTTTCATTCCATTAACACTCATTCCATGAGTCATTCTAAATTCTTGAAAGTATGCCAATGAAACCCAGTTAATGTACCACAACTGCCACTGGTAGCATTTTGCCTCTGCAAGTAATCAGCAAGACTGTAATCACTTATTTCACAAAGAAATTGAGGTTGCATTGATTTATTTTATTTGTTTTACCATTTTGTTTTAATATTGTTATCATTCATTTTTATAATAAGGCATATTGGTCTCCTAAGGAATTGAGCAACTTCTCTGGTGGCACAGTGGTTAAGAATCCGCCTGCCAATGCCAGGAACACAGGTTCAAGTCCTGGTCTGGGAAGATCACACATGCCACAGAGCAGCTAACCCCGTGCGCCACAACTACTGAGCCTGTGCTCTAGAACCCTCATGCCACAACTACTGAAGCCCGAGCGCCTAGAGCCCGTGCTACATAGTAAGAGAAGCCACCACAATGAGAAGCCCATGCACCACAACTAGAGAAAGCCCCTGCACAGCAACGAAGACCCAATGCAGCCAAAAATAAATAATAAATACATTTTAAAAATTAAAAAAAAAAAAGAATTGAGAAAGAGGAGACTTTAGAGTTCCCACTCTGAATCTGAGAATATTGATATTGAAAATAGTATTATATTGCTTTTTTGAATTGACAGTGGTAATCTAGAAGTGTTCTAAAGAGGTTGTGTTAATTGCATATATACGTATTTGAGTATTTGAGATTTTTATCAGACTTAAGATGGCTTCCAACAAAAGGTCTATAAAAATAATAAGATTCCTTCCAGTCCTATGACCCCATGAAATCTAAGAGTAATTTACATACAGAATAATTTACACTGGGAAAATGAGGTTGACCAAAGGATTCCTGAGGTTTACTGCTTGTCGCCTAATATAAGGCAAAGCTGATGAAGAAGAAGAAAGAAGGAGAAATATCAGATACAAAGGTCTTTCAATCAAAATAATCTAATAGCCCAGTGATTAAAATCTATCACACAAATTTGGTATGAAATGTCTGCCTATTAGAGAAATCCATTACAGCAGTTGATCTAATAGAATATCAATATAATGCTGAATTAGTTCTGTAAAGAAATAGGCTGGCTGTACCAATCCATATTTAAGGATTACTCCATAATTTATTTGGGTTGGGAAAAACTTATTTGAGTCAGTGGGCTTTAGACAGGTGTCTGAGATCCATATTTATCTAGTTTACAAAAAAGCAGTATTTAATGGAAAGATCTCAGGGTAGCTGACATAACTGAAAAAAGAGTAGGACAACCACATCACAAGGAGGGCAGGGAGGAATGCAGGGAGGCCAGGAATCCTTGAAAAAGAAACTCCCAACTTTCCAGGACTTCATCTATCTCTTTTGGTTTCTACTTCTCTTGGTACTGGTTATTTATTTATTTATTTATTTGGTTGTGCTGGGTCTTAGTTGCGGCAGGCAGGCTCCTTAGTTGTGGCTCATGGGCACCTTAGTTGTGGCTTGCCGGCTCCTTAGTTGCGGCACCTGGGCTCCTCAGTTGTAGCATGCGAACTCTTAATTGTGGTGTGCATGTGGGATCTAGTTCCCTGACCAGGGATCGAACCCAGGCCCCCTGCATTGGGAGCATGGGGTCTTAACCACTGTGCCACCAGGGAAGTCCCTCTTGCGGCTGGTTTTATTTTCTCCCACTACATACCAGCTTTCTCCACTTGGCAGTTAATGGAGCTGTTGACACCTTGCTTAGGAGGTTCCCATTTTACAACTTCTTCCATCAGGGAGACAGAACTGACTCTTTTTCCCAGATCCATTTCAAAAAATACTGGGGAAGAACTGTGACTGGCTGTTTCAGGTGGTTGCTCAGCCTTGGTCCAATCAGCTGTGAAAAGGAGGGTGGGATGATGTAAGAACAGGTCAGCTCCCATCATAACCACATGGTTAGAGCTGGGAGGAGAGCAGTAATTTCCAAAATAAGGGAGGGAATGCATTTGCCAGACGATGGAGGTAAATGGCTGGGTGAGGGCTCCTAATATGATGTTCATCTTATCCTTGCTTTATTTAATACTCTTTGTGCCCACTTCTGGTTTTAAATTCAAGGTAGGGAATTCTGTGCTAGATGTTCTATAGTCATCATCACATAAGCTGCAGGGACCTTGCATTCTCTACATCTTAGAAAATAAAATTGCCTGAGTGTTTCCTGGGTCCCACACTTGGCTAGATGGTGGGGCTATTTTTCTTCTGTAATTGATTCACTTGAATTGCAAAAGGAAAAGGAAAAGATAGGCTGACAGGTGGTATTTGCAATAGGTGCAGAAGAGGATTTGAGAGTCTCCTAGTACAAATCTTCCTCCTCCTCCCTCCACTCTGCTCCTACCAGCCAAGGAACCTGTGTGGTCCTCACAAGTAGACTGCAAACCTCCCAGCAGGCAGGAACAATAGCATGTGTGTCTTTAAATCCTGGGAAGCTCTACATACAGTCCTTACACAGGGCAAAAGTGTAACAAATATCTGTGGATTAGATGCTTGAACCAAGTTTAATCTGTATAAAAAAGTCAGAGGTGTAGTTGGAGCTATATGGTGATTTGTAAATATCCTCAAATGTGAACAGTTTACATCTAATACACATATTGCTGTTGTGTCCAAATGAAAAGAACAGGGCACTGTCCTATCTGTAATTCTGTTTGTCAACTACATAATGTATTTTTAGGAAGAATATTATATATCTATAGCAATTTTAATTATTCACCAGTAATAAATAAATCTGAGTCCCTGCTTAAGATCTTAAGTCCCATGCAAGATTTGTATGATTCAAGCATATTATCTCTTACAGGCAGACACTAATGAGTCCCATGAAGGTAATGGACTCTAGAAATAGAAGCAGAATCCAAACAAAGGTGTTTATTAGTCTCACTTACCTTCTGAGGATAGATAAATTGAATCTTGAGCTGGACCCATGTCCCAGTTTGAAGTTTTTTAAAACATAGAAATTATATTTTAACAGAAATCTTGACAATAAATAGTTACCATTTGTTGTAGAAAAGAATGTGTTCCTGATGCTTACTGTGAAGATTCTCAGAGATACGTTGCAGTTTTTCCTAAATGGAAATTTTAAAACTATTTTCTCATGATTTTACAAGTAACATTCTCATTGTAGAAAATTTAAAGAATTCAGAAATGGATATTAACATAATCAATTTAAATTCAGCATAATTCTATTCCCTGGAAATAATAACTATTAACAATTTGATATATATTTATTCATTTTGCTTAGCAAGCCCTTGTGTAGCAATTAGTATAGGACAAGCACCTACCTAAGCACTTTGTAATTGTTCCTCATTTAATCCTCATGACAACCCTATGAGATAGGTATTATTTCCCTATTTACAGAGGAGGGAAAGGAGTCTCAGAGGCATTAGTAACTTGGAAAAAGATAACATAGTTATAAGTGGCAGAGTCCAGATTCAAACACAGTCTGACTCCAGAGTCCATGCTCATAATTATATATCAGGCCTTTCTATACCCTTCTGGATAGCTATTTATGCATATAATACAAATATATGCAGTGTGTTTCCAAGGTCATTCATCTCCTGCAGTCAACCTTTTCTTTAATACCTACTTAAAATGGCTCAAGATTCCATTCCACATGAAGTGGGAAGTCCAGTGTGCCCCCTCCTCAACCTTTCTGTGACTTCCCGGAGGTGTTCATGCTCCAGGACATGGTTTTCTGAATCCTACTCCTTTGCAGCATCCTGTCTATGCATTTGCTTTCCTCTGTCTTCATCTCTGGTCACCGCCCTCTTTCTCCTTTTTCCCAAAGTACCACTAACATAAATAAGACAGTTATGTGTAGAGAACTCTTTCTGAAAACTTGAGGGTAAAAGAGAGAATTAGGAATTAGAAAAAAAGTTAACACAAGGCTTACAGTGATTGTTCTCAAAGCCTGAGGGAAAATTGAAATGTGAAAAATTTCAAAGTAACCCCTCTTTGGGCACACTCCAACTCCTGATACTACCGTCCGGTCTGGTGAACTACATACTTTCTTTCAGATGCTTTTGCTTGATTATTTTCTTCTCTCTCTGAAATCCTTGCCCCCTTATTATCCAGGCTGTCACCCCCAAACACCAGATTGTTCTTCCCTTATAATGCAGAGTGATTTAGTTCTACTTCTAAATTTATCTTTCCTTTTCATGCCCAGCAAGCTCTATTTTGCACAGCAAAAATATTTTATGGTGGAAACTTGTTGTTTTCCCAGCATTTCTCAGTGGTGCTGGTGACTGGGGTGGGGGGAATTTCAACCTCCAGAACACTTCCTTGTGTGACAACAAAGAATTACCCAGCTCCAAATGTCAATAGTGCTGAGGCGGAGAAACCCTGGTGTGCAAAAGTGTCTACCTTCCTTTTGGGGATTGTTTTCCTTTACTTGGATGATGCAGTTTTGGTGGCACCGTGGTACCTACTCTCTGACTAATGTCGAGTCCCTTGCCAGGCTGAGTCTCATTCTGGAGCCCTAACTCCATATGACCAGGAGTGGACATTTGGATCAATCTGAACCAATCCTTGCCTAGGAATATATCCTACAGATACACTCCTGCATGTGTGCACGGGGATTGACCAGGATGTTCATGCAGCGTTGTTTATAATAACAAAGATATGTAACCATCCAAGTGTTCAGCAGTAGGTGACTGATTAAAGGATGGTCAAGTCATACCAAAAAATGCCATATAGTAGTTTGTACTGGGTTAACCGAGTAAAGCTAGATCTATATTTCCCA
Source organism: Phocoena phocoena (assembly GCF_963924675.1). NCBI lineage: Eukaryota > Metazoa > Chordata > Mammalia > Artiodactyla > Phocoenidae > Phocoena > Phocoena phocoena. Next base: position 62,446,708 of record NC_089220.1, on the reverse strand, counting down.
GAATCCCCTTTCCTTAAGATTCTGAGTTAGAATTGGCCACAAGAGGCATTGGTGGGAGACTTGGAGGTGGCAGTGAACAGCACCATTAGTCTCTTGGGGTCCTGGGGGCAAGATGTGGTGACAGACAGACTCAGCAGCGCTGGTGGCTTCCAACCAGCCCTCATTCTTTGCTCCGTGTTCAGCTTTTCCTCCTGACTGGTGCTTTGCTGCAGACCCTCAGAGGGAACAGCTTACCATGTCCTTTTCCCCCAGTTCCCTTTGTGGTCCTGCTTTGGCAGTGAGACCTGCCTAGCTTCTTAGATTGACTGGTTGGTGACCCCTCTGTACTGTGAACTCCCTCTTTCAGATCTTTACTTCCCCAGCTCCTCCCACACTTGTATAAGGTCTGATTCCTCTAATACATCTCTAATACCGTAACTCTAAATGGTTTTGCTTCCTTGATCGAACACTGACTGACCCACTACATAACCTTTAAAAGCAAGGAGGCAGCGCTACATACTGACATGAATTGATCTCCCATATATATTAAGTGAAAAGAACAAGGCACTAAACTGATGAAAAATATTACAGATAAAGCTAGAGTCCTCTTTGACCAATAACTCTAATTCTGGTTCTCATTTCTTTTCCTTAGAGGGAAATACTGTTATTAGCTCCAAATCAATTCTTTATGGTCTGGGGAAAAGTTCTCAGCAAATTATAACTCATATAGGATTAGTTTGTTGACATGTAAGTACCATACAATAAAACACAGATTTTCAGTGCTCACACTGATGAATTTTGATAACTGTATACATCCAAACAAGGTATAGAACATTTATAACCCCCTTCCCTTGTGCTCTTTTCTAGTCAGTCATTCTACCCGCTTTGCAACCACTATCTCATTTCTGTCTCTATAGATTGGTTTTACCTGTATTTGGCCTTCCTATAATTTGAATTACATAGTATGTATTCTTTTGAGTCTGGCTTCTTTTAATTAGCATAATGTTTTTGAGATTTGTCCATGTTGTTTTGTGTATCAGTAGTTCATTCTTTAATGTTTGAGTACTATTTCATTGTAGGTATATGCTACAATTTGTTTATCTACTTTCCTGTTGATGGACGTTTGGGTCATTTCCGATTTAGGCCTATATAAATTCTTATAGTGTTTTAAATGTAACTGAAAAAAGATTGCCGAGGTCATTATTATTGGTATTTTAAAAATTATGCAAAACTCAACCTTAATTTTTCCAGAGAACTTTACTTCCTTCTACAAAGAATCATAAATGAGGTAAGAAGCTATGATTTCTGTATTTTCCCAGAGCCTTACATAATTCTGGGCAAGAAGATAGATGAATTTATTTTTACTTTATAGATGAAAGAATCACATTAAGTTTTTTTTTAACATCTTTATTGGAGTATAATTGCTTTACAATGGTGTGTTAGTTTCTGCTTTATAACAAAGTGAATCAGTTATACATATACATATATCCCCATATCTCCTCCCTCTTGTGGCTCCCTCCCACACTCCCTATCATGTTAAGCTTTTAAAGGACTTCCAGAGTCATAGAGGGAATCACTCACTGAATCCACGAGCAGAAGCCAGACATGGTGGCTCCAGAGTGCCAGCTAGAAGACCATAATATATTTATCCAGACCCATGGTCCTCTGGAAAGTGTAGAATGCTGGATCCCGGGCAGCAGATCATAAAGACAAGTCTTGAATGCAGTTTTTTTAAGTATGGAAAGAACAATAAGACAGTTCTAAGCTTGCACCAGAACATAATTTAAGTTTTCTGTGACATGGTGATAAAAATCTTTCCTAGAATTATGACAGCTGAACTAAAAATTTCTAGATAATCAAAGCATGGTAATAAACCTAGAGCCAAAGTTGGCAATCCCCCGCCCCCGTTTTCTTTCCTGTGGTTGGATTTAAATGGAATTTTTACTTTTAACTAAAACTAGATCATTGAGACCATTGGAACTTTGTGACTTAGAATGTTTGGTGTTTGTTGGGAATTTGAAATAAAAAGATTTTTGCTCTTCTATAAACTTTAAAGATAAATGGATTGTTTTCCTTATAACATCTAGTGTTAATTAAGTGGCGCTGATGCAATTAATAGTATCAAGAACATAATTATGTTTCTTATAATGATGTAATTACATAATTGTTTTAATAGGTTAAGTGATCTGCCTAATCTTTTATCTGTTTTTTTGCATCGGCTTTATCTTGATTTCTTCTTTGTGAGATACGTTTACTGCTTAAAAAATTTGATACTTTTGTTAAGTTCATTTCCTAATGAAAAAGTATACTTTTCAATAACTGGAGATTTTCATAAAGATCATAAAAGATATAATATTAAAAGATGTGCTCTTATGATAGCTGTTATGTTGATGAATTTTGAATTTGACTGTTAAATGTCCATGCTAATGAGGGGCTTAGAAAACAGTAAGAAGCATTTGCTGAATCTATTTTTAAGGAAGTCTCAATTAATATAACTGATTCTTTTAAATCTCCTAAAAGAAGGCATTTCATTGCAATATGATCTGGGCTCAAAGTTTAAGATCTGCAGTAATTTATTATGCTTTTTGAGTCTAGTCTTGAACAATTTAATATCATTGTGACAGGTATTTATTTACCATTGAAATAGGAATCATTATTTGCTGACACTTTGATTTTTCTTCAAGTAGTCCTATTAGATATGATAGGAATAAATCAACTTAATTTCATAATGATGCCCATACTTTATTCTCCCCACAGAGGCAGCAAAGCAGCGTTGTTCCTTGTTACATATCTTAGCTTCCCCCCCACCCCCCGCAATGTTGTTTTTTAGTTTGTGACTCATTGGTAAAAATATGAATGGATCCTAATTTAAAACACACTCAGAATATTCTTAAAGGAGCTACATTTGAGTAGGTCAGTGCTCTTGAAGGATTGCTTTCACCCAAATGCAGTGTCTGCTTGGTGTTTTTGTGCCACAGAATAATAGATTTAATGCATTTTCAGTGTTGTTATTCACCTGTAAGTTCTTTGCCTTTATTTTCTGTTCTTTCTGCAAATTAACTGACCAGCACAAGGTCAGAACCAGATTTGGAGCTTTGAATCTGACAGCCATGAGGGTGATTTATTCCCTGAGCCAAGCCAGGCTTCTTTTTTAGTGAAGGAATCAGTTGAGGCCTCAGCTTTCCCTCTTTGAGATAACTGTACTCTGAGACAGTAAGTCACTCCCTTGGAAGGGGGTGGGGGAGGGCAAAATGGATAAAGGGGGTCAACTGTAGGGTGACAGATGGAAAAAAAAACTTTCAGTGGTGAGCACACTGTAGTGTATACAGAAGTCAAAATATAATATTGTACCCATGAAATTATGTAATGTTATAAACCAATGTTACCTCAAAAACTGTTCATCTTTATTATTGTTTCATGTATCCTAACAGTGCAGACTGGTAGCATCTTTGTGAGGGAGGTCTACCGAAATCAGGCTGCTCTATAAAGCCAGGCATCTGGTTTTATAGAGCCAGGCTCCCTCCGTATTAATCATGTAGTTATAGAGGGACTGAAAGTCACAGATAGCAATGCATGTGTGAAAAGAACATACAAGTTTTGAGATTTGGCTGAATGAGAAAGTGCTCTGTCCAGTGTCATGATGTCTTCTCTGACCCCACCTGGATTCCTCCAGCACTCACAGTCTAAATCAGCACATATTTCAGGACTTACGCAGAGTACCATCTGGTAACATCACTTACTACTAGGCTATTCATTTTGTCTCCTTCAGTAAATATTGACCTGTTTGTAAGTGGGGAGCAAGTCATGTTGTTAGTATCCCTCAATGGCTGCTTTAAGACTGGCTGCAGAAACTTTTCCTAAGGATTTGGTGTATAATCGTAGACATATCCTTTCTTGCCCAGCGATACCTACTCTGTGATTTATGGAGCATCACAGCATGGCTATTAAAGCTTGGGTTCTAGAATCAGACTGCATTGGTTCTTCTGATTGTTACCTGTGGGATCTGAGACAAATTCCTTAACCTCTTTGGGCCTCATCTGTAAATAAGAGATGAGTTTCCTCATCTGTAAATGAGAATAATAATGGCTACTACCTTGTAGGGTTGAGAAGAAAACGGGTTCACTATCGCTATTTTTAAGAAATACCTAAGCCTCTAGGGTCTTGACCTTTACATTGGTCATAATTTATGAGTTTGGGAAACCTGAAGATTCTATTCACAGCTGGCCTGGGACTTCTGTGAGCAATTTTGGGTCATAATGGAGTGATATGGTTCTGGAAAGTTCCCAGTTGTTCAGATGAATATAAATGATAAATGGAGTTGAGCTATGACTACAACCCTTTGTTTGGAAGAATTTTGGCTCAAGATTAAGGTGAAATAAATTTGACTCAGAAGTTATGGCAACAGGTTGGCACTATGTACTCAAAAGTTCTGTTATTTCAGCAAGAAATAATTCAAGAAAATCCATCAGAGGATCCCAAAGATCAATAAAATCTTGGATTTAAAATCTCTTTTAGCCAAGTTCCTTTAAAGTTATTGTAGGTTCCTTAGTTGAAATCCAGTCACCTCCAGTTTTGGTTAAATAATCAGATGGTTCTGAACTACAAATGGTAATGGAGAATGTGGTGGCTTGTCTCCAAAGATGGCCCCCGTGAAGTCTGCTTTCCAGTACTCACACTTGTTGAGTCTTCTCCCCAGGCCTCTAGAATGGCTGTGAGACTTGCTTTTGGCCCATAGAATGGAGTGGATGGGACGCTCCGAGTCTAGGTCATAAGAAGGCTCAGAGTTTTCACCTGTCCTCCTGGAATGCCATCTCTAAAGGAAGCCAGACAAGAACTCCAACTGTCCAGAGACAGCCATGTTGGAAAACAGTGGTGTACTGAGACAGTGGGAGTGGTCCCCCTAGAGTGTAGAAAAAGAGGGCGCATTCTCTGTAGAGAATTTAGAAACAATATTAAAACCAACGAAAAGTCAGTCTGCTTTTTATTATTACCATGCACGGGCAATTCTGAAAAACTGTCAGTGATAAAATATTCCTTCCCATGAATGGCTCACTCCCACTTTCTCTCTCACCCATCCTATCGCTACAAGCCAGTACTGTGAAGCCAAGCTAGCTGTGTGGAAAGAGAGAGGTTGGGTCAGCCTCCAGCTCTCCAGACCTCCCAGCCCAAGCACCAGGCACATGAGAAAAGAAGCCATTGTGGATGTCCAGCCCAGTCTGGCTTTCAGAAGACTCCAGCCCCTTGCTGTCTTCTGACTGAAATTGCATGACAGATCAAAAGCCACAACCATCAGGTTGAACCTAGTCAAACCACGGAACTCTAAGAGAGTTGTTTTTGGCTACTAAGTTTTGGATTGGTTTGTTATGCAATTGATAATACAGAACAGAGGAGATACATGTAAGAAGGAAAAAGCTTCTCAGAGAGGCTCTTTTTTTTCTTTCTCCTTCTAAGGATAAAATAGAGCCCAAGTATCCTTTGCTGTGTAGCATATTGAGAGATCAGCATATCTTGATATTAACAGAGGCCAAAAATATCGATTTCACCGCTAGATGGAAATTATATCTGTGTAGATGTTGCTAAGCAACAACAGATCAAAACCCCATAAAGGAGTGACCATAAAATGCAAAGCATTTGGTCAGCCTAATAAGTTCCTGCTGCACTTCTTTTTTGAAAACCTGGTTAAAGGAAGAAGGGATGTCCACAGAATGTGTGGGGAGAAAGGTCTCTAGGGACTTGGAGAAGACATCATTACTATTTGCTTGAAATGCTGAGCAAAATCATGAGTGAAATGAAGTACCAACACATGACCTTAAAAGATGGTCATTGTTAGTGATTTAAAAGTGTGACAATCTTTAGGAATAAATAGTAGCAGTACTGGGAACTTTGTAAGGGTTAAAATCTTTTCCCTTGAAATACCTCAGAGCTCTAAAAATCTATTAAAACACCCAAACTAATATGCAATAATGCCTGTCTGAGACTTACAAGCATATTCTTAAACGATGAGCAAATTCAGTGTATTTTTTGGGAGGGACAATCAGAAGGTCAGTGGAGGCTATAAACTTTTCCTTTGGTTGATCAGAGAGGCAGGCTGAGAAAGTGAATCTCACTGAGGGGCTTTGGGAATAGCCTAGTAACAGGTGCACAGGGAAACATTCATAGTCAGAATAAAGTCTCTGACCCTTAACCCTTCTTTACCAGCAGTTATTTTCTTTATTTCCTCTGGGTGACCTTTCGTCCCTCCATTTTTTCTGATAATTAGGTTTTTAAAATTAAAAATGTAGGAAAAAGAAAGGAAAGCTCAATAGAAGACAAATAGGAATTGAATGTATGTATTTTCAATATATTTTAGCAAAACCTGCGTGTACCCCCAAACACATAAATACATTATTAAGGAACCCGCAAATATCCAGTCTTTGCTGAGACATGGGCAGTGGGCAGATAACCCTGCCCAGTGAGTAAGAAACGTGCTCTCTGCCTGCCAGCGTTGCCGTAGGAGAGCAGACCCACCAAATCCCATGTAAGTGGTCAGAGCACAAATGAGGCTGTCGGTGGGTAGTCCTACCCTATTCATGAGCTTTTTCAGAACAATTTTCATTACTTTTTTTAAATACTGTTTTTGGCAAACACTTGATACTTGAAATAAAAAATGCATGAGTCACCTACTGGGATAGGCACAGTGTGTGGTTCATTGAATTTAGCTAAATTGTGAGTCATCCATCAATAGTCCTCTTGGTGAACATACTTGTAATAATTTCACACGTTACAAACAAAAATAGGTATGATTTTCAAGATTCTTGAAGCTATTCCCCTTGGGGATTTTTTGGATTGTGTTTAGTGTTTTTTGTTTTGCTAGGTGGCGAGAAAATCGTCAGCCTTGTTTATATATGGATCCAAGTCTCGTCTGTGTCATGTAAAAGAACTTTGATTTGGGTGGCTTGGGGCAGAATATGGAACTGGAGTCATGAGCTGGGGGGAATAAGAAAATTTAATGATCAGTAGTTGTCCTTGTCAGTTCATTGGCTTTTAAGATTAATTTTGGCATCTGATAAATGATTGGCTCCACTCTTAGAAGAAAAATCTCACAGCTGCAAGAATATATACACGTGCCCCTTTTTCTCCCTGAATTAGGGAGAACAGAGCAGGGTGGTTACGAGTATCTGTGCACTACTGCCCTCTATCGGATGGCACTAGCGTTTCCCGTACCTGTGCCCAAATTGGGTGTGTGCTCTTGGTCGGGTGGCAGGTGACCCAGGCAAATAAGTAGTGTTGAACTAAGGCTGATTTTTTTTTAAATAGTTGGCCTATATAAGCTAAAAGAGATCTCCCTCTGGCCAGATCAGTAAGAGTTGAGGGTTTCTGTCCTGAATGTCCTTGCTTCCATTCTGGTGTCTGCCCAATGAGGGAGTGGCATCTTGCTGTTGAATGGCATGACAGATGTTGTCATTAAACTTCTTTGCCTTTTCAAGAAGTGAAAATAATCATAAGAAAAAGTGTTCTTTTTTTCTGTTTTTGATAAGTGCAATAAAACCATTAAAAGGGCTTTTGCTTTTGGCTACGACCAGAGGTGAAAGTTTTTTTTATAAAAAGTGAAAAGTGGCTATAAGATGAGAAGTTATGGTTCTTTGCAAAGGATGCTTAAAGTCCCCATGTCAGTAAGATGTATGCAGGAGTCTCAGGAAACTGGTTGGGAAGTTTTCTTTGTTTTGGCCCTCCTTCACTTTCCGCAGGGTAAGCAGGACTAAGTGTCCAGGAAGGAGCCTTGGGGTCATGTCCTGCTGCTACTGGCTGAGTACCTTGGGAAAGTTGTGTGGCTTCTGAAGCCTCATTTTTCTCATGTGTAAAATGAGACCTTTGGAATAGATGATTTCTTAGGGCCATTTCATTTCTGAGATGCAATAAATGATCTTTTTCTCCCTAGGTGATAATGTAAGCACAAAGAATAATTTAACTATTTTAATATCATACACACACACTTAAACAAATCATTTTCCTTTCAAAAAGCAATGTGTTCACTGTGATAATTTAACACCAGGTTACGTGGTGGTGGAAACAGCTTTGGCCTCTTTGATTCTCTAGTTGGCTCATGGACCAGCGGCGCTGGACACACATCCTTGGCCCTCGGCCAAGTTGGAGTCTCTAGGGCCAGCAGATGGCGCAGTTGCACAATCCACACATTTTCCAGGCTCCCAAGGTAAACGGTACTGATTAGCATCCAGAAATAATAGCTACTGTCTGAACAAATTGGGGTAGTTCCCAGGTTACTAAAACCATGGCACTGTGTGAGCTGGCACATTTGCTAATATTTAAAATGGTTAGGAAGGTTGTTAATCTGTAGAACACTTTCCAGTCTACAGCATCTTTCACATGAGCATCAAAAAGCCTTTAATAAATTGGCTTTTTTTTTTCCTTCTTTTTTTCTGGTAGAGAAATTAGGGCAGAGCATAAGTTAGCTAAGATCGCAGCAGAGCTAGTCCAAATAATTCAGACCATACACCTTGGTGATCTTTTAAAATTGTTCTCCTTCCTTTAACACCCACTTCTCTTGGTTGTGGAGAGGAGTGTGTGTGTGGGTGTGGGTGTGTGGTGGGTTGGTTGTATTGGCTAGGGATGTGGGAGGAGGAATTGAGCCCTTCTGCACCTTGGGGTTTTGCTGCCTGCCACAGTCATTGTAACTTCTTACCTCCTCATCTTATATGTGGAAGACTCTTGTGGTGATAATACCTGGCATTTATTGATTACTTGCTTTAAGCCAGCGATTATCTGAGCAGTTCTCATATATTAATCATTTAATCCTTCCAACAACCTCATAAGGGAAGCAGAGTGGGTAACCTTCCTACAGGAACAAATCTGTACTTTCTAGGCTCTGAATTAAAGTGATAAGGACAACAAACTAGTTTTTGGTGGTAACTACTTTTGACCTCAAATATTTTCTAGCTAATAGATCATGGACGGATTTTTAAGTTACGGGAACTTTATGGGAGCTTTGGTTATATCATGTCAGCCTTGGTGATACCAGCTTGTGGGGCTATTGTTGGTTTAGAAGAGTTCCTTCCCCAGCCTCATGCTTAGAAGGAATGGTTCAGCAGAAATGGGAAGGAAGATGTGAATGAAATGAGGAAGCTTGTCTGGCAATTTAATCACTCAAGTGATAAATATTTTCCAAGTGCTTACTTTATACATAGCCACCAAGCAGCACTAGGGATGTGTAATAAATAAACAACATTTATTTGTTACAAAAGCATACAGAGTGCTACTGTATGCCGGGTACAAGCATTGGTTCATGTAATCCTCACCACAACTGTGCTGAGCCCCATTTTACAGATGAGGAAACCAAGGCTAAGAGAGTTTAAGTGACACAGCTAGTAAGTGGCAGAGTTAGAATTCAAACCAGCTCCTGGCTTCTGGTCCACGCTGATAACCACTAGGCTACCTCTAGTGGGAGGAAACAGATATGTAGGTGGGAGTAGAACAGTTTAACCAAAGTCAGCGACGGAAACACTTATAAAGTTGACTTCCTCTCACCTAACAAAAATCCTGATATAGCAAGTAACTTCTAAAATACAAGCAAGAGTAAAAATAGTTAAATTATCTATTAGCCTTGATAAAGGAGAATAAGAACTATAAAGAACAGGAAACTTCAGGGAAACCTACAAGTGTGTGTTGTTTTTTTTTTTCGGTATGCGGGCCTCTCACTGTCGTGGCCTCTTCCGTTGCGGAGCACAGGCTCCGGACGCGCAGGCTCCGCGGCACGTGGGATCTTCCCGGACCGGGGCACGAACCTGTGTCCGCTGCATCGGCAGGCGGACTCTCAACCACTGCGCCACCAGGGAAGCCCTACAAATTTTTTAAAAAATGAGTAATAAAGTTTGTGATATTTAGAGCAAAGACTAGTCCTTCGTTTTCCCTGAAAACTAAACAGAGAAGTTGCACTCCATCTCACTTGTGTTTGAGTGAACGTCTCATTGTTCTCCCCGCTACTGTAATGAAGTCATTCCCCCATGGCACCCTTCCTAGGAGAAAAGCCTCTCCAATATTTATGTGCATGTGAATCACCTGAGGATCTTGATAAAAATTCTGATTTGGTAGGTCTGGAGTGGGGCTCGAGAGCCTCAGTTTCTAACCAGCTGTTGATGCTGCAGGACTGCCCAGAGCTGAGCGGCACTACTCCTCCCCTCCCCGTGTGGTCTGGGAGGGGGGCTGCCAACCAGGGCAGCTGGCACATCACGCTCCCTTCACTCTGCACAAGTCATGAGGTCCAGACTGGGCCAGATAAAGTCCCTACCTGGAATTTTGTTCTCCTGTCCCCAACTCACATGCCTCAGAGAAGCCTGGCCTCAGGTGGAGGCCATGAGGCCCATTAATTGAGAGATTCTGAGAGGAAGAGAAAAGCAGAGGGGAGAGAGAATAGGAGAGAGGGCAGATGACATGCCTTGAGTCCTGGATGCCCTATCCTGGAACATCTCAGTCACACAGCCAATGAATTCCCTTTTTTGCTTAAGCTAATTTGAGTAATTTCTGTTATCTGCAATTAAAAGGGCTCTCACAATACAAGAGTGATTTAGACTTGATATAAAGGAGAATTCTTTACTGTGGCAGGAGGGTGGCTGCAGCTCTTACTGAAGATCCTTAGGAAGGACTGGCCTCATCAGAGGCTGCTGTCAGTTCACGGGAGAATGAGCCAGAGATCCGTGCTGAGAAAAGGTGATGCGTTGTTGCGGGAAGATGACCTAACAGCAGGCCAGATCATGAGGTCACCCTGCTAACGCTCTGAAGGCCCAGGAAGCAGGTGTAGGTCATGACCTGCAGGCTGGGTCCCTGTATCAAGCGTCTCTACCTGGACCTGTGACAGTGCCCTGAATCCACCATGATTGCAGCTTTCCTTTGGACCACTAAGACATTCGTGATTGCACCTAGTGTTGACTAGGAGGGTTAGGGAATGGAGCCTGAGACAGAGAGTGGAAGTTATTTTGGAGGGACTTGCAGGAGTAATGTTAAAGTACTTGTATGGCATGGACACTGACCAGTGAAAACAAATACCAGTCACGGTGACATTCCAGGGAGCGTTAGTTGAACACCAGCCATGGTCTCCTGGATGCCCTTTGTAGTAGGTACAGGATCTGCAGTATTTTTGTATTAGTACTGAATTCTCTAGGCATATAGTTTTTCAAAAGAGATTTTTAATAATGTTTATAAATACAATGTTCTTTTACTGTTTGTAAATTAAAAACATCTATTTCCCTCAATATTTTTATACAGGGTGTATTCACTGCCATGCCAAGTGATCACCTTTAGGTTTTCTAGAATAATCTTCAGAATTTTCTCCTATAAAACTAATGGGTCATTGATTAAAGTTTTCCAGTTTTGTAATATTGTTAATCTTTTGGATTTTTAGAATGTTAGATGAAATCAAGAGTGATATTATAATTTAGTTTTATTAAACATGATAAAAATCTACCAAAAGAAGCCCAAGGAGAGTCAGTTTTCAGGAGTTACAACCATGGTGGACTCTTTTCTTTAGATGTACTGTTTATTTCACCAGGAATAGAAGAAATTCTTGTCCATTTGTGATGGTGATGGGAAAATTGTGGAGACTTTTAACTTATTCAAGGCTAGTCACTTTTTTAATGCTTTCTTTGTTTATTTATTTGAAAGGCAAGAGCATTGCCTTAGACGTCCAGAGATCTGGGTTTTAGTTTAACACGTTTTTGGCATTTCTACTCTATACCTCCACCTCCCCTTTCTTAGTTCCCACCCCTGAGCCCCAGTTTTTTGTAGACAGCATTTTGTAGAGCACAGCAGAAGGAAGAAGCTCTTCCTCGGAATGAGGTGCTATACATGGTTTTTACAGTGAACAATAAGCAAACTTATGAGTGGAGACTAAGATTCTCCAAGAAAGTAAAAAGGCCTTGATTTAAGACAGAGCAGCCTGGCTTTGTTCTTGTCCAGAGTATGGGTGGTTCCCACGTTGGGGACCGTGGAAATATTACCAGGGGTCTGTGAATCCTGAACAAACATCCAGCCTTGTGAATATACTGAATAAGTAACTCACACATATTGCACTACTGTTTTCCGATATATGGAGGTGATGTTTTCATTACCAAGTAATTCCCACAAAGTTATGTGGAAATGAATTCACTGTTGCTTTCTGCTGTATTTTTCTTAATATAAATATAAGATACTAAGTCTCGATCCTATGGCATTTGACTCCTTTAAAATTTTAAACATGTTATACTAAGTGAAGGAAGACAGACAGACAAAGACAAATATCATATGATATCATTTATATGTGGGATCTAAAAAAGTGATACAAGTGAACTTATTTATAAAACAGAAATGACTCACAGACAGAGAAAACAAACTTACGGTTACCAAAGCGGATAGTGGGGGGTGGGAGGGGTCAACTGGGAGTGTGAGATTAGCAGATACCCACTACTATATATAAAATAGAGGAAGGACAAGGACCTACTGTATAGCTCAGAGAACTATATTCAATATCTTGTAACAACCTATAATGGAAAAGAATCTGAAAAAGAAAATAGATTTATATATATATGTATAACTGAATCACTTAGCTGTGCACCTGAAACTGACACAACGTTGTAAATCAACTATACTTCAATTAAAAAAAAAAGATTGAAGTTCTGATGCATGCTATGACATGGATGAAACTTGAAAACATTATGCCAGTTGAAGTAAGCCAGTCAGAAAAGGACAAATGTTGTACGATTCCACCTATACAGGGACCTGGAATAGGCAAATTCAGAGACAGAAAGTAGAATAGAGGCTTGAGGGAGGGACAAATGGGGGGATGTTGTCTAAGGGGTACATTCTGTTTGGGATGATAAAAAGTTCTGGAAGTGGGTTGGTGGTTGTGCAATATTGTAAATGTAATGTCACTTAAAATGATAAATTTTATGTTGTGTATATTTTACCACAATAAAAAAGTTATGTAATATTTCTGAATTACAAAAAAATTTTAAGCATATTAAAAATAGGTCCATAGAATTTTATAGGTAACTTGGATTTCAAAAACATGAAAACTGAAATTCTCTCAGCAGCAACTTTTTAAACAATTCCCTGGACTGATCAGAGGGTGTTCTCTATATATCCTTAGTTCTGTGAAGAATTACCTAGAGGCATGATGAGAGCATTAATTAAATATTTCTGTACTGGACACTCATTCTGCCTGACAGTTCTCTCATTATGTGCCCCTGAGAGGGATACTAGTTGTCAGCAGCTGATGTAAAATAATTTTCTCTCTGCTATAACTGGAGGAGAAAAGGCTTAATAGCAGTTCTTCATGTCTATTAGGTAAATTATTCGAGGAAAAATGGTTTTGCACTGAAGGGAAAGTCAAAACATCTCATGCAAAATCTAAAAGTAATTTGTTTTTTATGATAAGAAAAAAATGAACTTTCTCCAAATGTAAACATCTTTTGCTAGTGCCCCAGGGACCCCTCCACCTTTGTATTGCTGCCTCTTTCCTCAGGTATATTTCTTTTTTGTATTATATAAAGAATATTCTACATGCCTTGATGTACTGTAATACAAGTGCTGAGTGTGAAGCATTCAGTTGTTTTTAGTGAATATTATAAACTGAGAAATTCAGCAATTCTTTGTGGCCTTTTTGGTGGGCAAGATCTCTGGGTACTTTCTCAATATTATTTTTCTTGACAGAAATGAACACAGTTAAAAATCCATATCTATGTCAATGATCAACATCTATATCTATATCTAAATGGAACAGAAATCTTTGCTTTGTGAGTTCTTTTTTACATGAATTGTAAAAGTAGAGCCCCGGTCATTTGGCCAATTATGCTGGTTCCCATAAGTAGACCCATCACATCCTATTTTCATAGCTGGTTTAAATGAAGCAAAGAAAGGCACATCTTGAAATGCAAAACAATGGCCATCTGAGACTTTGCTCTGGAAAAGCAGTGGATCCAGATAGTTTTACAAGCAGTTCTGGAAAACTTTGATGAAAGAGACACTATTTTAAATATCTCAAAGCTTCGCAATTCATTTTATAATAACTCTAATGATCAAAGTAAACCACATATAAAACTAACTTGAATACAAAAGTATCAGATTAAAAAAAATAAATGAGCTGGACTAAGGTTTATTCTGTAACACAGGTGTTGCAGATGCCTTGGTGCTCCACTCACATCCCTTGGCCCGCCTCTGCCTTCCACCACAGCTGGTCTCTCAGCTCATCTGCGTCGGGACTTCTCCAAGCCTTGGGTGCTTGCTCAGTCTACATGCAGAGGTACAGCCAGAGGTGTGGCCCAGAGGTGCAGAGGAATTTATGTCCCCAGAGACAACCTTCTATCATTGGGAATAAAAGTCAATGAGGGGCTTCCCTGGTGGCGCAGTCGTTGAGAGTCCGCCTGCCGATCAGGGGACGAGGGTTCGTGCCCCGGTCCGGGAAGATCCCACGTGCCGCGGAGCGGCTGGGCCCGTGAGCCATGGCCACTGAGCCTGCGCGTCCGGAGCCTGTGCTCCGCAACGGGAGAGGCCACAACAGTGAGAGGCCCGTGTACAGCAAAAAAAAAAAAAAAAAAAAAAAAGAGTCAATGAGGAGGCATTCCAAGGTGCATCATACCCAATTCCCCTGAGGGTCCCCAAAAGAAATTAAGCCCCAGTTGCCCTCAGTAGTCATCAGCTCATCAATGCACCTTTTATTTTCTTTTCCTCCTTCTCTGTCTCGCTCTCCCCACTCCCTCACTCCAGTTTCCTCGGATCACCTCTCAAGTAGACACCCTGTACCTAGGTACCTATATTGGGCTCTGCTTTTGAGGGAACCTAAACCTAAGGTATGAAAATGATTCCATATTAGGAAATCTTTTAATATAATTAATTTCATTAATATCAGTAGAGTAAAGCAATACAGTCCTCTTAACCGATTTAAAAAGAGCACTTGACATAATTCAACATCCATTCTGATGAGAACTGTTCGCATTTGAATAGAAAAATTCCTTACTCTGTCTATCAGTTAGGGCTCACTCAAGGAAATAGAAACCACTCTGTATATGTAAAACAGAAGTTTAATATGGGAATTGATTACAAGCGTAATGGAAGGACTGGAGGAAGGTGAGGTTACTAAAACCAGTAATTGCAGTAAACAACAGTACCCTTGGGGCTTGAGGGACAACGCTTCCCGGCAGTCAAGGGCGCTAAGCTACAAGGGCTCAAGGTTTTTGGAGGCAGCTGCTGTGCAGGACCCAGGAGCCTGCACTTACCACCACCGCTGCTGCTTTGGGCCATTGCCGCTGCTGCAAGCTGACATCTTCCTCGCTGCTTCTTCTACTGCCAGAAATGTCATCAGAAAACAGAAGGAGGAAGAGTGTTGTTTCTTCTGTCCTCCAGTCTTCCAGTAGTGCCTTCCATTGGCAGAATCTCCCAGAAGTCAGCTGGGAAGAGTGTCTAGGAAATGCAGTTTTTGAATTCCAGCCTCTTCACTATATATCAAAGCACAGAAGGTTGGGAATGAGACCTTGGAGCAAAATGATTTGCTATATAAAACTGTAAGCAAAATTATATAGGACTGAAATACCAGCTTGGAATTTTTTCTTTTAAAGTCAGGACAAGACAAAGAAGCAAGTTGTCAAACTCTTTTTTTTTTTTTTAAGCTTTTTTTGAGATCTAATACACATGCCATACAATTCATCCTTTTAAATTGTACAATTCAGTGGTTTTCAGTATATTCACATATATGTGCAACCGACACCACAGTTAATTTGAGACTCACCTCAAGAAGAAATCCTGTACCCTTTAGCTATTACCCCTGTATCCCCACATTCCTTCCCTACCTCCAACCCTAAGTAACTATTAATGTGTTTTCTCTATATATAAATTTCCCTATTCTGGACTTTCATATAAATGTAATGGTATAATATTTGGTCTTTTATGACAGACTTCTTACAGTTAGCATGTTTTCAGGTTCATCCATGTCATAGTATGGATCAGTAGTTCATTACATTTTATGAATATGCCATATTTCATAACTCACTTAATATTTTCTTTTAAGTTATAACTAATTTAGTGTGAAATTGGCATAAGTTTTGGGAAGTAAAAGACAAAATTATCCCTATTTTCTGGTTATATGATTGTCCAGCTTGAAAGCCAAAAGGATTAAGGAAAAGTGATTATAACTAATTAGAGAACTTTGCATGGATTTTTCTGTATAAAGCCAGTTAACAGATATTGTGAAAAAGTATTTCATTTAAAATATCAACAAAAGCTTCTATGCCTATGAACAAAAGTAAGTTGCAATGTATAGGATATACAGTCACACTCACATCTTCTCAGAGACATGAAACTTCCATAACTGAGAAGCCATAATGTTGCTGGAGTAAAGACAATATTGTAAATAGAATATAAATTAATTTATAATATGTTGTTTTCAAATCAAAACCCTAATGACACTTATGTGGGAACTTTATAAAGCAATTCTTAAGATTACCTAGAAGAATAAATGGAAGGGAATATATCAGTAAAATTTGGAAAAAGAAAAGTAGTGAAGTGAGAGGGACATGCATTATGAGATATTTAATGTAAGAGAGAGAAAAAATAAGGAGCTTGCTCCTGTACTGAGAATAGATGGAGTAGTAGTAAAATATGATACATAATCTAGACGCAGTGTTAAGTATGAATAAGAAATTACAGTATGATAAAGGTATAATTAAAATTCATCATTATTATTCAACAGGACACCTGACTAGGGATTTGCAACCCTGTAGTCATCAAGGTTCATAGTTGCAGACATAAAAACCCACTTCAGTAAGCTCACTTGTGATTAAATTAGCTAATGCTATTAGGTAACACTCAGAATTTCCAGATCTGAAAGAAAATATCTGCCAACATAGAATTCTATATCCAGTAAAAATATCCTTTAAACAGAAGGTGAAATGAAAATATTTCCAGGCAAAAAATGAGAAGATTATTCAATAAACAGACTTGCACTAAACAAAGTACCAAAGATAGGTACTTAGGCAAAAGCAAGATGATCTCAGATGGAAACACAAAAATACAGGAATAATTGAAGAGTCACAGAGGAGGTAAATAGGTGGGAAAATATAATGGAATATATGCTATACATAATAATAATAATAATGGCTTATAGATTTTAAAATATATATATAACTAAAAGGCATGAAAATAAAAATAATTTAAAAGGTGATGGTGAAGTAAATGGAGTTATTCTAAGGACCTAACATTGTCTGGGAATTGATAAAATAATTAACTTATATTCTAAGAGACCAAGAATGCATTCTGTAAATGAGGGCGACAACTAAAAGATTAGTAAAATAATACATAATTAACAAGTTAATAGAGGGGAAATGGAACAAAAATATACTTTATTGATTAAAGACAAGGAGAGAAATAGTAACATAAAACAGGTTGAAGAAATGGTAAAGAGGGACTTCCTTGGTGGTCCAGTGGTTAAAACTCCGTGCTCCCCCTGCAGGGGGTGCAGGTTCAATCTCTGATTGGGGAAATAAGATCCCACATGCTGCGTGGCCATGGCCAAAAACAAAACAAAAAAAAGTGGCAAGTAAAACAGGAAAAATAATAGTTGATAAATACGAACCCAAATTAAACTGTAAGTATATTCAATATTAATGGAATAAATTCTCCAGTCAAAAGACAAAAGTTACCAAACCATACTTAAAAATAACTATACCCAACTATATAAAGCTTAGAAGAGACACACCTTGAATAAGAAGACAAAGAAAAACTGAAAGTTAAAAGAATAGACAAAGATATACTATACAAACCCTAAACAAAAGTAAGCTATACTGCTGTCAATCAGAGTAAACTTGAAGACAAGAAACATTTCTAGAAATGGAAAAAGACACTTCAAAATGATAGAAGAGGCTAAGGACCTTAAAGATAACACAGTTATAAATTTGTGTGCACCTAATAAGCTAGGCTTAAAGTATACAAAACAAAATTTGGTATTACTAAGATTAGAAATGTAGAACTCTGTGATCATGGTGGGAGACTCCAAAACACATCAATCAGTAATTGATAGAACTAAAAGATACACACACACAAAAATAACTATAAGTGAAGATCTTAATGATATGATTAATGAAACTAGTAAAATTGGTGCCATCAACAGATATAGAATACTACAATCAACAGAGTATGCTGTCTTTTTCAAGCAACATGGAACATTACCAAAATTTAACAGATGCCGAGCCATAAAACATTTCTCAACAAATTTTAAAAGGCAGACTTGTACAGATTATGTTCTCAGGCCTCAATGCAATTAAGCTAGACAAGAACAGAAAGATAACAAGAAAAGGTGGAAATTTTTGGAAATAAAGTACTTAATTATGCAAGGGTCAAAGAAGACAGTACAATGGAAACTAGAAAATATTTTGAACTGAAAGATAATGAAAATGTGACATAGCACAACTTATTGTAGGATATAGCTAAAGCCATGTAAAAAGGAACGTTAATAGCCTTAAAAAAGCTTATACTGCTGAAAAAGCAATGACCAGTATCTATTTTAAGAAACTGAAATACTATTGAAAATTGAGGCCAAAGAAAGTAGAAGGAAGGAAACTATGATGATAAGACATAAATTAAAGACGTAAAAAACAAACATACAATAGAGAGAATAAAAATGCCAAATTTGGTTCTTAGAGAAGATAAGTCAAATTGATACACTTCTAGGAAGACTGATAAGGAAATAGAAGAGTGAAAGCACAAAATTACTAATATCCAGAATTAAAAAGAGGACAGCACTACACATCCTACAAAATTTATAAAAAAGTAGGAGCGTATTATAAAGAACTTAACGCAAATAATTTTGAAAATGTAGATAAAATGGACACCAAATCCTGAAAAATAACAACAGTTTATCAATTTACCAAAAATGATAAATCAAGAAATGGAGAATCTGAGTAGTTTTACAGTTATTAAAGGAAACATCTTCCCATGTAGATATTGGCAAGCCTAGATTGCTCAACTTCCCCTAATCTTTTATTTTCTAAATTTTTATTTAATATTGGAGTACAGTTGATTAACAATGTTGTGTTAGCTTCAGATGTACAGAAAAGTGATTCTGTTATACATATACATGTATCTATTCTTTTTCAAATTCTTTTCCCATTTAGGTTAGAATATTGAGCAGCATTCCCTGTGCTGTACAGTAGGTCCTTGTTGGTTATCTATCTATTTATTTATTTATTTCTCTTTTTTAAAAAAAAATTTTATTGGAGTATAGTTGCTTTACAGTGTTGTATTAGTTTATACTGTACAACAAAGTGAATCAGCTATATGTATACATATAACCCCTCTGTTTTTGATTTCCTTCCCATTTAGGTTACCACAGAGCATTGAATAGAGTTCCCTGAGCTATACAGTAGGTAATCTATTTTATACACGGTATCAGTAGTGTATATATGTCAATCCGCATCTCCCAATTCATCTCACGGCCCCACCCCTTGGTGTCCCTACGTTTGTTCTCTACATCTGTTGTCTCTATTTCTGCTTTGCCAATAAGATCATCTATACCATGTTTTCTAGATACCACATATATGCATTAATGTATTATATTTGTTTTTCTCTTTCTGACTTACTTCACTCTGTATGACAGACTCTAGGTCCATCCATATCTCCACAGATGACCTAATTTCATCCTTTTTATGGCTGAGTAATATTCCATTGTATATATGTACCACATCTTCTTTATCCATTCCTCTGTTGATGGGCATTTAGGTAGCTTCCATGTCCTGGCTATTGTAAATAGTGCTGCAATGAACATTGGAGTACATGTGTATTTTTGAATTATGTTTTTTTCCTAGGTATATGCCCAGTAGTAGGATTGCTGGATCATATGGTAGCTCTAATTTTAGTTTTTTAAGGAACCTCCATACTGTTCTCCATCGTGGCTGTATCAATTTGTATTCCCACCAACGGTGCAGGAGGGTTCCCTTTTCTCCACACCCTCTCCAGCGTTTATTGTTTGTAGATTTTTTGATGATGACCATTCTGACTGGTGTGAGGGGACACCTCATTGTAGTTTTGATTTGCATTTCTCTAATGATTAGTGATGTTGAGCATCCTTTCATGTGTTTGTTGGCAATCTGTAGATCTTCTTTGGAGAAATGTCTTTTTAGGTCTTCTGCCCATTTTTGGATGGGGTTGTTTGTTTTTGTGATATTGAGCTGCATGAGCTGCTTGTATATTTTGGAGATTAATCCTTTGTCAGTTGCTTCATTTGCAAATATTTTCTCCCATTCTGAGGGTTGTCTTTTCATCTTGTTTATGGTTTCCTTTGCTATGCAAAAGCTTTTAAGTTCCATTAGGTCCTATTTGTTTATTTTTGTTTTTATCCTCATTACTCTAGGAGGTGGGTCAAAAAATATCTTGCTGCGATTTATGTCAAAGAGTATTCTGCCTATGTTTTCCTCTAAGAGTTTTATAGTGTCTGGCCTTACATTTAGGTCTTTAATCCATTTTGAGTTTATTTTTGTGTATGGCATTAGGGAGTGTTCTAATTTCATTCTTTTACAGGTAGCTGTCCAGTTTTCCCAGCACCACTTATTGAAGAGGCTGTCTTTTCTCCATTGTATATTCTTGCCTCCTCTGTCATAGATTAGGTGACCATAGGTGCATGGGTTTATCTCTGGGCTTTCTAAGAAATAACATCCTTCTTATATTCTTCCAGAGAATAGAAAAAAGAAAAGTAACTTTTCTCAACATATTTTATGTGGTTAACATGACCTTGATATGCAAACATGATAAAGACATTGTAAGAAAGAAAACCCAGTCTTTCTGTGAACACAGATGGAAAAGCTCTAAACAAAATAGTTGCAAATGGAATCTAGCAATTTATAAAAAAGATACTATGTCACAATCAGCTTACTTTTATTCTACAGATATAAGGTTGCTTCAATATTAAAAATATCAATCAATGTAACTCAATAGTATGATGGAGAAAAATAAAATGATTTTCTCATAAGTTGAAGAACACATAGTTGATAAAAGTTAATACTTACAATTATTATTTTGAAAACTTAGGAATAGAGGAAAACTTTAATCTGAAAATATGTATCTTCAAAAAACATACAGTAAAATGATATTTAATGGTGAAATATTGAAAGCTTTCCCTTTGATACAAGGAAAGAGACAGATGCCTCTGTCATCACTTTTATTCAACATTTCCTGGAAATTCTAGACAGAGAAAAATGCAAATAAAAGAAATACAATGTGTAAAGATAGGAAACAAACAGATAAATTTGCATGTAACATAACTGTGTCTAGAAAATCCAAATGAATCTGAAGAAACACTGTTTGATGAGTGAATTTAGGAAGGTCACTAGGTATAAGATCAATATACGAAATCTTATATATGTATATATATATGGCAGCAATTAGAAAATGAAATTTAAAAATTATATCACATCACCAAAACCATTAAATAACTAGGAGAAAAACCTAACAAAAGATATGCAAGACTTTTATATAGAAAATTATAAGACTTTATAAAAACTGTAAGACTAAACAAGTAAAGAAATATATCATTTCCATGAATTAGACAACCCGATATATATATATATATATTTTTCGGTACGTGGGCCTCTCACTGCTGCGGCCTCTCCCACTGTGGAGCACAGGCTCCGGACGTGCAGGCCCAGCGGCCACGGCTCACGGGCCCAGCCGCTCCGTGGCATGCGGGATCCTCCCCGACCGGGGCACAAACCCATGTCCCCTGCATCGGCAGGCGGACTCTCAACCACTGCGCCACCAGGGAAGCTCCCAATATTTTAAAGTTGTAAATTCTCCTAAATTCATCTGTAGAGTCAGTGCAATTCCAAATAAAATTGCAGCAGAAAATATTTACAACAAAACTAAGTGACAGTGTATGGGACACAGAGATACGCTCTCCAAGGAAAGACTTCCTGCCCAGCTATGGGGAGCTCTCAGCTGCAGAGAGTTGCTTTTCCTGTAATCACACATTTTTAGGGTAGCCCACATCCAATGACCAGATGAAATGAGGTTTAAACTTTTGGCCCTTTTGACGCAGCGGGGACAATTCTGACAGGCAGTATCTGCTCCAGACATCCCCTGCTGGGTTGTTGGCAGCATAGTCAGACTTGCCTTGCAGTTCTTCATCTCCTTCTGCCCAGTCCCACTTCCTCTCATTCCTTTTATCTGTGTTGTTTCCCAATAAACATTTTGCCCTCTGAACTCCATCTCAGCAGATGCTTCTGGCAATCTCATATGTTATATGTTATATAACATATCCCTATGAATTTCATATCCCTATGAATTTCAAACTACAAGCAAGTAGGAAAAATACCAACTGTCATAGTATCTGCATAGGACCTGCCTCTTCAGGGGGGAATGCAGTGGGAAGCAAAGCATTGTTTGACTGACTTGAGAAGAGGAGATCTTCAAAGTCACTTATAGGTATTTACTGAAAAGCCTGATGGGCCAAGTTGCAATCCATGAAAATGACATATCCCATCTGGGAGGGGTTTTGCTCACTCTAATAATGGGTTAGACCAAGAGGACAATGGTAAGGTCTGCAGAGGATGGAAAATCTAGGCTTTGTGAATTCTCAAAACTGATCATCCAGGATTCTCTTCCTCGACCACAACCCAGATGAGCAGGACAGGGATAACATAACAGATGAAGGAAACAGAAGGTCAAGATAGAAGTGGGAGATGGGGACAGACTGGAAATCTCAGAAAGTAAGCTGCTGTGTTTTTGAATACTACAAGAAAGCAACAGAAGAGGGAGCTTTATGAAGTTAGAAAAGCTGCCCTGAATTATGCCTCCATACAAAAGTGGATGGACCTAGACACTGTCATACAGAGTGAAGTAAGTCAGAAAGAGAAAAACAAATATTGTATATTAACGAACATATGTGGAATCTAGAAAAAATGGTATAGATGATCTTATTTGCAAAGCATAAATAGAGACATGGACATAGGAGAACAAATGTATGGATACCAAGGGGGAAAGTGGGGGGTGGGATGAACAGGGAGATTGGTACTATGTATAAAATAGATAACTAATAGGAACCTACTGTATAGCTCAGGGAACTCTACTCAGTGCTCTGTGGTGACCTAAATGGGAAGGAAATCCAAAAAAAAGGGGATATATGTATACGTATAGCTGATTCACTTTGCTATACAGTAGAAACTAACACAACACTGTAAAGCAACTATACTCCAATAAAAATTAATTAAAACAAACAAAATAAAACAAAGTTTAGGAAAACTAACTTCACATGAGCAATAAGCCACAGAAATGATTGAGGTAAAATCCCATGCAAAATGATAAGAAAAAAAAATCATCCTTACAGACAATTAAACCCGGTCAGAAAGCCATGTGAACAGAATAGATGAAATCTGTAAACTCCTATTTCAGTGCGAGCTAAAAGACATGGAGAAAATATAAGACATGAAGAAAGAAAACAACTTCACAAATCAGAATTAGAAAAACATAGAAATGAGGTGACAAGACTCAGAAAGAATTAGAACTACCATATGATCCAGCAATCCCACATCTGGGTATACATCAAAGGAACTGAAATCAGAATCTCAAAGAGATATCTGCACTCTCATATTCTTTGCAGCACTATTCACAATAGTCAAGACATGGAAGCAACCTAAATGTCCATTGACAGATGAATAAAGCAACTGTGACATTTAATAAAATAAAATATTATTTAGCCTTAAAAAAGAAGGAAACCTTGCCATTTGTGACAACATGGATGAACCTGGAGGACATTAGGGTAAGTGAAATAAGCCAGACACAGAAGGACAAATAACACATGATACCACTGATATGAGGAATACAAAATAGCTAAACTTAAAGAAGCAGAGAGTAGACTGGTGGTGCCAGGGGCTGGAGGGAGGGGGAAATGGGGTGGTATTAGTCAAAGGGTACAAAGTTTTAGTTACACAAGAAATTTACTGTAAAGCAAACTGCCTACAATTAATAATACTGTATTGTATACTTAAAAATTTGTTGAGAGGGTAGATCTTAAGTGTTCTTATCACAAAATAATAATAATGATGGTGATAAAGAACAAGAGGAAACTTTAGGTGGTGCTGGATATGTTGATGTCATAGAATGTGACAATTGTTTCATGAATGTATACTTATCTCTAAACTCACCAAGTTGTACAAATTAAATATATACAGCATTTTTCTATGTCAGTCATACCTCAATAAAGTAGTTAAAAAAGAAATAATTAGAAATAAAAGAAAAAATAATTTCACACAAACACTAAGCTAGAAGGAACACACGATAAATAAGTCTAACAGACAATGCTTGAAGAGAAATAGGTGAGATGAAGGAAAATTTTTTTTAATAAAAAAGAAATGAAAAACAGAAAGAGAGAGATGAGAAGCACGCAGTAGTCAGGATCTGAGAGAGGTTTTAGACCTGGAAGGGGGACATGGAGGGGCTCCAGGTGTGGTAGGTAAAGTTCTATTTCATAACCTGGGTGGTCTTTGACTCAATAATTGACTAAGCTATACATTTTTTGTGTGATTTTTCTGTATCTGTGTTTTATTTTACAATAAATACCTCACATCATTCACAAATGTCAGTTCCAGATTGATCATAATTGTAGTTGTGTAAAACCTTCTACAGGACATAAAAAATAAAACTTCTAGAAGAAAACAAAGAAGAATATCTTCATGAGGAAGCAAGGATTTTTAAGCAGGACACAAAAAGCGCTAACTCTAAATGAAAAGATGGATAAAAATGCTTAAGTTAAAATTAAGGACTTTTGTTCAGCAAAAGATAACATTAAGAGAGTGAAAAGAAAGCCAGAGAGTGGGAGTATACACTTGCAATATATAAAGAACTCGTCCAAATATGTAAAGAACTCATGCAAATTAATTTAAAAATACTATTAACCCAAATAGAAAAATGGGCCAAAAAGACTTGAACAGGCACTTTATAAAAGAATGTCTAAATGTCCAATAAACATATGAAAAGGTATTAACTCAATTAACCTCAGGTAAAGGGAAATTAATATCACACTGAGATACTACTTTGATAAAATGTTTCTACTTCTAGATGTTTACCATAACGACATGATGAGCTATACACATGAGAATGTTCATTATAAGATTATTGTAATTTCAAAAAATTGAAAGCTATCAAGATGTCCTATTTAAGAAGATATGTTTTTGGTTAGTCTCCCTCCCTCTCCCCACCTCAAAAAAGGAATTTAAACACCTCTGTCCATGACTATTGGTTAAAACATATAATGAAACATTCTAGAATAGTAAATAAATCTTACTTTTATTTATCATGCACATGTGGTTACATGCTTATTCATGGAATTCTGTTCCTAAAGAAGATATACACACATAAACAATCAGTTAGTGAAAAATTAGATTATAACATCATGAGTTAGAAAAAGGATGTTTCCTCACTCTAGGGGAAGAACTTTTTTTAAAACAATTGAAGTATAGTTGATTTACAATATTGTGTTAGTTTCAGGTGTACCACAAAGTGATTCAGTTATACATATATACGCATATCTGTATATGTATATATATATAATTTAGATTATTTTCCATAGTAGCTTATTACAAGATATTGAATATAATTCCCTGTGCTATACAGTAAATCCTTGTTACGTATCTATTTTATGTACAGTAGTTCATATCTGTTAATCCCATACTCCTAATTTATCCCTCCCCACTTCTCTTTCTCCTTTGGTAACCAGAAGTTTGTTTTCTATGTCTGAGTCTGTTTCTGTTTTGTATATAGATTCATTTGTATTATATTTTAGGTTTTACGTATAAGTGGTAACATATAGTATTTGTCTTTCTCTGATTTACCTTACTTAGTATGATAATCTCTAGGTCTATCCATGTTGCTGCAAATGGCAATGTTTCATTATTTTTTATGGCTGAGTAATATTCCATTTTATATATAGACCACATCTTAAGCCAGTCATCTGTTGATGGGCACTTGGGTGGTTTCTGTGTCTTGGCTATTGTAAATAGTGCTGCTATGAACATAGGGGATGCATGTATCTTTTTGAATTAGAGTTTTCTCCAGATATATGCCCAGGAATGGGATTTCTGGATCATATGGTAGCTCTATTTTTAGTTTTTTAAGGAACCTCCATACTGTTTTCCATAGTGGCTGCACCAATTTACATTCTAGGGGAAGAAATTTTAATGTTACCAAGCCAAGCTTTCCCCCACTACCCTCCTTGTGCACCTGGAATACTATACTGCCTAGCTTTCCAAGGACTTTGTTGCCACACTTATCTGGGTTAGAATACTCGCTAAGTGATCTTGGACAAGTTATTCAAACTCTCTGGGCTTCATCTTCTTCACCTGTAAAAGCAGATATTATATATAATCTACCAAAGGTTTAATGTGAGTATTAACTAATTTCTTCCGAGGATCTGGCATCTAATAGTGCTCAGTAAGTGTTAGCACTCTTATCACCTATGGTTTGACCCTTCAGTTTATCGTATTTAATATAGATTGTCTTATACTGTTCTCTGATTGTTTCACATGTGCAATGGTTAATCTTATGTGTTCACTTGGCTAGGCCACAGTACCAGATATTTGGTCAAACAGTATTCTAGATGGTTCTGTGAAGATATTTTTTAGATAAGATTAACATTTAAATCAGTATGCTTTGATTAAGCAGATTACCCTCCATAATGTGGTGAGCCTCATCCAACCTGTTGAAGGCTTTAATTTTAAAAAGGCTGACCTGTCCAGGAGGAAAGGGAATTCTGCCAGCAGACGGCCTTTGGACTCAAGTTGCAACTCCTTCCTGGGTCTCCCGCCTGCTGGCTCACCCTGTAGAATCTCGGACTTTGCAGCCTCCACAATTCCATGAGCCAGTTCCTTAAAATATATATATATATATATATATATATATATATATATATATATATATACACACATTTTATTGATTCTGTTTCTCTGGAGAACCCTGATTAATACAACATATGATGTGTAATTTTTTAGCACTTCATTAAGAATACAGGACTTTAAAGGTGGGAACTGCATACTTTTAAGCGTTTCCTGTACATTTCAGCCACCTCCCCAGCTCTTTCCTATATCCAGTGTCTAGCACATGATAGATTTTTGCTAACTGCTCATGAAATGAATGATTGAATGCACAAAAGAGTGCTGTAGAGGGAATCTGAAAGGAAAAGGGGTTCATTTAAATTAGGAAGTGTTATATATATATAATTGGCTCAAACCTTGGAGGTATTTTTAAAAAATTTTTTCTTTTGATTTGTTACTAAATATAAGGAGAAAGTCTATGGCTCTATAGAGAGTATACTAATTAGAAGAGGGGGAGACTTTGTTTATTAGTTGGTATGTGGGCAGAGAACAGGTGCTTCATAGACTTGCATTGGATATAGAACGCATAGCAAGTATTGGAGTAGTTCTGTGTGGTTACCAGCCATGGGCCCCTTGAAAGATGCTCCCAAACCACAAGGACACAAATATAATATGGATAATATTATATCTATCTATTTATCTATCTATCTATCTTTCTGTCTATCCATCCACCCACTCACCCATCCATCTGTCATAATTTTTTAAGTGACCAGAAGCAGAATATTTGAAAACTAGAAGGAGGAGAGAAAAAGAAAATCACTTATTATACTGAATTTCCAATTTGAATTAAAAAACTGAGTTTAAAGTCTGTTATAAAGGATAAAAGTGATCAGATTACAAACTAGAAGGAATACAAATGAGGTTTAAAAGTGGCAGATGGGAATATGACAGAGAAAGCAAGCTGAAGCTTTTTGCCACTGAAGAGGCTCAGAGAAAAGGATAAAAACACAGCGAAAGCTGAAAGCTTTGAGCCACGGTGAGGAAGAGAGAATGCTCCAGAAACTTGAGACTATCCAAAAAGAGACTGGTTGTTTATAAAAGACTATCTGAAATGTCCCTTTTCCCTCTCTGGTCAAAAGCTACCCCCCAAAGCTACCCCATTTCTCTTACCAACCTCATGTCACAAATCAAACCACCCTTGGTTGTGACTAGGGGGCCTGGAAGGTGGTGATGCCTTCAGATTGAATCCATATGGTGTATTCTCCAATGATGGCCCTCTGTGGCTCTGGCAAAGGCCACTCTGATTCTAGAGGCTGAGGACTTTTGAAGGGACAAACAGCTGAGGGGGAAGAGAAATAGCCTTTGTGCCAAGCTCTGAGCTAAGCACTTTGCATATAGAGTAAGAGTCTGGATGTGAGGGGCCTTATCTTCTGCTTTTCTGAAAACCTGCTTTCTTTTCCTCTCTTCTCAACCCCTATCTCCCTTCCAAAAAACAGTTAATGAGCTGGTGCTATGCTCCTGGCATTGTTTATAGGTCACAGAGATGCATCAGTGACCAAGATAAAGTTCTGTACTCTTAAAGTATGAATTCTAGTGGGTGTGAAACAGGCAATAAACACACATAAAATATAAAGTAATTTCAGATAGTGACAAGTGCTAGATAGAGAAGGACTGAGGGGTGCTGTTTATCAGGATTAGGCAAGGAAGTCTTGACATTAAAATTAAGACTTGAGTGATTAGAAGAAGGCAGCACACTGAGCTCTATGGGAACATAATTCCAAGGAGAGGGGACAGAGGCAAGAACAAATATGGCGTGTTTGAGGGACAGAAAGAAGAGTGAAGTGTCAGGAGCACAGTGAGTGAGGGAAAAGCGGCAAGAGGTGAGGTGGGAGTGTGACACAGAAGTCATGTCACGTGAGGCTTTGGGGGCCAAAGTAAAGAGTTTGGATTTTACTCTAATTGGAATAGAATGGCCAAGGGAAGCCATTTGCAGATTTTAAACAGGAGAATGATATGATCTGATTTACGCATTCCATGTGTTGTTGACCCTTTCACTTGAACCCTGGCTAATAATTTTGAGCCTAGCAGTGCCATTAGGGAGCTTCAAATTACTCGCTCTAAATCAAATTGACCAGATGTGCTGTCATCCTTAGTCGAAAGTTGAAGTCAATGTAGCAGGAATCATCACAACTTAAAACTGAGCAAAAGATGTGAACAGACATTTCATAAGAGAAGATATATGAATGGCCAATAAACACATAAAAATGTTTAACATTATTCAGGGAAATACAAATTAAAGTCATAGCAAGGTATCCCTGCACATAGACTAGAATGGCTAAGATTAAAGATTGACAATATTGAGCGCTGGTAAAGATGTGAAGTAACTGGAACTCTCGTATGTTGCTGACGGGACTACAAAATGGTACAGGCTCTTTGGAAATTTCTTGTAAAGTTAAACATTCACTTTGCTATATGATTCAGGAATGTGCACTTAGATGTTTACCCAAGAGAAATGGAAGCATATGTCCACACAAAGACTTGTACATGAATGTTCATAGCAGCTTTATTCATAATAGCCAAAACTTGGAGACAACTCAACTATCCATCAACAGGTGAGTGGATAAAGAAATTGTGGTGTTATTCATTCAGTGAAATGCTACTTGGCAGTACAGAGGAATGAACTACCACTACAAATAGCATGGATGAATACAAAAGACATTGGCTTAACCAAATAAGCCAGACAAAAAGAGCATATATAATGTGAGACCCCACTTATATGAAATTCAAGAACAGACAATAATTCACCGTGACAGAAATGAGATCAGTGCTTGCCTGCGGCTTAGGGTGAGAGTATAAAGGAAACTTCTTTGAGGAAACTTTTTGGGATAATGGAGATATTCTATATCTTGTCTGGGGTGATGATTACATGGGTATATACATTTGTCTAAGCTCATCAAATTGCATATTTAAAATGAGTGCATTTTATTTATGTGTTAGTATATTCCCACTAAGGAGCCCTCACCTCTCACAAAAGCCTGTAACCAGATTCTGTCAGACCTTGACTCAGTGAGCACGTGGGGACCCAGAGTATTCAATTCAGAGACTCATCTTCGAACTCCTCTCCTCCCCTTTCCCACTTCCAGCTCATTCCCTAGAGCTCGCTCTGTTCTCTAACCTGACCCTTGACTCTTGAGCCACAGAATTTCCTGCCTTGCTTGTACAGTTTACATCATTAGGCTCCATTAGGGTGACCCAGAGATCTCATCTTCTGGGAGCTATGGATTAAGTTGGTCTAATCAGCATTTCTTTGGGGGCATATTGGCTAATTCACCCTCTTATACCCTATTGATAGGCTGTTTCTATCAGATTATTCTGAAAGACTTCCAGTAGTAATCTTCTCTTATTCTTAGTCTAGTTCCTATATTTTTCTGGAAATATCCAGATTATTATAGCTTCCTGTATTCATCAGTTATTGCTACATTGGTAGAAATACATGTGTATACTTTACAGATGGATATATCCTTATTAGAGGAAACAGAACACCCATAGATATTCTAAAAGTTAAACGTGCTACTGCAGAAAACGAAGAGAAGACTTTTCTCTATTGGTGCCCTAACTGTGGGGTGCCTAAAATTGGGTCTACCACTTGAATAAGTGGCTGAGTTAAATATTTTGGCTCGAATTTCATAACTTGTCACAGCGATCCCATTGACTGTAGAGTGGTGGGTTGCCAAGAAGGCAATTCATTATCTCTGTCTCCCTGTGTGTTTAAATTTTGTTCTCTCTCCCTAAAGAGAGGTGATGCTATGACTTACAACTAATATGCTCTTGCAGAGCTCTCCACACCAATTAGAAAAGTTCTATGTTATGACACTCTTTGATAGGATGTTATGACACTCTTTGATAGAAAGCCATTGTCCCATTGAAGCGGAAACTTCATCAGAAGCACCGAGAATCAAGGGTATGCTTTAGACATGCCGAGTGGGAGGGAACTATCTGTGCTCACTGGGTCCATCAAAGTACCTCCTACATAGGTCTTTCTATGCAATCTAGCTGGTTCCCTGCATTTACCTAGCCCCACCCTTATTTAGTACACAGTTGGAGGGAAGCCAGTAATATAGCATTTCTTAACTCACTATTTGGAACTCTTACCTGTTTATTTAAAACCCTGAAAGCCCTCTTTTGTGAAGACAAAGTTGCCTGCGATGTATCAGTGGGTAAAGAGGATGGGGTCACCTCTTGACTGGAATCATGCTTTTCTTTGGGAATGGGTGAGAGACATTGCCATAAACTATGTCACAACACTTTTTTAGAATCATGAATTTTAATATCTCCATCTCTAACTGTAATTTCCTCTTAAAAAGACTTGCCTATGGTCTCATACCAGACTTCTCTGTCTGGAGAGTGGGAAGTTTAATTTCAGAGATGTGAAACGAAGTTTATATTTACTTGCAACCCAAGATTCCTAGATACTCTTATGTTCCCTTTATGAGGGCTAAGAATTGCATAGATAACTCATTTCATCTTCTCTCTTTAGCTTTAATTAGAGCCAACTAAATTAAAAATAATAATGAACAAACAAAACAACATCAAAGTGGAAATTTAAGACACTGCTTTTTCCTATTCTTGGACCTCTTCTGATCAAAACATCTATGACTGAGCATATGGGATATCTCATTAAGTAAGTGTAAAGTTTTATGGGAAAAAGATGTACAATTCAACCACCTAGAGTCTTGTATAGCTAGACAATTCCTGACCTTGATATGTTCACTCTCATCGCATCTTTGAATCCAGACAGATTCCAATTAGACATATGGTGAAGAATTATGTTGAATTAGATGATAACTTTCAAAAGTGAATAAAAATGATTATGTTAATAGTGATGTATTCTTGGAAAGTTTCCCAGTTTTTATTCAGGGAAGAATTGCTCTGATGTGTTTACCTGTGGTCCTTCCTGATCTTTATATTCTGGGTAGGATTACCTTTTAATTTTCCTATCCATCAATACCTGGCCATTATTATGGCCTCACCTTTTGGGGGGTCCAAAGTTTGAAATGTAAAAGTGTATCAGAAATTGATGAGGCGGTTGAGTAGAGCTCTCAGAAAGAAGACTGTCCGGTGGGTCAGGAAGACTGTATTCTAGTCTAAGGTCTATTATTTACCAGCCATGTGATCTTGGACAGATTACTTAATCTATGTCTTAGTTTTTTCGTCTTTTAAGTGGAGATGATGATGTCTACTTTAAATGGGTAATGTTGTATGGAAGTAATTAACACAGAAACAGGCATAGATGAGATGCTGAATAAATTCTACATCCAAAAAAGTTAATGTCTGCAGGTCTAAATTTTCACAGGCTCTACAATAAGTCTAATAATTAAAAATATGGTTGCATTTCTCAGAACCAGCAAATGGCAGAACATGAGGGTCATTGGGATAAAGATAATAGCAATAAATTCTGTAGGAGGCATTTGTTTTTAATCCTTAGACGGTTCCAAGATATTGGTACTTATCTACATATTAGAGTTAAGGTACAAAGAAGGAAGAGGGTAAAAAATGAATAAGGGGGCTTCCCTGGTGGCGCAGTGGTTGAGAGTCCGCCTGCCGATGCAGGGGACACGGGTTCGCGCCCCAGTCCAGGAAGATCCCACATACTGCGGAGCGGCTGGGCCCGTGAGCCATGGCCGCTGAGCCTGTGCTCCGCAATGGGAGAGGCCACAACAGTGAGAGGCCCGCGTACTGCCAAAAACAAACAAACAAACAAACAAACAAAAAAAATGAATAAGGCAGGCTCTGGCAGCCCAGCACCCTTGCAGCTTGTCGGGCGCATGGGTCATGGCCGGCCCAGTGCGGGGCGAGGGGGCCCCAGGCCCTGGACCTGCTGCGGGCCCTGCCCCGTGTGAGCCTGGCTAACCTGAGGCCAAACCCAGGCTCCAGGAAACCGGAAAGATGACCAAGAGGTCAGAGAAGAGGTAGAAAATGTGGCAGGGACCACAAGGGAGAATGACAGAAAAGAACCCGGCCCTGGCTGGGCTTTGAGAGAGGCCACACTCCATTTTACCTTCGAATCTCAAAATTTGGGTTTAATGAAAGATGTAGCTTCAGGCGCCAGTATCAGCCTTTGACTCTCAACAGGCTGCAGTATCTTTTTGATTTGGGTCGAGTTTATCCTACACAACCTATTGACTTAACCCAACTTGTCAACGGGAGAGGTGTGACCTTCCAGCCATCTAAAAGGGATTATGGTGTCCAGCTGGTAGAGGAGGGTGATGACACCTTTAAGGCAAAAGTTAATATTGAAGTACAGCTGGCTTCAGAGCTGGCCACCGTTGCAATCGAGAAGAATGGGGGTGTCGTCACGGCAGCCTTCTACGACCCACGAAGCCTGGAAATTCTGTGAAAACCTATTGCATTCTTTCTCTGTGGACAACCCATTCCCAAGCGAATGCTCACCTCCAAGACACTGGTACCCTACTACACTGATGCAAGGAATCGTGGTTACTTGGCAGATCCTGCTGAATTTCCTGAAGCAAGACTGGAGCTCGCCAAGAAGTACGGTTATATTTTACCTGATATCACGAAAGACGAACTCTTCAAAATGCTCAGTACTCGAAAAGATCCAAGGCAGATTTTCTTTGGTCTTGCTCCCAGGTGGGTAGTGAATATGGCAGATAAGGAAATCCTCAAACTTATGGATGAGAATCTCCTCAAGTACTACAGCTCCTGAGTTCCTTCCAAGATAACAGATGGTAAAAGAGCTCCAGAAAGGGACTGAAACACATGTGTTTCCCATGGCATTTGCTTAATTTGTAATTCTGCAGATGTTGATGTTTTCTGTGTAATCATATCTCTCTTTTTTATCTAAATTAAAAACACAGTAAGCAAGGACTGTGTAGAGGATCTGGTGGATCTGTGTGCTTCTGTCTCAGAGATCTAAGCTCCCTGGTTCTCTGCCCAAGGAAGAGTGTAATTCTTAGACAATTTCCAGTTGAGTTTTCCATCATCTTTACATCCAGGTCTTGTCTTATTGTTGCAAATCAGAATGAACGCGCAGGTGGGATGGGATTGCTTTATCAGCTGCCTGGTCAAGGTCAGAGGGCTGCTAATGAGCTGGTGAGCTTCTTACTCGGTAGCTGCAAGGAAGCGCTGCTACCCAGCGTCAAGACAGTAAGCCTTCAGCTTGGGATGATTAAGATGTGGGATGTGAGTTGAAGATTTAAGACTGGTGAGTAGCTTCTAAGTAGTTCAATATTTGCTAGTAAAATTGAGACCAAAATTCCAAGGGAATTCATTTTCTCAACTCAGAGTAGATAAAAATGTTCAAGCCAGTAACATTTTTTTCCTTGAGGAAGGTAAATGTTCTAATTCTAATTGGTAAGATTTTACTTATTTCATAGACTTTGGAGACTTTTGTTTTTCGGTCATTTTAAATGCTTTTGAAAAAATGGTCAATGATCGTATAAGCCATAAAAACAATTGGTCATGTGAAAATTAAACTCAGTTAATTTAAAAGGTTCAGCAGTCAGTAAGCTCACTTAGCTTTGCAAAGATCTGTTGTATTGAAACCACAGTGAAAGCTTAATTTATCCTGATGCAATTAAATCTTGAATAATTCATGATAATTCTTCAACAGGAGAAATAAAATGATTCCTGCTTGTTTATTTTATGAAATTAAAAGAAAAAATGAATAGGGCATATTCCTGCCTTCTGAGAACTTACAGTCTCAGGTCCACCATTAGCACAATAAGAAATCTTTTGTATTGATGAATCAGTTGTATGCTATTTGAGTTTCTCAGCTTCAGTAAGAATTGTTAACTTATTTGAAATTGTTTGAAATTTATTTAGAATTTGTGGTAGTTTAAATATATACTGAAAATTATAAGATGTTAATTAAAAAATTGAAGAACACACAAACAAATGGAAAGATATTGTGCTCGTGGATTGGAAAAATTAATTTTGCTAAAATGTCCATACTACCCAAAGCAATCCACAGATTCAGTGTGATCCCTATCAAAATACCCATGCCCATGGCATTGTCACAGAGATAGAATAGACAATCCTAAAGTTTGTATGGAGCCACCAAAGGCCCCAAATAGCCAAAACAATCTTGAAAAATAAGAATACAGCTGGAGGCATTATTGCCTGATAGTGTTAAGTACACGAAGCTATGGTTAAGTTAAGTACACGAAGCTATGGTAATAAAAACAGTATGGTATTGACGTAAAGACAGACACATAAATCAAAGGGACAGAACAGAGAGCTTCCAAATAAACCTATGTATATATATGGTCAACTAATTTACAGCAAAGGAGCCAAGAATGTACAATTGGGAAAGGACAGTCCCTTCAATAAATGGTATTGGGAAAACTGGACAGCCACATGCAAAAGAATGAAACTGGACCCCTATCTTTACACCATACACAAAAATTAACTCAAAATAGATTAAAGAATTGATGTAGGAAATGAAACCATAAGTCTCCTAGAAGAAAACATAGGTGATAAGCTCCTTAATATTCATCTTGGTGATGAATTTTTTGAATCTGACTCCAAAAGCAAAGGCAACAAAAGCAAAAATAAACAAATGGGACTATACCAAACAAAAAGTTTTGCCACAGTAAAGGAAACTATCAACAAAATGAAAAGACAACCTACTGAATGGGAGAAAATATTTTGAAATCATATATCTGATAAGGGGATAATATCCAAAATATATAAAGAACTCACACAACTCAATAACAAAAACCCCAAACAATTCAATTAAAAAATGAGCAGAATATCTGAATAGACATTTTCCCAAAGAAGACATACAGATGGCCAACAGGTACATGAAAAGATCTCAACATCACTAATCATCAGGGAAATACAAGTCAAAACCACAGTGAGATATTGCCTCATACCTGTTAGAATAGCTATTATCAACAAGACAAGAGATAAGAAGTGTTGGCAAGAATTTGGAGAAAAGGGATCCCTTTTACACCATTGATGGGAATGTAAATTGGTGCAGCACTATGGAAAACAGCATAGAGGTTCCTCAAAAAATTAACAATAGAACTACCATATGATCCAGAATTTCCACTTTTGAGTATTTACCTGAAGGAACGAAAACACTAACTTGAAAAGATCTGTGAAAACCCCATGTTCATTGCAGCATTGCTTACAGTAGCCAAGATACGGAAACAACCTAAGTGTCCACTGATGAATGAATGGATAAAGAAAATATGGAATATATATACAGTGGAATATTATTCAGCCATAAAAAGGAATGAAATCTTACCATTTGCAACTATGTGGGTGAACTTTGAGGATATTAAGCTAAGTGAAGTAAGTCAGACAGAAAAGGACAAATAGCACATGATCTTACTTATGTGTGGAATCAAAAGAAAAAACTGAGCTAATAGATATAGAGAACAGATTGGTAGTTAGCAGAGGCAGTGTGTGGGGAGTGGGAGAAATGAGTGAAGGCAGTCAAAAGGTACAAACTTCCAGTTACAAAATAAGTAAGTCATGGGGATGCAATGTACAGTATGGTGACTATAGTTAATAATACTGCTTTGCATATTTGATAGTTGCTAAGAGATTTGATCTAAAAAGTTTTCATGACAAGAAAAAAAGTTTGTGATTATGTATGGTGACAGATGTTAACCAGCCTCATTGTGGTCCATGGCAAGCAGCTTTATGATTAAGGAGATGACTCAGAAGCTGCACATATTCTTCTCACATCTCATTGGCCTGAACTTAGTTATGTTGCTACTTCTAGCTGTAAGGGAGGCTGGGAAATGTACTGTCTAGGTGAGTGGCTGGAGATTCTATTACGTAAAGAAAGAGAAACTGGATGCTGGCTAATAATTAGCAGTCTCTGCCATATTCATTTACTCTTTCAACAATTTTAGTTCATATGTGACCACTGGTCTTTTATTCATGCTGTCATTGGCAACATAGGGACATGACTGATAATCCCAAGCTGCAGTTGAACCAAGACAAGAATACAAGAATGTTACTGATCCTTGGAATTATTTTCTTATATGTCACTGTATCTGTCTATCCATGTATCTATCTACCTATCTACCTATCATCCATCTATCAATCTATCATCTGTCTATCTGCCTCATTTGTCCTGTCGATACATGTTTGTCTGAAATTCTGATATAAGAACCTCTTGGTTTTGGTTAGATTCAGTTTTGTCAAGGAATGTATATATTTTATTGGGAAAGTAACTGCATGCTAATGAAGGAGTAGGAGTTAACCAAGAGTAGAAATAATTATAAAGCACCTGTCAAAAGTGAAGTGCTATAGAAATGCTAAATAATGACACTAATAAAAAACTGATTGTCGTGACTTCAAAGGAAGTGTTAAGTTGGAGTGTTTTGACGTGTATGGCATTTGAATGATCTAAATAGGTGTTTAGATTCTCACATGAGAGACTGTTCTAGCCACTCAAGGGAAATAAGAGTCTGTTCTACCCACTCAATATTTTGATGCTTCCGTTAGAATTTTCTCATATTTATATATTATTATTTTAAAAGTAAGGATTGTGTTGTCTTAATTAAACTCACATAAGGAAAGGACATTGCCTAACAAAAATGTGACATTCTTAGACTGCCTTGCTTTGTATCTTAAGTTCCTGGAGCACCTTAAGCTCATAAATGCCTCTGATATGCTCCAGTGCCCCTGAATCTATGGCATAACCAGACGCGCAAGTCAGGACTGCAAATAGATGGTGAATTCTTGTTAGAGTTAGTGCTTTGGGTTAGGTACCTTCCTTGTTTTAAAGATGTATCTTCAAATATTTATTAGATACAGGAGCCTTCTCCAAAGGCAATAATCTGGTGATTAGAATGTTAAGTGAAAGAGAAATGGATGGGTTATATTGCTTGTGTCAGTATTTCTTTTTTTTTAAAGTTCTTAGTTTATTAATCTTCTCATGAAAAATCTGTACAATCACCACAGAAGTATCAGTAGTTTTAAAACAAGAAAAGATAAGTACTTTACATTGTAAACTCCTAAGTGTTTGAGATATCCTCAAGCTCAACCCCACCCTACTCATGCATGATCTTGTTTAAAATATTAATTCCAAAGTGAAACCTCTAGCTCTGGATTCAGAGTTGAGTTCAAATCTATCCTGTGGTCTTGGTTCACAGTGTGATCTTCTTTCATACCTCCATTTCTTCACTGGTTAAATGGGTGTCGGAATAATAATAGCAACCTTCTTAATAGGATTGTGAGAATTAAATGAGAAAATGCACATGAAGTGCTTGCCATAGTGCCTAGAATATGGCAAATGCTCAGTAAGTGTTAGGGATGGTTGTCTGCTTTTCTCATTTGCTCAGATATTATATGAGAGTAGCCTTCACAATCTTTTCTGTGGGTGATTTCAAATCTCAAATTTTCTGATGTTTCATAGAAATATTCTTTCATGATATGGCAGTATGGCTTAGTGGTTGAGCTAAAAAAAATTCTAGCTCCACAAATCAATCTCTAGCTGTGTACTTGGGTGAGTTGGTTAACCTTGCTATTCTTGAGTTTTTTCATTTGTAAAACAGAGATAATAATAGTACCTACCTCAGAGGGTTCTTGTGAAAACTAAAGGGTACGTAAAGTACTTAACCCAATGTCTGGCACATAATAAATGTTCAACAAATATTACATCTCACTCATTTTAAAGCTTAAAATGGTTATTTATTTATTTGGTAAAACGAATAGTTATTTTGGGTGTCTGGTTTTACCATTTTGAACACTGTAGATTTCCCCACTTTAAGGATGTTTTTTTCAGTGCCTTGTGGTCTTCAAAGTGGGTTCTCAATTGTACATGTTAGGACAGGGTGTGCTGTCATGAACAGATGAAAGGAAAACAATCCCAAACTGAGAATCTAACTTTCTAACTTTCCAGTTACATGCTTAGTTCTAACACCCACGCTCAGATTTCTTACAATAGATGCCAGTGAATACATCTGGGAGTTTTATTATCTTTTCTCCTTTTTAAACTTCCTAATAAAGTGAACAGATGGTAGACAACTGGGGTCAGAGGTGAAGAGAACTGGTACTACGATGATTAATTTCCTCTCCCAGAGGACTTCTGGGCATTTTCCTAGCGTCCCAACTGGTTACTTGTAGTTTTGATGGGGAGGCCTGAGGGCTGAAGAAGAGGGTGCAGGAAAGGGAGTTGTTGTGTCTGGCTGCTCCTTCAAAACCACCTGGAGCAGGTACGATACCGGTGAGGTTGTGAACAGAAGCTCTGCCCTGAGAACCCACACCTAGTGGGCTGCAGTGCTGGACTTCTCTGTGGCCCTGTGGGAGCTTCAAAGGCAGAACGTGTATCTTACTAGATTTGGTTTATCTTGCGTTTAACACTGGCGTGATAGCTGCTTAATAGTTGTTTATTAGCCTAATACCTGAAGGTAAAAGATACCTCTCGATAATCTTTGTTAAATTTGATTTAGTTTAGGTGTTGCTAGTGATGGGTGATCATACTCTTTGTCCACTTTATACTCAATAATTTTGTGAACTAAAACAAGGTTAATATGTACTAAAGAAACCCGTGAAAAATCCTTTTGTGAAAATTGATTAATCCTTGCCTACTGTGTACTTTGTAAATTTCTCTCTTCCTAAAGTAATAGAGAAGCACGAATCTAAAATAAAATGCTACAGAACAAGCATAACAGCCTGGGGAATCTGAAGTCACCACTTCTTCAATTTTAAAATGTAGATCTGTCTACTTACCACTTTCTTCTTTCAAGATTTCCTGCCACCAAATGTTAAATTAAAACATCTCTATGGGTAATTGAAAAAGCAGATATGAAAGCACTATCGACTCTTCAGAATGGAAGTGTTATATTTCACTCTTCTGTTATTATTTAGAAGGGTTTGCTTAATTCCTTGTGGAGCCAAATCTCTGAGGTAGAAATTTTAAGGTTTTCCCCTTGGGGCAGAGGTGTAAGGGGTGAGGCAAGGGGGTAAAATTTTGGGGTTTCTTTCAGAAGTTGTGCAGAGAGCGTTCTCAGATCAACTGTCCCCTGGCTCTGCTCTCATTGGCTGTGAATATTGGGATGGGGGGTTAGCCTTTTCCTGCAGTTACCGCTGAACCAGAGCATGGACATGGTAAAGAACCAGGCATGACATATTGGATATGACTCCAAGAGAGCCCTGGAGCTCACCCCTTGACCCACCTTTATCTTTCAGCAAAAGGAGGAAAGTGAGTCCTTTCCAGAGCTTGTTCAGGGCTCCATGGTGCTGGGCTCAGGCAGGATGCAGTCACTGAAGTGTAGTGCATTTTAAAATACTCTTTCTGGGAAATGAAAACATGATTTTGAAGTAGTCTGTAGTATTGAAATGCAGCACTCTGCTTCTGTTCAAAGCAAGACTAGCTTTAGACTCACTGGTGCAGAAGGGTTCTCAAGGCGAAGAGGCTCAGAAACAGCAGGAATGGGATCTTCAGAAAGGTATCGCTCATCCTACAAAACAAATTGCTCTAATTAAAAAAAAATGCATCACACTAGCAAGAGTAGCTCAGTTGGTAATGTGGTGGTAGAAGCAAGTTGTAAAAAGCCTCCATAGAAATATCTGCTATATACTGGATATATAAATATCCAGTTTATACAATAATATGCTGTTTTGAGTTATGATGAAAAGGATTGGAAATTGATGGTCAGTGGCCTCCAACACTTCTGGCCATTCCCTACTCCTTTCATTCTCCTCTCCCAGGATTAGAAATCTTGGAAAAATTTCTCTTCCATTCTCCTTTTCATCCTCCTGTCTGAGTACTTGGCTGCAATAAGGAGAGCTGCTTTAAGACGTTAATTTTTGAAAATCAACTTTTGTCTGTTTCAGCCATCACTCACAAATCCCTATGAAATTTAGAATACTTAAAATTTATTAATTTGTGCCTTTGTGGGAAATTCTGTGTCCTTAGTAATGAAAGAAAACCACCAAAAAGAAAAAAATTACACTTACTGACATATACACAATATT
The DNA here is from genome assembly GCF_963924675.1 of Phocoena phocoena. Classification (NCBI taxonomy): domain Eukaryota; kingdom Metazoa; phylum Chordata; class Mammalia; order Artiodactyla; family Phocoenidae; genus Phocoena; species Phocoena phocoena. The sequence continues at coordinate 62,405,957 of NC_089220.1, read as the reverse complement.
TGAGGTCATAAACCTTTGTGTCTACCTAGAAGTGCTCTCCCCCATTTTCATTCATGATTTTCTTCTTGTTTTTGTTTGAACCCATTTGCATGGATTGAAATATTTTGACATCTGTTTTTAGAAATGCTAAATTTTAGACAATTTTAATTGAAGCATATTGCTTATTTGTGTAGGGAATTTTCAGCTGTTTCATAATAGATGGGAAACACCAAAAGCAAAATGCTAGATTGAAGCAAAGTATACATGTTTGGAGATTATAAATCTCTGTAGATCCTTGGAAGTATTATTCCAAACTTATGTAGGGACGAACTTTTTTATATCAGTGTTTCTCTAAGTTTACTGTGCATACAAACCAGCTGGGGGCTTGTTAAAATGCAATTCTAAGTCAGTAAGTCTTGGGCAGGGCCCAAGATTATATATTTCTAACAAGCTCCCAGGTGCTGCTGATGCTTCTGGAACACGGACACTTTGAAGAGCAAAAGCAGCCATGCACATTTGCATTTTAGTTTCTTTGGTTCCAGTTGTATGATTCTACTGGTTGGTGGAACTCAAAGTTAACTTTGTTTAGCAGGGTTTAAGTTATAATAAAAGTTGCCATTTTAGCAATGAGTTGACAATGATCAACCTCCCTTTTCTTAAAGGAAGAAAAGCTGAGCTCCACAGATTAATTCTCAACTGGTGTTCATCTCTGGGCCCTCAGACCCCTCTTGTGGTTGTCTGATGGGTTCTCTAGGGCTTCTTCTGCGTCTCCTAGTCATATGGAATTAAACTTTCCATCTTAGGTATCAGTTAGAAACGGCTTTTTAAGTTTTTTTATTTTAAAGGTAATTCATTTAATTACATAAAATATTTCCTTATCATTCAGCTGTTACCAAATTTCCTGAAGACTATACAGTAATTTGGGGCCTAGGACATGAGAGCTACTCCCCAAACTTCTGGCTGATTATAACTCATAAATAAATATCTAAGTTGAATAATGATAAAATAATCAAAATTCCTTACATTTAGTTGTTTAAATGTTGTTCCTTCCATTAGACCATAAATTCTTTGAGAGCAGGGTCTATGTATGTTTTATCTTTGTAAAACTGTGGTTGATGATAGGGGTTTTGGAGACAGTTGGTGGATAAATGGTGGATGAAGTAAATTCAAATATCCAGTTAATATCAAGATTTGAATATAATAAGGTCTCTAAACATGATAACAGCCATTTGTGAGGAAGCCTTGAGTTCATTTTCTTCTTAGGACTTGAGGTTCCTCAGATGTGTCTGTTGCTGACCCCACGTTGCTCCCTGAATATTCATTTCCCCTCTTTTAAAATGATGAGAAAACATTTTTCATTAGCCAGGAATGGTAAGAGTAAGCATAGGTTTGAATGTTTCGTGATTCTACCAGTCTGTTGTGCTGGACATGAGGGCACTCATGGCACATACAAAACATCCTGAGAAAGTGTAAGACTCCCTCACCCACTAGCAAAGACAATGTTTCATGTTCTTTGTACTGTCTTTTTTCACCATCCAGAAAGGTTACATGTTCTAGCCTCCTTTGTAGGTAGATTTGGGACCATATGGCTAAGTTTTGTAAAATAGAATATTGGTCAATATGATGTATACTATTTTCAGACTTGATCTTTAAAAACATCCTGCATCAACTGCTAGTCTTCTTTTCCTATTCTTTGGTGGCCTTGGAAGTCACATGCCCCAAATTGTGTAGCCACAAGATGAAAGCAGCCTGGATCCTCAACCTTGAAGAGTAGTTGGCCAAGAGGTCCACATGACCCACATTGAACTGCACCGTGAATGAGAAATAAGCCTTGTCGTGTTAAGCCACTGAGATTTTTGCACTTGTTGTTCCATTGACCAGCATTAATTATTCTGACTAATATGCCCCCTGACACTTGTGAAAGACTTTCTAGTCTGGGGGAGGGATGAGGGATGAGAGAGGACATAAAGTGAGAGAGAAACATTGGTGTGCTTGAGAGACGGGGAACTAGGCATGAAGATAGCATGGGAAGAGCAGAAGTCTGTGTCCAGAGTTAGTCCAGCCTCTACCTGTAGGAGAACTTCACCTTCCCATCACCAAGAGTGATGTTTATTGTTGGTGCTACTGGCATAGGATGAGGGTTTTCTTTCCACGGTAGGCAGTAAGTCCCCTATCGACTGGGCTTGACACTCATCTCTGTTTCAAGACTTTGCTTGGTTCCTGTAGAGCTCAAGTTCATTCTTCTCTCTTCCTTACTCCATCCCCATATACATGAGGTTCTTGGACTTTCGTAAACCAAATAACATGAAGATGGGTCCCTGACTATCCAATAGGATGACAGTGGAATGGAAGAAAAAGACCTCATTGGTATACTTGGAAAAAGCTATACAAACTAGCTCAAAAGCAAAAGAGTGAGAAAAAGCATAACACTGTTATAAAATAGCTAACATTAAATGGTGTTTACTATGTGTCTGGCACTGTGCCAAAGGCTAGACCCATACCATCTTATTTAATCATCACTATATCCATACAAGGTAGTTACTATTATTATTTTTATTTAATATAAGAGTAAACTAAGGCACAGAGAGGGTAAATGAATTGTCTTGATCCCATAGCTGGTAAACAAAAGAACCAGAAGGGGTTCCCATTACTTTTAAGATAAAGACCAAATACCTTGATGTGCCTTACAGAATCCTATATTATCTGGTTCTTGTCTGTGGACCCACCCTACTACTGAAACCAGATATACTGATCTCCTTTTAATTTTTCAGTGGTGTAATGCTTTTCCCCACACTAGTATTTTATTTTATTTTTACTAGTACCATCTACTCATCCTTCAAATTTTATCTCAAAAGTCACTTACTAGGGGAATTCTTCTCTGACCAACTCCCAATCTGAAATTCTGTCAAGTTCCCCTGCCTTCTATGCTCCTAGCACTTTGTGCTTTTCCCTCATGGCACTATCAGAAATGTTTATTTGTATTATACTTGGAATATTGTCTATCTTTTTTGGAATCTTATCTCTGTGAGGCAAGGACTAGGACTGGTTAGCTCATTATTTCTGCTGGGCACATAGTAAGCTCACAGAAAATGTTAAGAGAACAAATAAAATGAATGACCCTCAGATTTTTAATTAGTCCCTAGAACAAATATTGATAGAAGATGGGATGAGAGCAGAAGAGTAAGTGAAGAATATTGCTATTTGAAAAGAACTATGGAAAGCATATTACTTACTAGTATTAGCAATTTCATTGTATTGAAAAGAGAATTTTGCTTTTTTATTCTTTTCACAGTTTGCAACGACGGGTACTCTTGATATTTTTTAAGATAATATTATTTTATAAGACAATTTGGAGATTTTCAATCTCTTGGGTGACTGAATTTGTAAAGTGTCCTTGAATTTATAAAAATATTGGGCATTGTATGTAGATTGATTAAGTGACATGCTTTTACATACATGCACTGCTATTTAAAAGATATATGTTGATGATATATGTAAATGATATAATTTATTTAAAAGCATTAACAAATTCATAGTAACTTTTTATAATAATTTATTTTCTTTAATCAGCAGATACTAAAATTACCTTCACTATAATAATTGTAAACATTCTAAATATTAAAAAATGGCCTTCACACTTAAGTGGTGAAAACTTCTAGATTAGAGAGAGCTAAATCTTCCAATGCTATTATAAACCTATTTTTAAATGTTATTAAAACAGAAGTTATCTGTAGGTATCAATGTTGCAGTTTTATATTGTATTTTTACATTCCTCACGGAAATTGGTTTTTTAAATCAAGGCTAGCTCCAAAATTCTGTTTGATTTTCCTTTTGTGAGATATCACTTCGGTTGGTTATTCGTTCATTCTCTCCTTAGCTTTCGTTTGGTATAGGGAGTAGTCAGAGACCAATTACTAAAGGTAAGAATTGATAATTGAGGGAGGTTATGAATTAATTTGACTTCTTACAAAATTAGGAGAATATTGTCATGCTATGAAAAATTTATATTCATTTGATTGTATTATCAGTCATTAAGAAAAGTGAAAAAGTGTCTTTCCAATGAATCAAATTTCATACACTATCACTTCAATCCATCCTATCCATGCATGTTTCCAAAATAATTTTCCTAGACCTCTGATTTTAACTTTTTTTTTTCTGCTTAAAAATCTCCAATGGCTCCTACTGCCTATGGTTTATAGCCCAAATATTTTATCTTAATATGCTATATTCTCCCCAATCTGACTCCAATTTACTCTTCTATTCTTATTCCTCAGTATGTCCCCACAAACCTGCTATAGTGTGGAGGTTCAGCGTGTGGTTTAGAGCAAGAAAAACTTGGGTCAAATCCTGGTTGTACCACTTGCTACCACGCACTGAGCTGAGAGTCAAATTATGTGTCATGTGTAAACACCATGGCAGTTCTGTGAGAGGCATTAGTATTACCAGTTTGCAGGTGAGAAAACCGAGGCTTAAAGGAGTTAGGTGGTTGGTCCAACACCACACCTATATCAAGTAAATGGGCTGGAGAATGATACAGAGTTTCAGTTGCTGAAAATAGTCTACACATGTTGATTTTAAAATAAATGAAGCATAAATGATATTTTTGAGCATATTTGATTTTGAAAACAAATCCAAATCTATCTAAAAGAGAGAATTCAAATAGCAACATAGAATTTATTAAGTAGAAATAAACTTATTTCCACACAATTATGCTAGAAGAGTAATGTTGACAGTAGCAAGGTGTGGGAAACAGTAGAACACCCAGTAGAACTCAGAAACCACTTTGGACCCCCTGTGACTGGGCATAACGCTCAGCTTCTCTGAGCCTTAGATTTCCATATTCTAAAATGTGTGCCACAAGAGTCTTCTTTATGACCTCACAAGATTATTTTGAGGATATGTGAAAATACTAGAAAATGTATTAAGTGCTGTGCAAATATAAGATATTATCTTCTATTCAAGATGTGACTTTTTTCTATATCAATAGAGGATAAAATCATACTATTTCTACCACAGGACTAAACCTTGATTATAGGAATACTTTTCTCAGACCATAATATTTTTTCTACATAATTATATAGATATTTGAATTTAGTTTTATTTTCCATTAATACAAACAACTCAATTTTGACTGTTGAGTACATTAATAAGTTGATTCAGATAATGATAATAATGGTCAGTTGATGAATATTAATAAGTAACTTGTTCATGAGTTTTTAAAATATATCCAGGAAAACTTTAACCACTTGCAAAAATGTCATTGGCTTTTCTCTTTTCCCCTCTCTATCAATGCCCTTCCTCACTATTCCCCAGCTCCCGAGCTAAGGGACTATGAGCAGACAAATCAACATTCCCTTCTGAACAGCAAAGCAATTGGTTGGTGTATAGGAGGTTCCAAAATTCACAGATCCTGCTTCTTCTGGTTTCTCTTTTTATCTTGAGTATGTGTGACTTAGCCTGATTGTAGCATGTAAAGTCAAAACTGTACTCATGGGAAAAAATGAAGAATTTAAATCATTCGTTTTTGCATGGAGAAAGTAAAAGAAAACAATATAAAAAGTACCATTTCCATAAGCACTACACATTGCTTTGCTTTTGCATTTGGGATGGATTTTGTGAAACCAAATCAGTCACTAGTGTTTAGTCCTAATATGATGTGGCACATAATAAACAGTACCAAAGACGTGAAATACAAGAAAAATGATTCACAAAATAAAAACATTTATTCCAAGTACCTATTAAGATAAATGAGGAGCAATAAATGAAAATAAATGGATAATCCATGAGTTTTCTTTTATGCTCATACTTGGAATAGTTTCTTGTATTTAGAAAAGAATAAAAGATATGAATACTCTTCATGAAACTGAGCCAAAGCATTGGAGAACTTTATACTGTAAAATCATTTTCAAGCAGAAATGTTTATGTCCTGGATTTCAAGATGAACACTTAAATGTTTGTTTCAGGACTTCCCTGGCAGTCCAGTGGTTAAGACTCCATGCTTCCCCTGCAGGAGGCACAGGTTCATCCCTGGTCGGGGAATTAAGATCCCACATACTGGGCAGCACAGACCAAAAAAAAAAAAAGTTTTTTTCAACAAATCCTTTCAATGCTGATGTAAAACTATAAGCTCAAAATTGTGTGGAAAGGTTTTTAAGACCAAATGTATTTCTTCTTTTGAAGACACACATTCTCTCTCTCTCTCTCTCTCTCTCTCTCACACACACACACACACACACACACACACACACTTAAAATGAAGGGACCTGGGCTCATTTTAGGGTTTTGTTTTATTCAGAATACCTTCTTCCAACTCCACTGTTCTTCTTCTTCCAAGTTGTTGAGATAAATGCTTTATGAGAATAAAGGTTTCCTTCCCCTTTGAAAGTCTTATTTCAGATTAGTTGGTACCAATTAAGAATGTACTATTCACTTTCTAGCATTGGTATGCTGGTGGGTTCATACCCATCTGCTGAAGTTGTAGAATATACTTGACCAAAGTTGCAGTTAGGCAAGAGGTGAAGAAAAATGGATAAGGGATCTCCTCCCAGAGTTTAAAATCAGGCCCTAATCAAGGAATCTCCCCTTCTTGCAGGATGTAGGGCATAGGGGGGTGGGGAATGGTTTCACAGTTTTTTACCCGTAGGGTTTTAAGAATTGCTATGGACCAGAGAATGCTATGTATCTCCTCTTATTTCCAATTTTAAAGTGGTAACATTTTTGTATCATGTCTTTGCTCCCCTTTTGAATATTAGGTGTGCTGGAAGCAAAGAACTTGTCTTTTTAGTCATAGGTTACCAGCCCAAGGGGAGCCCCAAGGGGAAGATTGAATACCACCTGGAGATCCTGAATGTTGAGCTGGATTCAGCAATGGGCTGGGACTTTGATTTTCTTCCTTGGGTGAGGTGTTTTAAGTGTGGAAAAAAGAATGAAATATTTCAGTGACCAAAAAAGTACAGAAAATTTCTACCCATTCACCATACTGTTTTTTCTTTCTGGAGACACACAAAGTCTACATTTCTCTGTCTCCATTTTTCTCAGCAGAAGGGAGGCATTCTGCAAATGGTTGGGGAACATAAACTGAGTCCTGGCCAATGATATGAGGGCGGAAGTTATATAGACCACTTTCAGGTATGACATTTTACAAAAAGATCAAAGATGTAGTTATGGTTATGAGTGAGATGAGTAAACTTATTTCATCCTTTCTCTCCCACTGAATATAATTTTAAAACCTGGGCAGAATGCATGGGGAAACTACTGAAAGATTCTGAAAAGTATATAGCAGCAGGTGAACTGGAACAACATAGAATTTGAAGTACAATCCAATTGGTGGTGAATTTACCACATTTTCCCCTCTGGTATACCCTGACCTCAATTCAGTGTTTCAGGCCTGGAAACCTAGAATTGAGCACTATAGCTCAGACAGAGGGAGTTCCAGGAGAAGTCTTCTATCTCTGGCTTGAGGCCTGGAAAAGGAAAGTTCTAATGCTCAGTGAGAATATAGATATGCCATAATTCCTGTTTTCTGATCTTTTCCTCTTTTCTTCATTCTTTTATTCCCTAGTCCCCCTAGGTAATTCTAATTTAATAATGATATAGGTAAGGTAAAAGTAAAAAGATGGGAAAAGATGCACCATGAAAGCACTAATAAAAAGAAAGTTGGAATGGCTATATTAATATCAAACTGAGCAAAAGAAATTTCCAGTGATAAAGAGGGATATTATATATGTTAAAATGATGAATTTACCAAGAATACATACAAATACTAAGTGTATATGTAACTAATAGTGGAATTCTATGATACATGAAGCAAAAACTGACAGAAATGGAAGGAGAAAGAGACAAATTCACAATTATATTTGGAGATTTAACACTCCTCTTTCAGTCATATGGAAGAAATGAGGAATGCTATCACCCAACTGGCTCTAACTGACATTTATAGAACATGCCACTCAACAGCAGCAGAATACAGATTCTTTTCAAGTGCATCTGGAACATTCAACAGGATAGGCTATATCAAATATCTAGGAATAAACCTACCTAAGGATACGAAAGACCTGTATGCAGAAAATTATAAGACACTGATGAAAGAAATTAAAGATGATACAAATAGATGACGAGATATACCATGTTCTTGGATGGGAAGAATCAACATTGTGAAAATGACTCTACTACCCAAAGCAATCTACAGATTCAATGCAATCCCTATCAAACTACCACTGGCATTTTTCACAGAACTAGAACAAAAAATTTCGCAATTTGTATGGAAACACAAAAGACCCCGAATAGCCAAAGCAATCTTGAGAACGAAAAAAGAAGCTGGAGGAATCAGGCTCCCTGACTTCAGACTATACTACAAAGCAACAGTAATCAAGACAGTATGGTACTGGCACAAAAACAGAAAGATAGATCAGTGGAACAGGATAGAAAGCCCAGAGATAAACCCACGCACATATGGACACCTTATCTTTGATAAAGGAGGCAGGAATGTACAGTGGAGAAAGGACAGCCTATTCAATAAATGGTGCTGGGAAAACTGGACAGGTACATGTAAAAGTATGAGATTAGATCACTCCCTAACACCATACACAAAAATAAGCTCAAAATGGATTACAGACCTAAATGTAAGGCCAGAAACTATCAAACTCTTAGAGGAAAACATAGGAAGAACACTCTATGACATAAATCACAGCAAGATCCTTTCTGACCCACCTTCTAGAGTAATGGAAATAAAAACAAAAATAAACAAATGGGACCTAATGAAACTTCAAAGCTTTTGCACAGCCAAGGAAACCATAAACAAGACCAAAAGACAACCCTCAGAATGGGAGAAAACATTTGCAAATGAAGCAACTGACAAAGGATTAATCTCCAAAATTTATAAGCAGCTCATGCAGCTCAATAACAAAAAAACAAACAACCCCATCCAAAAATGGGCAGAAGACCTAAACAGACATTTCTCCAAAGAAGATATAAAGAATGGCAACAAACACATGAAAGAATGCTCAACATCATTAATCATTAGAGAAATGCAAATCAAAACTACAATGAGATATCATCTCACACCAGTCAGAATGGCCATCATCAAAAAATCTAGAAACAATAAATGCTGGAGAGGGTGTGGAGAAAAGGGGACACTCTTGCACTGCTGGTGGGAATGTGAATTGGTTCAGCCACTATGGAGAACAGTATGGAGGTTCCTTAAAAAACTACAAATAGAATTACCATATGATCCAGCAATCCCACTACTGGGCATATACCCTGAGATAACCAAAATTCAAAAAGAGTCATGTACCAAAATGTTCATTGCAGCTCTATTTACAATAGCCCGGAGATGGAAAGAACCTAAGCGCCCATCATCGGACGAATGGATAAAGAAGATGTGGCACATATACACAATGGAATATTACTCAGCCTTAAAAAGAAATGAAACTGAGTTATTTGTAATGAGATGGATAGACCTAGAGTCTGTCATACAGAGTGAAGTAAGTCAGAAAGAAAAAGACAAATACCGTATGCTAACACATATATATGGAATTTAAGCAAAAAAATGTCATGAAGAACCTAGGGATAAGACAGGAATAGAGGCGCAGACCTAATGGAGAACGGACTTGAGGATATGGGGAGGGGGAAGGGTGAGTTTTGACAGGGCGAGAGAGAGTCATGGACATATACACACTAACAAACGTAGTAAGGTAGATAGCTAGGGGGAAGCAGCCGCAAGGCACAGGGATATTAGCTCGGGGCTTTGGGACAGCCTGGAGGGGTGGGATGGGGAGAGTGGGAGGGAGGGAGACGCAAGAGGGAAGACACATGGGAGCATATGTATATGTATAGCTGATTCACTTTGTTATAAAGCAGAAACTAACACACCATTGTAAAGCAATTATACCCCAATAAAGATGTTTAAAAAAAAAAAAAAAGGATAGGCTATATCCTAGATCATAAAACAAATTGAAAAGAACTGAAATGATACAAATTAAGTTCTGAGGCTATGATAGAATCATACTAGAAATTAATAACAAAGCTAATTAGGAAAATTTTTAAATACTTGGAATTTAATAATCTAATTTCTAAATAATTAATAGGTCAAAGAGGGAGTCTCAGAGGAAATTAAGAAATATTTTGAGGCAAGTAAAAGTAAAAATACAAACTATGGGATGAAGCTAATGTGGAACTTAAGCTTCTAACTTAAGACACTAGAGAAAGAGCAAATTAAACTCAAATCAGAAGGAAGGAATTTATAAAGACAAGAGCAGATAAAAAATAAAATTGAAAACAACAAATAATAGAGAAAATCAAGGAAACTAAAAGCTGATTCTTTGAAAAGATCAGTAGAATCCACAAAACGCTAGCAAGACTGCCAAACAAGAAAGAGAAAAGGCTCAAATTACTAATATCAGGAATAAAAGAAGGGACATCACTATGGACCCTGCAAACATTAAAAGGAAAATAAAGGAGTACAACAAACAAATCTACTCACATAAATTCAACAAATTAGAAGAAATGGAACAATTCTTGAAAATAGCAAATTCCCAAAACTTACCCCAGGTAAATAGATAACCTCTATAGTTCCATAAATATTAAAGAAATTGAATTTGTAGTTTAAACCTTCTGAAAAAGAAATCTCCAAGTCCAGTTGGTTTCACTGGCAGCTGGCAAATTCTATGAACCATCTAAAAAAGAATTTGCACTAATTCTGACAATCTCTTTCAGAAAAATAGGGGAAAATGGAATACTTTCAAACTTATTTTATTAGGTCAACAGTATACTAATAGCAAAATCAGACAAAGACATTACCAAAAACACCTACAGATCAATATCTCTCATGAGCATACCTGCAAAAAATCCTTAAGAAAAAATTAGCAAGTTGAATTCAGCAATATGCAAAAAGAAGCATACACCAGAGCCAAGTGGTATTAATCCTGAGAATGCAAGTTTGGTTCAATATTTGGAAATCAATCAGTGTAATTCACCTTATTAACAATCTCAAGAAGAAAATCCACAAAATCATATTAATTGAGGAAGTAAAAAATTTGGGAAAATATAACATTTATTTATGATAATAACCCTCAGCAAACTAGAATAAAAGAAACTTCCTTAACCTGATAAAAGTTATCTACAAGAGAATCTACCAATAATATTATACTTAATAGTGGAAAACCAAATGCTTTATACCTAAGATGAGGAAAAAGGCAAGGACTCATGCTCCCCTCACTTCTATTTAACATTATACTGAAAGTCTTAGCCAGTGCAATAAGACAAGAAAAAGAAATAACAGGCATATGGATTGGCAAGGAAGAAAGAAACTGTTCCTATTCCCAGACATGATTGCCTATGCAGAAAAATCTGTGAAAAACTTTTAGAATAATAAATGCATTTACCAAGGTTACAGGATATAAGCTCAATACATAAAAATCAGTCTTGGGCTTCCCTGGTGGCGCAGTGGTTGAGAGTCCGCCTGCTGATGCAGGGGACACAGGTTCGTGCCCCGGTCTGGGAAGATCCCACACGCTGCGGAGCGGCTAGGCCCATGAGCCATGGCTGCTGAGCCTGCGCATCTGGAGCCTGTGCTCCGCAACAGGAGAGGCCACAACAGTGAGAGGCCCGCGTACCACACACACACACAAAAAAAATTAGTCTTATTTCTAAATTCTAGCAATATATAACTGTAAACCAAGATTTTAAAATCAATACAATTTAAAATATTTTTAAAAATGAGATATATGGGTATGAATCTAACAAAACATGTGCAGGACTTGTATACTGAAAATTACAAAACCCCTATGAAAGAAATAAAAGAAAACCTAAATAAATAGAAAGACCTACCTGTTAATTAGAAGACTCCATGGTAAAGATATCAATTGTTCCTAAATGAGTCTGTAGATTTAATGTAGTACTAATCAAAATCCCAGCAGAGTTTCTGGTAGATATAGAGAAACTGATTCTAAAATTTATATGGAAAGGTAAAGACACCTGAATAGCTAAAACAATTTTGAAAATGAAGAATAAAGTTTGAAGAATCACACTACCCAATTTGAAAATTTATTATAAATCTACAGTATTCAAGGTAGTGTGTTATTGGCAAAGCAGTAGACATATAGATCAATTGAACAGAATAGTGAATCCAGAAATACACCCACACAAATATGGCTAATTGGTTTTTGACAAAGGTGAAAAAGCAGTTTAATGCAGAAGAGATAGTCTTTTCAACAAATGGTGTTGGAACAACTGCACAGTCAGATTGAAAAAGAAAACAAAACTTCTTGATGTAAACTTCATACTTTATACAAAAACAAACTCAGAATGGATGGTAGATATAAATGTAAAAAAATCTAACTAAAAATTTTAGGAGACAACAGAAGAAGAAAAATCTGTGTTGGCCTTGGGTTTGGTAATGAATCTGTAGACATCATACCAGAAGCACAAACCACAAAAGAAAAAATGGATAAATTGGATTTAATTTTTAAAAAGTTTTCTTGCATTGGGGCTTCCCTGGTGGCACAGTGGTTAAGAATCTGCCTGCCAATGCAGGGGACATGGGTTCAAGCCCTGGTCTGGGAAGATCCCACATGCCGTGGAGCAACTAAGCCTGTGTGACACAACTACTGAAGCCCGCATGCCTAGAGTCTGTGCTCTGCAACAAGAGAAGCCACCACAATGAGAAGCCCACACACTGCAATGAATTGTAGCCCCAGCTCGCTGCAACTAGAGAAAGACCGTGCACAGCAACAAAGACCCAATGCAGCCAAAAATAAATAAATAAATAAATTTATTTTAAAAAATGTTTTCTTGTATTAGGACATTTATGAGAATGGAAAGACGTGCTACAATTTGAGAGAGAATGTTTGCAAATTACAGATCTGACAATGGACTTGTATCTAGAGTATATAAAGAACTCAAAACACAGCAATAAGAAAACAAATAATTTGAATAAAATGCACAAAAGACACTTCACCAAGAGGATATAATGAAAACTAATAAGCACATGAAAAGATGTTTGACATCATTAGCCATTTCGGGAAATACAAATTAAAACCATGACAAGTTACCACTATATATCTATTAGAATGACTAAAATAAAAAAAAAATACAATACTAAGTGCTAGTCAGGATGCAGAGCAACTAGAACTTTCATACACTGTTGTGGGGAATACAAAGTGGAGTGGAGCAATTTTCTCCTTTGAGTTTCCTTCATTCACTCAACAAATATTATTGAGTGCTCACTGTAGGCAGTCAATAATATTTGTTGATGAATGAACTCAGGGGAGAGAAATGATTATTCCCTTCCACCTTGCTTTCCCATAACTGTAATGATTAATCATGGTGTAACTGCCCCACGCTGACCTTTTTGAGTAGGAATGGGGTGGATATTGTGGGTGCCTGAACTTGGATCTTCCTAAGTCATTTTCCATGGGTTTAGCACTCCTAAGGGAGGAATTTTCTAGAGATCCGAGGTTAGGACCCTTTCTATGGCTCTGTTTTGTATTCAGAGCATGTTTGGTAAGAGTATATAAGCAAGTATCAACCCCCTGAAATGCCAGGCTTGTATAAATGCAAGTGTACTTCTGTTTTCAACTGCCTTACTACATCTAGCAACTGATATCAAGCCACTAGGATACTTAGGTCTGAGGAGGATTTGAGTGGAATGGCCATTTGCGTATCTACAGCTTCTTCAAATAGTGGAAAGCATCATGGGACATAGTTTGCCTGCTTTGGCTGATTTCCCTGATATGCCACTGTCACACAATTCCATGGCCTGTCCAATCATCTTCTGTCTTGGGCAGCAGCAGCCCTGGTCTCTCAGAGAATATGTTTTTCAGGTCCCTTTTCACTCTTCATTTTTACCTGAAAGGAAATATCCAAATAATTTAGGTGGTGATATAGGTATGGATTTCCCAACACTTACATCTTTCTTCTTGATAATGCATTTGGACCAAATCCTAATAATCTATTCTTTAAAAATCAAGTAGAATCATGATTAAAACCTGAACTACAGATTCCTGTGAATTCCCATCTCCCATTCCCTTCTCATGAATTTCCCTCCTGTGGATTCCAAGTTCACAAAATGTTGAGCTGATCAGAAGCAAAATGTATCTTTAGGTGTCAAACATTAGTAATTAAGGGATTCTTTGGACTTTATCTATATTGGTGTTATGAGACTTCAGGATTTCCAGTTCTATGTGTAGAAAATGTAATTAAAATTAGTTTCTAATTAAAAATATTAGAAAATAATTTCCATCTGAAAAATTCCACAGGGATTGTTATTCAAAAGGTCATTAAAATCATTGTGTTGCTGTTAAAGACTCTTCATTTTTGTCATTTACACAAAACTTTGGGATTTTCTTCCTTTGGTCTTGATCACCTGTGACTTTATCCTGTTAATTATGAAACATTGTCTTAATAGAAAGTTTCCCTTAGTTAGGGGAAAATCAGTAGTTCCCTGAGTATAATTTGTTTCTTGATGAGAGAAAAAACTATGAGAAATAAAGTGTGTTAAATTATGTGGAAAATAATTTACAGAATTTGCTTTATAGCTTGCAAATAAATATAATTTTATTTTTGCCTGTGTATAATACTAAACACAATGATGTCATTGAGTGTTTTTAGGTGTAGCCCATGATAAAGCAAAGTAATTGGTATGTTTGTGTGCAAGTTATACCCAGATATAATATATATATGTATATACATATATATGTTTTTTTCCTAATCCTTGTCTCATGGTTGCTAAAGTTAAGGGTTTAGATTAGAAAAAAATAATGGCTGGGAAAGGAGGTCTGTGAAGATTGCTTGCTATTTTAAAATGTACAGAAAGACCAAACATTTTAATTATAATCTTCCTATTACAAATATAATTAATAAAACATCACAGTCAATCAACAATGGCATATTTTATTGTAACATTGAAATAAGAAAGAAAAGTGGGGAAGTTGTAGCATTTCCCACTTTTAGTTTACAAATAACAATATTTAAGCACAAACTATTAAATCAACATAATTAAGGCTCTTATACCTCGAGAGTCAGTTAGCAATAATATTGAAAGTATCTAAATTACTAAATGGTAGAGGAATATGCTCCTGTGTAGTCTAGCTGAATTAAATAGAAATGTCTAAACTGAAGTTAGTTTTGCAATGTTTTGTAAAGAACGAATCAGGCTTCTGCAGTTGGTTTGAATAAGATGTCTGAAGTGTGAATTTATAACATTGACTGTCATACGTGATGACCCCTCTGGAGCGCTCCTCTGATGGGTTCATGCTTCTCTCCTAAGTGTGGCTTCTTGAAGGCTTGTGTGAAAGCTGTTGAGAGGAAGAGTACATTTCCTAATATTTCTCCTACTTCAGGGAGAGAGTTAAAAAAAGGTGGGGAAGGGGTGCTTCAAAATGCATTCTTTTTTGCCCACATTTTTTTGAAGGTTCAAAGGTGGATAGGTGAAAGTTGGATACATCAAGTCTAGTAGTACTTGAGCAGCTACAAATTTCCTACTGTAGGAAAAATGGTGGTCTTATGGTTGTTTCAGATGTACACCTCAAGATAATTGAAACTTTCACAAGGGGTTTTGGACTTTCTATAAGGAAAAAAACACAATAATTGGAAATTGTTCATTGTGAATACATTAGATTTGTACAGACAAAACATTCATGAAGTGCAATTATAGCCAGTGTTGCTATATTAGTATGAATGTTAATAGCATGTTTGTTTTTGAAATGGGTTATGCATTCTGATAAATGTCTGCTTTAATCTAGTCATCTGTGTATCACTTGTCTAAGTACTCTCATTTAAGATGCCATATCCCTTCTTGTAGCAATAAAGGGGTAAAGCAACATTAATATTAAATAATTAGAAAAACAAAAGGGGAATGATTAAACATATTTACATAATTGAAATAACACTGTGTCGCAGTGGGAAATCGGGACAATGTTGTCTCCTTTCAAAGTAATTCATAATTCAGATTTTTAATTATGGCATATTCATTCATTTAAAGATGATTCTGGATGAGAGGGCCACTAATGAAATACAATCATTAGCATCTAAACAAAGTAATTTACAAAGTCTCCTTTAGGGGAAAAGATTTCTAGAACATCATCAATCACACAAGATATGCAAAAACAAGCAATTAAACCACACACAAGAACTACAACAGCCTTATATATCAGTAATGTACACATGAAAACATAACTGATTACAATGATTAGACTAGGGTAGTGTGGTTAATTTGTATTTTATGTAGTCATTGCATGGAAGAATGCACCCGGACAGACACATTACACACAAGAGGAACTTCATTTCATTAATACTCACTTAAAACACATGACCCAAAACCCAAAAAAACAAACCATGAATTTTGAGTCATTGCCTGGACATCCATGTAGGGTCAAAATCCTGCATACTTTAATAAAATATCTCCCTTTCTCCTGCGTATCTTTTTGCCTGCTGTTTGCTTTTATAAACTGACAGAATGTGGGTTTAGAAAAGTATTTTGGAGAGGCAGGTGCTGCATGGGTTTCTCATTATTTGTTCAAATCCTGCTTTAGGCTTCCAGTGACAAAGTGCTTCCAGCCCTCACAGGGTCAGTGATTTACTGGCTCTTCCTCCATATACACAATTACAGATCATTAAGCATGCAGCAGGACTAAACGGATAGTATAATTCTCTAATTTTTAATGCCTGTATACAGTATTTTGCTAAATGGACCCACAAAGAGGCTGACTTCAAACACTTCTACAGGCCGCATGATAACCTTATTAAAAACCTGTACTACTTAGTTCTGCTGGTGGGTTTTTCTTTGTGAAGGTGGAAGGAAGGCATGGGTGTAAGAGGAGAAGGAATTAGGAGAGTGGTGTTGTGTCGAGGAGGGGAGAATCCACGGTGGAGGCTGGCACCCCTGGTGTAAGCTGAGCTGCCTTCGATAACCACCAGCTACAGAAGCCAAAATATGCTCTATTGGATACTCAAAGGATAAAAATACTGGTTAATTTTCAACAGTGCTCCTTCATTTGACTTTACAATTTACAACAGCGGACATTAATGCAGGAATGGCTTGGTTGAGGAGGAGTTTAAAATTAGAGCCCCTCATTAGTCCCAACTGCCTGACCCAGGGTGACTGAGAAGCAATTTGTCGCCAGATTCTCATTTTGCTTCTGTTAAGGCTCCTTGTAAATGAAGGGCAGCAATTTATTGTAGCACCTCTAGGAGTCAAGAACATAATGTGTAAAACACATACAAAAAAATCTTTCTTCACATTCATTAACACCCAGCACATAGAGGCTGTTCACTTTTCTCTCTAATGAAGGAGGGAGATCTTAAATCTAAAGCTTTCCATCATGTGAAGAAGTCCTCTTCAGGCCATTAGATGGAGGCTGAGTTGGATTGAAGAAAGGTCATTGACAAAAAACAGAGAGTGGCAATACGAGGAAAAATAGAAAATGGATAAAAGAAGAGACTTTAGAAGCCTCAAAGAATGGAAAATACATTTTTGGCATCAATGCTCAACCCCTTCTTGTCTCTCAGTGTATTTTTTGTTGTCAGTGAAGAAAAGAATATCTGGCTTTTTACTTAGCTGGAAATTGCTCTAGTGTTTGGCCAATTCTCATTTCTTCACCCTTGATCTAACCTTGCAAGAGGCATTAAGTTAGGTTCATTTGAAGAGCATATTGTCTATGATCTTTAAAACATGTTTGCTATGTCCTCACCACTCCCTTACAGCCTTTACAAGAAATTGCTGTGTCATGGTTTTAATGCATTCTGATTGTAACAGGCTGCTCCTGCCCCAGGGCTGGCAGTGGGCTTTTATCTTACTTCCGTGATTAATTCTGATGAATGGTTTGGTTGTGTGGGGTCTCACAAATGCCACCTCCCGAAGAACCTAATAACAAATTACTATAGAGGAAAAAGTGCTAGAGGGTCCAGGATTGCCTGTTTGGATTAAATGCTTAATGTTGCCATACAGTATACTTGGATACTCTTACCGGTTTTATGATGTAGTAATAAGCACTCAATATTTATGGTAATAATAGTGGGCTTTTAAAACTCATTTTAGAAAATGAAATTTTGAGTATATAGAACTAGGTGAAAATGTCAGCACAATCTGAAAGATTTTCTTCTGAGAGTTTACTGAGTGTTTCTGAAGTATCAGGTACTGTGCCAGGTGGATCAAATGAATTGACTAAGTCACTCTTCAGGGCACCAAATTAGATAATTAAAGTAGAAACAGGAAATTATATAGATAAAATAGAGTACAAATATTATTATCCTCCTTTCTCCAGTTGAGGAAACTGAGGCACAGAGAGGTTAAATTACACATTCAAACTTAAAGAGTTAGAAAGGGGCAGAGCTGGGATGCCAACCAAGGCCATGTTTCACCCAGGCCTGCAAGCATCCCCTCGGCCATACTGTCTGTCACCTAGGGCACATTTTATTTTAGACTCTAGTAACAACTTACTCTTCTTGTTTCAAGCATCTATTTTTTGATGCTACAGTTAAACTTTTCTCTTTAAAATATTGAAGTTTATACAACTAAAGCACACAAATTTCTATTTTACTGAGTGTATCAAACTGATTGTAGGGAGTAAAGCATTACTGCCTCTTTTCTGTCTAACCCAAATAATAAACACCCATTTCTATTTTGCTTTATTCTCCTATCATTTATCTTTCTTAGTCCCACTCTTAGTGTATCTGAAATTTAGATTGGTGTTGCTTTAGCCAGTTGAGCTTTGGTTTTTAATGTTTTATTGCCCTCATTCATAAAGAGCATGTCTACTGACTAAGCATGGTTAATATTTGAAGGTCAAAGTTTGACACACACAAAAAAGGAAAATTAAAATTTAAGAACAATTGCCTTAGGCAGTTTGGGCTGCTAGAATAAAAATACCATTACCCAGGAGGCTTATCAACAACATAAATTTATTTCTCACACTTATGGAGGTGGGAAGTCTGAGATCAGATTGCCAGCATTGGTCACGTTCTGGTGAGGGCCCTTTTCCTGGTTACAGATGGCTACCTTCTCACCGTGTCCTCACAGGGGAGAAAGAGAGCTATCTAGTGCTATGGCTGCTTCTTATAAGGGCACTAATCCCATTCATGAGGGCTCCACCCTTGTGACCTAATTATCTCCCAAAGTCCCCACCTCCAAATACCATTATATTGGAATTAGTGTTTCAACATATGAATTTTGGGGAGACACAAACATTCAGTCCATAACAATTTAGCTAAAAATATTTTTGTACAAGTCTCAATTTCTCTCTGCTTTGAAGTCCCAGGTCAGCACCTAAGTGCTGCCGAACAGGCTGGTGGTGCTGGCTGTTATCTGAAGCTCATTCCTGGATGGGATCTCGAATTACATCACCTGGGCAGCTGCTGCCACCCACAGATTGCAAGAGACATGGACCCAAGCAACATAACAGAGAAAGAACATTAACTGCTCAGTGGTGCAGCTGAATCTCACTGTCACCTTGTGATTGTGACTGTGTGTATCTAGTTCAGCTAGACAGTAACTCCACTTGGAAGGGATGTGTCAGTCTTACTGTATTCCTAAGGGAACAGCGTGGTGCTGTCATGCAGTAGGCACACAAGTTATTACTGAAGGAATGATTCTTCTTTAACTGAAAGAGCCCTGGAGCATCTGCACTCTGCAGGCTTCAGGCACACTTGAGCAAATGTGACATTGGTCAGAAACTGGTGTGCAAGCAACTTCTAATTGTCTATTAATTTGGCTTAGAGCCATTCAATTCCTTTAAATTAACTGTCATATTCTCACAACTCTTATTGTCTTAAAATGAAATATGATTCCTGAGGGACTAGAGATACATTTTCTGATATAATGCTTTGTGTACAGTAAGCACAAAATTAAAGTTGTGGATTAATAATCTAAACATTTATTGATTCCTTGACTGATTCAAAAATGCATATATTTGTGGGACTTCCCTGGTGGTCCAGTGGTTAAGAATCCACCTTCCAATGCAGGGGACACAGGTTCAATCCCTGGTCAGGGAACTAAGATCCCACGTGACACGGAGCAACTAAACCTGTGTTGCAACTACTGAGCCCGTGTGCTCTGGAGCCCGTGAGCCGCAGTGAAGAGCCTGCGTGCTGCAACTAAGACCCAAAGCAGCCACATAAATAAATAAATAGATAAATATATATATATATTTTAAATGCATATGTTTGCACCTACTGTATACAGCCAGTATAGGCTTGGTGCTGAGCTAAGTGCTGGGGATATAAAGATGAAAAATTCCTGTTCTTAAGAAGCTTATGAATAGTGGGGGGCAGATGGACACATAAACAGATGCAAAAGGGAACTTCCTCACTGATAATGTTCTTAACTGAGGAGCCAAGAGCTTTATCTACGCATCTAGCTGTCCAAGACTGTGTAGTTGATATAGTCAGATGAATGACTGGATTTATTTCTTACTTTCATAGAGCTGCTAGAAGGTAAGAAGTAAATCCCAAATATACCCTAAGGTATAGATTATGAAATCAATCATGCTCACAGATGGAAACAAATATATTCAGTATCTTCATAGTAGCCCTATTCAGAGTAGTTAAATCCTAATTCAAATTCTTTTTTTAAAAACATCTTTATTGGAGTATAATTGCTTTACAATGGTGTGTTAGTTTCTGCTTTATAACAAAGAGAATCAGTTATTCATATATATATATATGTCCCCATATATCTTTCCTCTTGCGTCTCCCTCCCCCCCACCCTCCCTATCCCACCCCTCTAGGTGGTCACAACTAATTCAAATTCTATATAATGTCATTTAAATATTTGAGGGTTGTTCTTATGTTCCCATAAAATCTTCTCTATTCGAGTTCTTTCTGCTTTAAATCATATTTCCTGGTACTGTAAAAGCATGAGAACAGGAAGAGGCAAATTTATAGTGAAGCTAAATTTCAGTGTACCTCACTCAGGGAGCCCTAGAAATGTGTTCATATGGACATATATCTTTGTAAAATTTGCTGAAAGAAGATATTTTAACTGTCATTGTCTGTCCCTTTCCACTTCAAATTCCCACCCATCGTACTTCCCCTCAGGTAAGGTGGGGTCATAGTGGTATTGACCAGTTCTTGAAAATTGATTTGGAATGCATACTGTTTGGATTCAGTTGGATCCATATGTGGTTTGCAATCACTTCTGTGTATAGTTAAATTATTCTAGCTGCTATAGTCGTGATTTGAAATTTGAAGTGAAACGCATGGAATTTCAAAGGACCTTAATAGCCAAAACAATTGTGAAGAAGAAGAACAAAGTTGAAAGACTCATACTTCCTGATTTCAAAACTTACTACAAAGCTACAGTGACCCAAACAGTGTGGTACTGGCATAAAGATAGACATATAGACTGATGGAATGGAATTGAGAGCCCAGAAGTAAACCCTCATGTATATGGTCAATTGATTTTCAACAACGGCACTGAGGCCATTCAAAGGGGGAAGAAGAGTCTCTTCAACAAATTGTTCTGGGAAAATCGGATGTCCACACACCAAAGAACTATTTAAGTATTCAGCAGCCAAAAAATAGGAGAAAGAATATTATAGTTGTATGTCAAATGGCTAAGTAATACAAATATTATGTTATTCTTATGGATTAGGTGATACTTTGGTAACTTCTCTAAATTTGATGTCATTTCATATTCTAAAGAAACTTTCAATTTCATACCTAATTTTGTGTTCATAATTTTATGTATTTTTTTTTGGAAAGAGCTTCTCCCCCATTTGTATAAGCTTCAGGCTGTATAAAACCTGGATTGGCCTCTGGAAACCAGGTTGGTTGGGGGGAGGTCTCCACTAGCCCAAATACCACATCAAATGACAGATGGACTAAGGCTGAATTCCAGCTACACCCATCCCTTGGCTGGGTGCCCTCAGACAGGTACATATTGAAAATTCTGCATAGCAGCCCTATCACCTATACAAGATGATACAAGATGCTCAAAGTGGGGTTTGATCTCGTCAGTATAAAATGACTATCTTCTCCTAGACATTATAGTTCTAGTACAGAGTTTTCCACCAGTGTTAATGAGTGTGGTTTGGGCACTGATGTGATTTGGGCACTTTTCATTAATTTAGAAAATATTTTTTGAGTACCTATCCTGTTCAAAGCCCTGTTATAGTCAAAAAGACAAGTGAGGCCAGATTCTGTCCTCAATTTATAGTGTAGTAGGAGAGCAAAAACATATTCATATGTTAGTACAATATAGTATAAATAGTGAAAGTCTCATAGAGGCTGTGAGAAAGCATTATGGGTAGAGTGATCATATAATGTGTTTTTCAAACTGGGATGATTTTGAGAGTGAAAGAAGCTTCTGCTAACAATTAAACTGAGACAACAGGGACAAAGTTGGACAGTCCTGGGCAAACCAAAACTTTCGATCATCATCATTATGGGGAATTGTGGGAGAGGAAAGTCACAGTGGAAAAGGACATCTGGGATAGTTAATTTTGTGTCAACTTGACTGGATCAGGAGATGCTTACATATCTGGTTAAACATTATGTCTGGGTGTGTCTGTGAAGGTGTTTCTGAATGAGAGTAACATTTGAATTAGTGGACTAAGTGGTGGTGGTGGTGGGCTCATGTCATCTTCTCTTGCCCTTCAACTGAGATTTATATCATCAGCGTACCTGTTTCTCAGGTCTTTGGACTTGGACTGAATTATACCACTGCCTTTCCTGAGTCTCCAGCTTGCAGAAGGCAGATCATGACACTTCTCAGCCTCCATAATTGTGTGAGCACTTCATAATAAATCTCCTTTTATATTCTATTGGTTCTATTTGTCTGGAGAACTCTGACTGATTCAGCATCCATGTTAGATGTAAAAACTGATGCCCAGGAAACTAGTGACTGAGAAAAAGACACGAGAAGAAAGTAACAAATCATCAAATTCTGATCATTTGTGTCGAGGTTGACTAGACCATGGTTCACCTGATCCC
This sequence comes from Phocoena phocoena, assembly GCF_963924675.1. Lineage (NCBI taxonomy): Eukaryota > Metazoa > Chordata > Mammalia > Artiodactyla > Phocoenidae > Phocoena > Phocoena phocoena. The sequence continues at coordinate 62,383,052 of NC_089220.1, read as the reverse complement.
CCCAGGGAAATGTTCATTGTACATTACCTACCTTATGATAATGAAAAAACTCAGAGAGATGCTAATAAGATTATGCATCTCTGAGTAGTCCCTGTTCTATAATACAATCATGTGTCAAACAGTATTTTTCAGCAGTGGTCAAAAGGATTTTCCTAGGAGGTAATGTTTTATGATCAAATGCTTTTTCATAATTGTAACATTATACTGTCTTTCCTACCTTTTTCAGGGTGTCTGCAATCTGATTAGTTTCTTAAAAGATATTATTTCCCTGTGTTCAACCCACATGTCTGCAAAGACAGGGGTGTGAGCAACCAATCAAAGCCCAGAGTTTAGAAATGGCCAACTCTCATACAATCCGTGGACTATGTTAGATACTAAAATTTTGACAGCTTGCTCTTGTGACAAAGATGTTAACAAGGAAAGAAAATGGCACTAATTTAATCTATTCTTATAGTTCATTGTAAAATGAGACTAGCATGCCACCAAGTTATAATAATAAATACTATAGTAATTTCACAATTCTTCCTACATGCTGTTCACAGTCCTTTCACATGCAAATTTGCCATCCATTGCTTCATGACAGTGATTTTAAGTGCATTAAAGAGTTCTGAATTTTCTTATACTTGATCTCCTAATTATGTTGCAGGAACATACACAGAATAGTACCATATACTGGCATTTGTCTGGTTTATAGCATTTCTCCATTCAGTGGGCTCCCCTCTTCTCCTAACATATAATCTGGGTTTTGGAACACAGGTTTTACCAGTCTAATTCGATTATTACTCCTATATTAATTATTACAGGATTAATACAGCAGTGATAATTGAATAATCAGATTTGATTATTACTCCGATAATAATTAGTACAGGAGTAATAATGGAATATTCACTAGGAGTAGTGAAAGAGAGAAGTAAAATTTGCCCAAAATCAAGTCATTGAGAAATACCAAATGCATCTTTATTTTGTAATAGAAATTTACATTTATAGAAAAATTTTAAAAAGCCCACAGAGAACTTTTAATAGATATGTCTAAAGATTTTTTAGGTTTTGAGGATGTGTTTGAAAAGACTACATTATAACTATGAAGTAAAGCTATGTAAGAGCAGACCTTCTGGTATCCTACTTTCCTTCAGTGCCTTTGGGGAAGTGCCCTGGACTGGTGTGCTAGGTGCAAAGCACAGCACTGGTGTCTTGTGAAAGAAAGTAGAAATGTTATAATTCTTTTTTTTAAATTTATTTTTTGGCTGCTCCGGGTCTTAGTTGCAGCATGCGGGATCTTCGTTGCGGCATGAAGAATCTTTAGTTGGGCATGCGGGCTTTTTAGTTGTGGCATGCAGGCTTCTTAGTTGCAGCGTGTGGGCTTCTTAGTTGCAGCATGAGGGCTTCTTAGTTGTGGCATGCATGTGGGATATAGTTCCCCGACCAGGGATCGAACCCCAGCCTCTGCACTGGAGGCGTGGAGTCTTACCCACTGGACAACCAGGGAAGTCCCAGAAATGTTATAATTCTTTAAGGACCTTGCAACCCAAGCCAGTGGGTATTTTCTCACATGTGTTAGTGAGTGCACATGGCTGATACACTGAATACTTAGCTCTACTATGTTGGATGAATATGGGGTTTGGGGGGCTGTGAAGAGAATAAAAAGTCTGGAGAAAACACCTTCCCCTGACTTACCTAGCTTATGACCCATGAAAAGATGGTATCCAAAGGTAGCCTGGAGTGAGTATCTTGGAAAATTCTTCACCTTGATGAAACTATGGAGAAGTGGTAATCAATCCCATTATATGCTTTAAAAACTATGTATACTATGTCATGTTTGGTGATTCAATGGTGAGAGATTATGGGACACTGAATTAAAGTGTCCACTTTCTGAGAGATGACTTTGCAGTGTTTCCCCATGAATAGAAAACTGTGACTGAAGGAGAGCTCCAGGTGACAGCCCTTCTCGCCTGTTTCTTCAGCATCTTGCCCACCAGGAGAGTGAAGGCAAGGTTCTGACTTTGGCAGTAACTTTTCTGCATGTTTGTTTAATTAATTAAGAGCTGTAGGTGCACCACAGCCTCTGAATTCAGCTTAATAGCCTTAATTATGTAGGAAAACAAAACACAGTGTAAATTAGTACACACCAGACATGACATAATTACCAGGGCAGGGTGGACAGCATTTTGCTAAAGCACTACTTTAGATGAGTCATTTCAATGAAATGACTGAAAAAATATTTTTTGTGTTTGAGAGCTACTGTACTGAATTGTTCTTTCAGAAGCCTGGTTACAATTGTTTTAAAATGCCAGGTAGGGGCTTCCCTGGTGGCGCAGTGGTTGGGAATCCGCCTGCCGATGCAGGGGACACGGGTCCGTGCCCCGGTCCGGGAGGATCCCACATGCCACAGAGCAGCTGGGCAAGCTGCGCCATGGCCGCTGAGCCTGCGCGTCCAGAGCCTGTGCTCCGCAACGGGAGAGGCCACAACAGTGAGAGGCCCGCATACCACATAAAATGCCAGGTAGGTGGAAAATAATAAGTTCTGTGTCTTCTGAGATAAAAACCGCATTTCGTATTATACTGCTGGGCGTCCCAATCACTGTAATTTGGGAAGGTTGCTATTATTGTATGAGCAAGTGTTTTTTGTATTATTACTGTTTATTTTGATTCAGGGACATATTCTCTACTAGACGTATAATGAAAATGGCCTTGTATTAAAATTGTTTACCTGCTGTTTGCTGAAAGACATTGTAAAATTAGAAATAAGAAAGACCTCCTATGTCACCTACCTCATCCCAGGCAGGGCAGAGCAAAAGATTATACCCTAAAGCAGCTTTGCTAGGGAAGCCAAAACTAGATCATGCTCTTTGCATGTCTCACTGAGTAAATTGTAGGCAGCAGGATGGGATTTTTTTGTGTCAATTCAGGAGGAAAACTGTATTCCTACAGGTGTTGAGAAAGAGGGGTACCAATTTATTGACTGGGGTACCACATTGGAAGGTTTTTTTGTTTTGTTTTTGCGGTACACGGTCCTCTCACTGTTGTGGCCTCTCCCGTTGTGGAGCACAGGCTCCGGAGGCGCAGGCTCAGTGGCCATGGCTCACAGGCCCAGACGCTCCGCGGCATGTGGGATCCTTCCAGACCGGGGCACGAACCCGTGTCCCCTGCATCGGCAGGCGGACTCTCAACCACTGCGCCACCAGGGAAGCCCTGGAAGGTTTTAAGGTCAGAATAAATTTTTTTAATTCATCAACTTGATTGTGCTGAATTACACAATCGTTTAGTTTCCCAGTTCACTTATCCAATTGTCTGTGTAAGTACATCAGCATTGGAAACATGGTGGAGAATGTTAAGTGTACTTAAATACTGGATTGGTTTGAATTTTACTACTTCATTTTTCCCTTTTGAATTTTCCAAAGGTACAAAGGAGCAAGAAATGGCAAAAATGTACATAAAAGCAGGAAGAAGCAGATGAGACACAAGGTGCCTAGATAATTCACACCACAAATGAGCCCTCAGCAGACAAGGGTTGAAGTGACACTGCAGTGATAAAGCTGAATTACCCCTTTGCAAAATTATGAAGTGGTCCTGGTTATCCCTTTTCTTGGTCTCTGAGGCATTTCTGTCCTTTCCTCCACCCTTTCCCTCTCCTGTCAGTACCCACCACTCCCCTTTTCCTTCCCCAGGGACCCAAGAACCTACCCAAGTTAGTGAGACTCTTCACCAAATTAAATTGGAAAAAAACTGATGTTAGATATTTACCCATCTATTTTTTTTAATTTCCAATTGTATCATAACTTTTAAAAAAGTTTATTTCTTTGGTTCAAATAAGGCTAATATATTGTGATTTGTTTATAGCTTTTTTTTTAACATCTTTATTGGCGTGTAATTGCTTTACAATGATGTGTTAGTTTCTGCTTTATAACAAAGTGAATCAGTTATACATATATCCCCATATCTCTTCCCTCTTGTGTCTCCCTCCCACCCTCCCTATCCCACCCCTCTAGGTGGTCACAAAGCACCGAGCTGATCTCCCTGTGCTATGTGGCTGCTTCCCACTAGCTATCTATTTTACATTTGGCAGTATATATAAGTCCATGCCACTCTCTCACTTTGTCCCAGCTTACCCTTCCCCCTCCCCGTGTCTACCCATCTATTTTATATCTTTTTGGCCCCCTTCTTGACCCCTTCTGTCAGACAGACCTCCATTGTGATTAGGGGAGTTACTTAGCAAGCCTCAGTCACTTAAGACTTTCAAGGGCTTTCATACTAGAGACTGTGGTAGGCAGCAGCTAAATAGCCCCCAGTGATCCTCACCTGGTGTTCCTGCCTGCACGGAATCCCTCCCCTCCAGTGTGAGCTGGACCTAGTGCCTCGCCTTTAACAAATAGAATAGGGCAAATGATGAGCTGTCACTTCTGAGATCAGGTTACAAAAGCATTGTGGCTTCCTTCCTAGTTCTCTCTTGCACTCTCTCTGGCTTCCTCTGAGAGGAGCTGGCCACACTGTTGGAGCTGCCCCATGGATGGGAACAGAAGGAGGGCTTCAGCTAAGAGCCAGTGAGGCACTGAATCCTTCAGTGACATGAGTAAACTTGGCAGCAGATCCTTTCTCTGTCAAGCCATCAGATGAGGATACAGACCTAGCTGACAGCTTGCCTACAACCTCATGAGAGACCTGGAGCCAGAGGCATCCAGCTAAGCTGTGCCCAGGTTCCTGATTCACAGAAATTGTGAAATAATAACTTCTCATAGTTTAAAGCCCCTAAGTATTGAGTAATCTGTTGCACAATGACTAATAAACAATGAATCATATATAGCATAAAAATGAATTTCAGTTAAAATGATAACCAATTAGTTAAGTTAACCAATTAGTTAGTTAACCAATTAGTTAAATCGGATAAATTAGTCCTGTTTTCCAACCATCCGAACTCACCAGTCAACCTTTTGGTGTACAGGCAGACCTCAGAGATATTGCAGGTTTGGTTCCAGACCACTGCAATAAAGTGAATATTGTAATAAAGTGAGTCACATGACTTTTTTTGGTTTCCCAGTGCATATAAAAGTCATATTTACTGTAGTCTATTAAGTGTGCAATAGCATTATGTCTTAAAAAATACATACTTTAATTTTAAAATACAAAACAAGAAAGATTACAACAGTAACATCGCAGATCACAGTAACAAATGTAATAGTAATGAAAAAGTTTGAAATATTGTAAGAATTACCAAAATATGACACAGAGATAAAAGGCGAGCAAATGCTGTTGGAAAAATGACGCCTGTAGAGTTGGTCAATGTAGGGTTGCCACAAACCTTCAATTTGTAAAAAAACCCCCAGTATTTTCAAAGTGCAGTAGAGCAAAGTGCAATATGAGCTATGTCTGTATGTGCTTGGCTGAGTAGCCAGTGAAACGAAGCAAGCATTGGTGGGATTATGACTGAATGCTTCTAAGTCAGCATCCCTCCCAGGCCCAAAGAATACGGCAGTTCCTAGTGCCTCAGTTGGCCTCCGAGAGCCAAGCCCGCACTGTTCCCCGAGGTGGCTGCCCCATGCCAGGTCCAGGGTGAGTTGGGAGAGCCACCTCCAGAAATGGAATTAGCGGGGTAACAGGAAAGGTGGCCGCCCCCTCACTTGTCAGGAAACATGGAGGTTCGTGGTGAGCTGGTGCTAAACCTTTCACAGGCAACCTGCTTCTGTGAGTTCTGATGGTTGGAACAGAGCTAATGAGGCTAAATTTGTAATTTTTGGCCCACGTATAAATCCAAGTAGTTGCCTTGCTTTTGTCCTGACCACAGATCGTGTCATGTTAGCCCAGCTTGTAAATTTTCCCTTTCATCCCAAGGGAATTCTCACATTTAGTTGGCTGTGGACTTCTTTTTAAGCAGAATCTCATGAGACTGGTGCTCTAAGGAACACAGTTTGGGAAATTAATAAGCTATTTCCTGTTATTGGACATATAGATTGTTGGCAGTTTTTAGCTACTGTAAATAACTCTCATCTTTGAGAACATATTGAATTATCTCCTAGAATATTTCCCTAATCTCTTAGGGAAATGGCATGTTTAAAATTATGGGTGTATGTTTTCAAATTACTCTTCAGAAATGTTACACCAATTTTCAATTCCCACCTTAGTGTGTTTTCCTCAAACCCTAACACTGGAAATTACCATATTAAGTATTTGTCAGTTTGATAGGTGAAAATTATATATGTATTTTATAATACATTTCATTTCTTTGATTACTAGTGTAGTTAATCATTTATACTTTTCTTTGGTGAATTGCTTAGTTTTGTACTTTGCCCATCTTTCTATTCATGTGTTTACTTTTCTTCATCATTTTGTGGAAGTTTTAATGTAATTTCATGTAAATACAGGCGGTTTGGAGACAAATAGCAGAGTTAGTGTCTAGAGGAGTGACGAAGGACAGAGGTCGGAGGCGCATTATTTTAGATAGCAGGGTTGGAAAGGCTCAGAGAGGGTGACTCATTTTTGTTTGAAACATCTTTGATTTGCTTTTGTGCAGGACACTGTCCATTTGCTCCACCAGATTCCTTCTCTGCCCTTCCTATTTGAGCTCTTCTCTAGGGCCTGTCCTGTACACACAGTATTAGAAACTTACTCTGGCTTCCCTGTGGGCTTAGCAAATGGGGATCCCAGCAGGAGGTGAGAGGGAGGAAGGAGAGTGAAATTGGGGTATTTATTTCCCTGACCCCCGGCCCCCATCAGTAGTCACCTCAGGCTGATGAAGGACATTGCTTTCTCAAGGCATCTTGACCTTCTCTTTCTTGGTTCCATTAACCACTCTATTCCTTCATTCCCCCAGCTCTAGAAATAGTAACAGCTGCATCCCTTATAGTTTACCTAACACCAAGCACACCTTTAAAAATAGCCCCTTTGCAAATACACTGTCTTTAAAGTATCCTGATTTGAGTGTGCCATCTGTTTCCTTATGGGTCCCTGTACTGGAAACTGTTATTGTCCCACCCAGATGGCTTCTGCTAGGCCAGTGCACTCCTCTTTTGCTGTGTTTGCTGCTAATGGCTTATAACTGCACACTTCTCCAGAGAGTTGCCTTTGGGCTCAGGAGCCAAGTTGGCCAGAAATGCCTGGGAAGCTAGCCTTCCCATCCTGGGGGCAATCTGCAGCCAATGATTGATATAAGGGGCATGATACAAAAACCTAAGCCCTTAGCCTAGATGACTAGAAAAAAGAAAAAAAAAAGTGGTAAATCATTTTACCAGATGCTCGGCAGTAATATAAAGCTGCACTATTTAAAACTGTGAGGTACTTGCCCAGATAGACAGCTAGACTGATAAAGAATAATGAAATTGAAATAAGACCAATATATATTAGGGTATTTTATATATGAAAGAGGTGATAATAAAATCAGGGAAAAGATGAATTATTGATATTTAACAAATGATTCTGAGGATATTGGCTATTTATATAGTACAAAATAAAATTAGATCTCTACATTACATCATTCACAAAAAAATATATTCTGGATAGGTTAAAGATCTAAATATCAAAAGTGAAACTAAAACTTTTAACCAAAAAAGAGTATATCTTTATGTCATTAGTAGAAGATAATTCTTTTTTAAAAATTTTTATTGGAGTATAGTTGATTTACAGTGTTACATTAGTTTCAGCTGTACAGCAAAGTGATTCAAATATACATATACATATATCCACTCTTTTTTAAGATTCTTTTCCCATACAGACCATTACAGAGTACTGAGTAGAGTTCCCTGTGCTATACAGTAGGTTCTTATTAGTTATCTCTTTTATATATAGTAGTGTGTATATGCCAGCCCCAGTCTCCTAATTTATCCCTCCTGCCTTTGAAGATAATTCTTAAACACACAAAGCACAAAGCAAGAAGAAAAATATTGATACATTTTGCTACATTAAGACAAAAAACTTCTGTAGGATAAAAGATGACAAAAATGAAAATACAAGTTTATAGACTGAGAAAAGATAGTTGCAACTCATATTACCAATAATTAATGTCCAGAACATATTAAATGTTTTTAGAAATCAATAATACAGAAAAAGAAATATTGTCACAAGATATAATAGTAAATTCACAGAGGAAGAAAGATAGATGTCTAATAAAGATATGTAAAGATGTCCAACTTCTTTAGTAATTAAGAAATGTACGTTAAAACAGACATAACATTTTATATTAACAAATTTATTAATATAATGATGTCAACTAAGTGATAATGTGGAGAAATAAGAACTCTCATCCTTGGCTGAAGGGAAGGAAAATGGGCACAACGACTTTGGAAAGCTGTTTGGAATTAGCACGTAAAGTTGACAGTGCGTGCTCTCCATAGCTCAACAATTTTACTTCTGGGCCTTGCTTATCAGGGAGAAGTTTTGCTTAAGTAAGCATGTACAAAGATGTTCATTTCTGAATTGTTTGTTATTTGTTGCAAGGCTAAGAAATCCTGATAGACAATAAGAGAATGAAAAAATACATTGGGGTTTGTTGGTCCCATGAAAAGCAAAAGAATGAAAATGAATGAACTAGACTTGAATGTATCAACACAGATAAGTCTGGTAAACATAATGTAGGTAAAAAAAAAAATGTTGAGTATAGATATAGGATCAAATATTGAGGAAGTTTACTCAAAGGAAGAACAAAACATGTATAAGTATAATAGCACTTATTTCAGAAAAGGTAGATAGGGATGAGGAGGTATCGAAGATGGCTCTGTAGCTGTCTTTGTAACATTTTGTTTCTTTGAAAATAATCTAAAGAATGTAGTGAAATGTTAATAGAGATTTAATCACAGTAGAGAGTATATTGATATCTGGTGTATTTCCTATAATTTTCTATTGGGCATAAATATAATCAAACATTAAAACTATGATATAGAAGAAATTAAAATGAACAATGAAAATAATAAAGCTTATAAAGAATGTCTAAATTATTTATGTTAACATGGCTCTAAAACACCAATTAAAAATGTGTTCATGGAAAAGATACTTGATGTAAAGAATTAATATATACAGTCTGTGTCTTAATTAAAACAATCTAAGCCTTTTGTCTCAAGGTAAAACAACCTCATAGTGTCTTCATACTACAGAACTCCCCTGGGGATCAGGCTGAGGCTAGACTATAGCTGAAATCACTCTGGACAAATTTACTTTGTCTTACATGATGTTCTGTGTCTATACTGTCCAACATGGTATCCACTGCCACTATGGTTACTGAACACTTGGATGTGACTTGTGCAACTGAAGGATCGAATTTTAAATTTTATTTAATATCTAAAAATTTTAATTTAAATAGACACATGTGGCAAGTGGCAACTGTAGAAGACAGTGCAGATCTTGACCATCAGGGACCAGCAGTGGCCCTCAAGTTAGACACTGTTTTCAGTGTTCTCTTAACCTTTTGAGATGAATGTTTTTGCCTTAAATTGTTGGTTTCTGGGATTTAAAAAACTCTATTAAACTATGATTAAAAATACTTTAAATTCAAGTTGATCCTTTGAACAACATGGGTTTGAACTGTGTGGGTCCACTTTTACATGGATTTTTTCCAATCCATACTACATTACTACAACTTCCGAGGTTTGTTTAGTCCTCAGATGCAGAACCAGGAATATGGAGGAACCAGGGCTACAGCATGCAGACTATGGGACTTGACAATCTACAGATTTTGTTATCCGTGGCAGGTCCTGGAACTAATCCTCTGCAAATACCGAGGGCTGACTGTATGTTCTGTAGCATTTTAGCTAGATAATATATTTTCTTAAAATATTATAAATGTAATATTTAAAATTAGATGTATATTATCTATTTAATGTAAATATTAAATATACTATCTATAAAATAGAAAATAAAATACATTAGGATTTTTAGCTAAACTGGGAATTTTTTTTTCAAGGTATCAGCGTTCTACATTGCCGGAAATAGAAGTTGGAGGTCATATATATGCAGATACTTGAATGTGGTAAGGAAGCAATCTATGCAAAAATGAGTTCCAAGGGAAGAACAAAAGCTCTGTGGCAGGAATAGCTTAGAGTATTCAAGCACTATCAATACAGCAAGTATAACTAGCATGAAGTAGCAAGGGAGAAGAATAGTAAGAGACAACGTCAGAGAGATAGGCTGGAGGTAGGTCCTGTTAGAGTCTTCCAGGGCATTGTAAGGATTTTGGATGATTCCAATTTTGGTGGGAAACCATAAAGTACTTTGACTGGGGAAGGACGTGATTTGATGCACACTTTTCAAAGATTACTCTGTTTGTTCTGTGGGATATAGTGGGGAGTCAGTTGGGTTTTGAAGTGGTCTGGGTGGGACATGATGAAGACTATATGGATTATCATCTCTATTCTTAAACATAAAAGCACTGAATACTTTGGTACATGGATATTATTAGCATGTCTTTTATTGCCAACATCATCCATGGCACAGCGCTCTCTTCTCTACAGCTGCTATGAGTCAGGCCACTTGGAAGGTGAATTCATGTAATGGGAATTTTTAATGCCATAATTTTACTTCTGCAAACTCTGCTTCCATCAATTATTTTCAACATGGTATATTTTAGTAAATTCCACAGTTAGTCTTCTTGGTTAAGGTAATTTCTCATGTAGTTCCACAAATTACCTGGAATATATTACTGAATTAAATAGACTATCTGGGTGGAAAGGCTGTTTATGGGCAGGGCATCGTTTATTGCACATAAGTACCATTATTCGTCATTATGCTCATTACAGTACAAAGGTTTTATCTGCTTTTGACATCTTGCCCTTTCAAGCAACCCAATTTTGGCTGCATGTGGAAGGTTAAGAAGAAGTACAGCCCATTTTTCTAATGATGGTGCTATAGAAGCTAATGGCAGTATAAGCCATTTTAGACAACTAAGAACAACTTGAGTAGTACTTTTAAATACTTTTAGAGAAAAATATGAAAACCTATCAAGAAGGAAAAAATGGAAGTTTATAATGAAAGAGCTTTTACTTCTTGTTATTACCATCATGGATGGGGAAAAAAGGAAACACACCTTGATTCGGATAGAATTTACATTTGTGTGTGTGTGGTTGGGGGGAGAATGGGTAATTTTCCTTAGAGAGACCTTGATAGTAGAAAGCATGTATTTTAAGGAATCAGAAGTTAGTTTCAAGTATGAATTCAAGTTCTGGTTTGGCTGTTTGTTGAGTGACCTTAGGCAAGTCAGTTTGTCTCTTGGGCTTCGTGCTCTAATATGCCACAGTTCTGCAAGCTCTCTTTGCTTAAAGAAGTGGGGTGATCAGTTCCCACTGGAGAAGTGTCTCACTTGTGGATAAATGCTTGACAGCTGTGATGTTTGCTTCTAAACTGTGATCCCCAGAGGCACTGACCTCAGAATTTTCTGTCTGCTGCTCATGATGTGTCATAGGCTTTAATAATAATTCTTAGTGATGAAAGTAGTGCTGATAGTTAAGTTGAGAGTACATGAGCTTGAATATTTGTTGTATTTGAAATCTCTTTTATTAGGAGGCCTTCTAAGAATGTCTTAAGAAATACTGTTACTGGGAGAAGATATTTGCAAACAATATCTCTAATAAGGGGTTAATATCCAAAATATACAAATAACTCATACAACTCAACAACATAAAAACCAAACAGCCTGTTTAAAAATAGGCAGAGGACGTGAATAAACACTTTCCCAAAGAGGTATACAGGTGGCCAATAGCTACATGAAAATATGTTCAACATCATTATCAGGGAAATGCAAATCAAAATCACAATGAGATATCATCTCACCCCTGTTAGAATGACTATCATCAAAAGACACCAAATAAGGGCTTCCCTGGTGGCGCAGTGGTTGAGAGTCCACCTGCCGATGCAGGGGACACGGGTTTGTGACCCGGTCCGGGAGGATCCCACATGCCACGGAGCGGCTGGGCCCGTGAGCCATGGCCGCTGAGCCTGCGCGTCCGGAGCCTGTGCTCCGCAACGAGAGAGGCCACAACAGTGAGAGGCCTGCATAACGCAAAAAAACAAACAAAAAAAGACACCAAATAAAAGTGTTGGTGAGGATGTGGAGAAAAGGCAACCTTTGTGAACTGTTGGTGGGAATGTAAGCCACTATGGAGAACAATATGGAAGTTCCTCAAAAAATTAAAAATAGAACTACCATACAATCCAATAATTCTACTTCTGGCTACTTTTCCAAAGAAAAAAATACTAATTCAAAGAGATATATGTACCCTTATGTTCACTGCAGCATTATTTACAATAGCCAAGGTATGGAAGCAATCTAAGAGTCCATTGATCGATGAATGGATAAAGATGTGCTACATACAATGGAATATTACTCAACCATAAAAAAGAATTAAATCTTACCATTTGCAGCAACATAGATGGACCTAGAGGGTATTATGCTAAATGAAATGACAGAGAAAGACAAGTACTGTATGATTTCACTTATATGTGGAATCTAAAAAACAAAACGAATAAACAAACATAACAAAACAGAAACAGACTCATAGATTCAGAGAAAAAAGTGGTGGATGCCAGAGGGGTAGAGGGTGGGGAGATTAATGAGATGGGTGAGGGAGATTGAGAGGTACAAACTTCCGGTTATAAAATAAGTAAGTCATGGGGATGTAATATACAGCATAGAAAAATTGTCAATAATATTTTAATAACTTTGATGACCTATGGTAACTAGACTTATCCTGGTGATCATTTTTTAATGTATAAAAATATTGAATCATGTTGTACACCTGAAACTAATATAATATTGTAAGTCAATTATACTTCAATTAAGAAAAAGAAATGCTGCTACTGGGAAATAACCTACTCATGACACCCACTGTCTTTGTCTCCAGTTTTTATTGTTGATATTCTTTGCAGAACATTGTCTCCCTAAAGAAAGGACAGGATAAAGATTAACTATTAGGTTAATTTCAGTGCTGTTTTAAAATTTCTATTTGTACTTTAGAAATAAGTTTCTGTGATTGCTTACCTAGGATTAATAGGAGGCAAGAGTAAGAAGATGTGATTATAGGATTGCGTGGTAAGGGAGAGGGTAATAATAAGTTTCAGGGTTCAGGTGGCTGGAAGAAGAATAAGAGTAGAACTATGAGGGTGGGAGAGAGGGGAGGGCTTATTCTGTTTTTCCAATAATTACATTCTTTTTTAAAAAAATATTTATTTGGCTGCACCAGCTCTTAGTTGTGATGCACGGGTTTCTCTCTAGTTGTGGTGTACAGGTTTTCTCTTCTCTAGTTGTGGTGTGTGGGCTTCAGAGTGTGTGGGCTCTGTAGTTTGTGGCACGCAGGCTCTCTAATTGAGGCACGTGAGCTCAGTAGTTGTGGCACATGGGCTTAGTTGCCCTGCGGCATGTGGGATCTTAGTTCCCCGACCAGGGATCGAACCCTCGTCCCCTGCATTGGAAAGCAGATTCTTTACCACTGGGCCACCAGGGAAGTCCCTGTTTATCCAATAATTATATTCTTAATACATACTTTTGTCAATTCATTCATTCATTTATTCATCACATATTTGTTAAATGATATTATGCTTGGTGCCAAGGAATCAAATACAAGTAGGATATCATCAAATAGTGAAAAGAGATCATATAGGTTTTCTAGAAGAGATGAAAATAAAATTCTATGGGAGTCCAGAGTGAGAAGAAAGTTCTTTGTTATTCTGGAGTATGTCAGGGAAGACTCTGGGAAAGAGGTCTTTAAAGGATGCATACAAGATTTTCATTAGACAATAAATATTTAATGAGCACTTACTGCATCGCAGGCTTTCTTCTTGTTCTGGGAATATGACATTAAACAACCCAAAGATTTTGCTCTTGAGGAGACTTCATTCTGGAAGAGGAAGACAGGAAATTAGCATATACAGTGTTTCCTTTTCCTTCATAGGTATTGTAGAGAAAAATAAAGAAGAGTAACAAGAATTGAAAAATAATAGATGATGCTATTCTATATATATATGTAGAAAAGAATGGCTTCATAAAGAAGATGACATTTGAGCAGAAAAATGACAGGATGAGGGTTTAAGCTGTGTGGGTATCTGGGGTGTGAGCACTGCAGGTGGAGGAGACAACAAGCACAAAGACCCAGAAAAAGATGCATGCTTGCCAGGTTTTAGGTATATGAAGGAGGCCAGTGTGGCTGAAGCAAAACAAGCATGAGGGAGAGCCACAGAATATGAGGTCATAGTGATATCAGGGTCTGTATGATGGAGAGTCTTGAACTGATGTAAGAACTTCAGATTGTACTCTAAACAAGATGAAAAATCACTGGAAAGCTTTGAGTAGAGTGATGTGATTACACTGCTGGGTAAAGAACAGACTGTGGGTACACTGGAGAGAGGAACAGGTGATGATGGAAGCAGGGACACTTGTTAGGAGGCTATCACGATAATACAGTTGAAGGCTGATTATGGCTTGGATCTGAGTGGTAGCAGCAAACATAATGAGAGGTGGTTGGATTTTGGATGTAGCATAAAATTGGAGCCTTGGGGATTTGCTGTTAGAGTGGGTACAGGATGTGAAAAAAAGTGAATATGCAAAGATGAATCCAAGGTTTCTGACATGGAGCAACTGTAAGGTTGATGTGTAATCTTACGGTGAAGGTTGCAGAAGGAGCAGGTGTGGTGGGGAGGTATGGGAATTAATACTTGTGTCTCAATATATTACATTTTAGATGTCTATTTGTTAAGCGTCCAGGTGGAGATGTTGAGTTCAGGGTACAAACCTGGTACAAACCAGGTACAAACCTAATTTGTACCCTGAACCTGGAGTTCAGGGTACAAATTAGCACTGAAGAAATGAATTTGGGAATCATCTGTGTAGAGATGGCATTAAAGTCCTGAGTTGGGATGAGACCTCCTAGGGAGTAAGTGAAGATGCAAAAAAGGCTTTAGTATGAACCCTGGATCACTCTGACATCTAGCGCCTGGGATAATGAGGAAAACACGGTAAAAGTGAGATCAGGAAAATCAGCCACTGAATTAGAAATACTAAGAGTGAATCTTGTCACAGAGGCCAAGTAAAAAGAAGTATTTCAAGAGATGAATTCTACTATATAGCACAGGGAACCCTACTCAATATTCTGTGACAACCCATATGAGAAAATATCTGAAAAAGGATGAATATATGTGTATATGTATAACTGAATCACTTTGCTGTACACCCAAAGCTAACACAACATTGTAAATCAACTATAACCCAATAAAATAAAATAAAATGAATTCACTATGTCAAACGCTTCAGATCTGTCTAGCAATGTGAGTATTTAGGATTCTCCATTGGATTCTTGACCTTGACTAGAATAGTTTTAGTAGAATTATGGGGACAAAAGCCAAACTGGATTAGGTCCAAGAGAGAATAGGAGGTCTTTGCAGCCATCATGCCAATGGCCATGGATTTGAGATCAAGAAATTCCAGCTGCAGCCCTTGGACAAGGGTAGTTTCCTGTGGAATAACTTTGGAGAATGTAAAGTCCTTAAAGAAAATTTTACAAAATGCTTGGTTAAGCAGAATTTTGAAATGTTTGTACAGAAATATATTAAAAGGATATTTGGCATGGCAAATAGAGAAGTGGTTAATGGCAGAAGAACCATTAGAAAAACTGAGATTTAGAGATCTAATAGATGAAAAATTAGAACCAGAATTTTTTTTTAATGGAGAGGGGACAGTTGGGCTCTGCTTAAGGGACTGTACATGACAGTTGCACTATGGTATCTGCTTAACCACAAGGAACTCCATGTCCAGTTCTACTTTATTATGAAATATTACCTAAAACTGATGCTTTCTTTCCAAATGTCTTTTAAGTATTTGACAAGATAGTTGGGGAACTATCTAGTTATTATTTTTTTACTAGTTATTATTTTTTTACCTTTGATTATCATCTTTATTGCTCTACTATTAAAAATATTTTTAGTAATTTCCAAATCTTTTTAAAGATAGCATAGGTAACTTCTGGTTATAATATATAATAGCAATACATGAAAACCATAGAAAATTGGAAAATACAGAAAAATATAATAAAGAAAATAAAAATGACCTATATTTTACCTACTCAGAGATGATTACTTTCTTAAATATTTTGTTTCATTTCTTTTTTTTTGAACATCTTTTTTGCAGTATAATGGCTTTACAATGGTATGTTCGTTTCTGCTTTATTATAACAAAGTGAATCAGCTATCCATATACATATATCACCATATCTGCTCCCTCCTGCGTCTCCCTCCCACCCTCCCTATCCTACCTCTATCGGTGGTCACAAAACACTGAGCAGATCTCCCTGTGCTATGCGGCTGCTTCCCACTAGCTGTCTACTTTACATTTGGTAGTGTATATATGTCCATGCCACTCTCTCACTTTGTCCCAGCTTACCCTTCCCGCTCCCCATGTCCTCAAGTCCATTCTCTATGTCTACATCTTTATTCCTGTCCTGCCCTTAGGTTCTTCAGAACCTTTTTTTTTTTTTTTTAGATTCCATATATATGTGTTAGTATATGGTATTTGTTTTTCTCTTTCTGACTTATTTCACTCCATATGACACACTCTAGTTCCATCCACCTCACTACAGATAACTTAATTTCGTTTCATTTTATGGCTGAGTAATATTCCATTGTATATATGTACCACATCTTCTTTACCCATTCATCTGTCTTTGGACACTTAGGTTGCTTCCATGTCCTGGCTATTGTAAATAGAGCTGCAATGAACATTGTGGTACATGGCTCTTTTTAAGTTATGGTTTTCTCAGGGTATATGACCAGAAGTGGGATTGCTGGGTCGTATGGTAGTTCTAGTTTTATTTTTATAAGGACCTCCATACTGTTCTCCATAGTGGCTGTATCAGTGTACATTCCTACCAACAGTGCAGGAGGGTTCCCTTTTCTCCACACCCTGTCCAGCATTTACTGTTTGTAGATTTTTTTATGATGGCCATTCTGACTGGTGTGAGGGGATACCTCATTGTAGTTTTGATTTGCATTTCTCTAATGATTGGTGATGTTGAGCCTCCTTTCATGTGTTTTTTGGCAATCTATATATCTTCTTTGGAGAAATGTCTGTTAAGGTCTTCTGCCCATTTTTGGATTGGGTTGTTTGGTTTTTTGATATTGAGCTGCATGAGCTGCATGTAAATTTTGGAGATTAATCCTTTGTCAGTTGCTTCATTTGCAAATATTTTCTCCCATTCTGAGGGTTGTCTTTTGGTCTTGTTTATGGTTTCCTTTGCTGTGTAAAAGCTTTTAAGTATCATTAGGTCCCATTTGTTTATTTTTATTTCCATTTCTCTAGGAGGTGGGTCAGAAAGGATCTTGCTGTGATTTACGTCATGGAGTCCTCTGCCTATGTTTTCCTCTAAGAGTTTTATAGTGTCGGGCCCTACATTTCGGTCTTTAACCCATTTTGAGTTTATTTTTGTGTATAGTGTTAGGGAGTGTTCTAATTTCATTCTTTTACAAGTAGCTGTCCAGTTTACCCAGCACCACTTATTGAAGAGGCTATCTTTTCTCCATTGTATAGTCTTTCATCCTTTATCAAAAATAAGGTGACGATAGGTGCATGGGTTTCTCTCTGGGGTTTCTATCCTGTTCCATTGATCTATATTTCTGTTTTTGTGCCAGTACCTTACTGTTTTGATTACTGTAGCTTGTCTGTATAGACTGAAGTCTGGGAGCCTGATTCCTCCAGCTCCATTTTTCTTTCTCAAGATTGTTTTGAGTATTCAGGGTCTTTTGTGTTTCCATACAAATTGTGAAATTTTTTGTTCTAGCTCTGTAACAAATGCCACTGGTAGTTTAATAGGGATTGTATTGAACCTGTAGATTGCTTTGGGTAGTATAATATTTTCACAATGTTGATTCCTGCAATCCAAGAACATGGTATATCTCTCCATCTGTTTGTATCATCTTTAATTTCTTTCATCAGTGTCTTATAGTTTTCTGCACACAGGTCTTTTGTCTCCTTAGGTAGGTTTATTCCTAGGTACTTTTTTCTTTTTGTTGTGGTGGTAAATGGGAGTGTTTCCTTAATATCTCTTTCAGATTTTTCA
Source organism: Phocoena phocoena (assembly GCF_963924675.1). Classification (NCBI taxonomy): domain Eukaryota; kingdom Metazoa; phylum Chordata; class Mammalia; order Artiodactyla; family Phocoenidae; genus Phocoena; species Phocoena phocoena. Next base: position 62,365,041 of record NC_089220.1, on the reverse strand, counting down.
TCATTAGTGTATAAGAATGCAAGAGATTTCTGTGCATCAATTTTGTGTCCTGCTACTTTACAAAATGCATTTATTAGCTCTAGTAGTTTTCTGGTAACATCTTTAGGATTCTCTGTTTAATAGCATCATATCATCTGCAAACAATGACAGCTTTACTTCTTTTCCGATTTGGATTCCTTTTATTTCTTTTTCTTCTCTGATTGTTGTGGCTAAAACTTCCAAAACTATGTTGAATCGTAATGGTAAGAGTGGACAACCTTGTCTTGTTCCTGATCTTAGAGGAAATGGTTTCAATTTTTCACCATTAAGAATGAAGTTGGAAGATTGGTTCAAGATGGCAGAGTAGAAGGACGTGCTCTCACTCCCTCTTTTGAGAACACCGGAATCACAACTAACTGCTGAATAATCATCAACAGGAAGACACTGGAACTCACCAGAAAAGATACCCCACATTCAAAGACAAAGGAGAAGCTGCAATGAGATGGTAGGCAGGGTGCTATCACAATAAAATCAAATCCCATAACTGCTGGGTGGGTGACTCACAAACTGGAGAACACTTATACCACAAAAGTCCATCCACTGGAGTGAAGGTTCTGAGCAACACATTAGGCTTCCCAATCTGGGGCTCTGGCAATGGTAGGAGGAATTCCTAGAGAATCAGACTTTGAAGGCTAGCAGGATTTGATTGCAGTACTTTGGCAGGACTGGGGGAAACAGAGACTCCACCCTTGGAGGGCACACACAAAGTAGTGTGCACATCGGGACCCAGGGGAAGGATCAGTGACCCCATAGGAGACCGAACCGGACCAACCTGCTAGTGTTGGAGGGTCTCCTGCAGAGGTGGGGGGCAGCTGTGGCTCACCAAGGGAGAAGGACACTGGCAGCAGAAGTTCTGGGACGTACACCTTGGCGTGAGCCCTCCCAGACTCTGCCATTAGCCCCACCAAAGAGCCTGGGTAGGCTCCAGTGTTGGGTTGCGCAGGCCAAACAACCACCAGGGAGGGAACCCAGCCCCAGCCATCAGTTGACAAGCGGATTAAAGTTTTACTGAGCTCTGCCCAACACAGCAACAGCCAGCTCTACCCACCACAATTTCGTCCTATCAGGAAACTTCCACAAGCCTCTTATATAGCCTCATCCACCAGGGGGCAGACAGCAGAAGCAAGAAGAACTACAATCCCGCAGCCTGTGGAACAAAAACCACATTTACAGAAAGATAGACAAGATGAAGAGGCAGAGGGCTATGTACCAGATGAAGGAACAAGATAAAACCCCTGAAAAACAACTAAATGAAATGGAGATAGGCAACCTTCCAGAAAAAGAATTCAGAATAATGATAGTGAAGATGATCCAGGACCTCAGAAAAAGAATGGAGGCAAAGATTGAGAAGATGCAATAAATGTTTAACAAAGATCTAGAAGAATAAAAGAACAAGCAGAGATGAACAATACAATAACTGAAATGAAAACTACACTAGAAGGAATCAATAGAAGAATAACTGAGGCAGAAGAATGGATAAGTGACCTGGAAGACAGAACGGTGGAATTCACAGCTGCGGAACAGAATAAAGAAAACAGAATGAAAAGAAATGAGGACAGCCTAAGAGACCTCTGGAACAACATTAAACGCAATAACATTCGCATTATAGGGGTCCCAGAAGGAGAAGAGAGAGAGAAAGGACCTGAGAAAATATTTGAAGAGATTATAGTCGAAAACTTCCCTAACATGGGAAAGGAAACAGCCACTCAAGTCCAGGAAGTGCAGAGAGTCCCATACAGGATAAACCCAAGGAGAAACACGCCGAGACACATAGTAATTAAATTGGCAAAAATTAAAGACAGAAAAATTATTAAAAGCAGCAAGGGAAAAATGACAAATAACATACAAGGGAACTCCCATAAAGCTAACAGCTGATTTCTCAGCAGAAACTCTACAAGCCAGAAGGGAGTGGCATGATATACTTAAAGTGATGAAAGGGAAGAACCTACAACCATGATTACTTTACCTGGCAAGAATCTCATTCAGATTCGATAGAGATATCAAAAGCTTTGCAGCCAAGCAAAAGCTAAAGAATTCAGCACTACCAAACCAGCTTTACAACAAATGCTAAAGGAACTTCTCTAAGTAGGAAACACAAGAGAAGAAAAGGACCTACAAAAACAAACCCAAAAAAATTAAGAAATGGTCATAAGAACATACATATTGATAATTACCTTAAACGTGAATCGATTAAATGCTCCAAAAAGAAAAAAAAAAACACAGGCATGCTGAATGCATACAAAAACAAGACCCATATTTATGCTGTTTACAAGAGACCCACTTCAGACCAAGGGACACATACAGACTGAAAGTGAGGAGACGGAAAAAGGTATTCCATGCAAATGGAAATCAAAAGAAAGCTGGAATAGCAATACTCAAATCAGATAAAATAGACTTTACCATAAAGAATGTTACAAGTGTCAAGGAAGGACAGTACATAATGATCAAGGGATCAATCAAATAAGAAGATATAACAATTATAAATATATATGCACCCAACATAGGAGCACCTCAATACATAAGGCAACTGCTAACAGCTCTAAAAGAGGAAATTGACAGTAACACAATAATAGTGGGGGACTTTAACACCTCACTTACACCAATGGACAGATCATCCAAAATGAAAATAAATAAGGAAACACAAGCTTTAAATGACACAATAGACCAGATAGATTTAATTGATATTTATAGGACATTCCATCCAAAAACAGCAGATTAAACTTTCTTCTCATGTGCACACAGAACATTCTCCAGGATTGATCACATCTTGGGTCACAAATAAAGCCTCAGTAAATTTAGGAACAGTGAAATCATACCAAGCATCTTTTATGACCACAATGCTATGAGATTAGAAATGAATTACAGGGGAAAAAACACAAACACATTGAGACTAAACAAACGTTACTAAAGAACCAAGAGATCGCTGAAGAAATAAAAGAGGAAATCAAAAAGTACCTGGAGAAATATGACAATGGAAACACGATGATGCAAAACTTATGGGATGCAGCAAAAGCAGTTCTAAGAGGGAAGTTTATAGCTATACAAGCCTATCGCAAGAAACAAGAAAAATCTTAAATAAACAATCAACATTACACCTAAAGGAACTAGAGAAAGAAGAACAAACAACACCCAAAGTTAGCAGAAGGAAAGAAATCATAAAGATCAGAGCAGAAATAAATGAAATAGAAACAAAGAAAACAATAGCAAAGTTCAATAAAACTGAAAGCTGGTTCTTTGAGAAGATAAACAGAACTGTTAAACCATGAGCCAGACTCATCAAGAAAAAGAGGGAGAGGACCCAAAGCATTAGAATTAGAAATGAAAAAGGGGAAGTTACAACAGACACCATGGAAACGCAAAGTATCCTAAGAGACTGCTACAAGCAACTCTATGCCAAAAAAACGGGCAACCTGGAATAAATGGGCAAATTCTTAGAGAGGTATAACCTTCCAAGACTGAACCAGGAAGAAGTATAAAATATGAACAGACCAATCACAAGTAATGAAATTGAAACTGTCATTAAAAACCTTCCAACAAACAAAAGTCCAGGACCAGATGGCTTCACAGGTGAATTCTATCAAACATTTAGAGAAGAGCTAAAACCCATCCTTCTCAAACTCTTCCAAAAAATTGCAGAGGAAGGAAAACTCCCAAATTCATTCTATGAGGCCACCATAACCCTGATACCAAAACAAGACAAAGATGTCACTAAAAGAAAACTACAGGCCAATATCACTGATGAACATGGATGCAAAAATCCTCAACAAAATACTAGCAAACAGAATCCAACAGCACATTAAAAGGATCATATACCATGATCAAGTGGGATTTATCCCAGAGATGCAAGGATTCTTCAATGTATGCAAATCAATCAATGTGGTACACCATATTAACAAATTGAAGAATAAAAACCATATGATCATCTCAATAGATGCAGAAAAAGCTTTTGACAAAATTCAACACCCATTTATGATAAAAACACTCCAGAAAGTGGGCATAGAGGGAATCTACCTCAACATAATAAAGGCCATATATGAAACCCACAGCAAACATCATTCTCAATGATGAAAAACTGAAAGCATTTCATCTAAGATCAGGAACAAGACAAGGATGTCCACTCTCACCACTATTATTCAATATAGTTTTGGAAGTCCTAGCCACGGCAATCAGAAGGAAAAGAAATAAAAGGAATACAAATAGGAAAAGAAGAAGTAAAACTGTCACTGTTTGCAGATGACATGATACTATACATAGAGAATCCTAAAGATGCCACCATAAACTACTAGAGCTAATCAATGCATTTGGTAAAGTTGTAGGATACAAAATTAATGCACAGAAATCTGTTGCATTCCTATACACTATTGATGAAAAATCTGACAGAGAAATTAAGGAAGCACTCCCATTTACCATTGCAACAAAAAGAATAAAATACCTAGGAATAAACCTACCTAGGTAGACAAAAGACCTGTATACAGAAAACTGTAAGACACTTGAAAGAAATTAAAAATGTTACCAACAGATGGAGAGACATACCATGTTCTTGAATTGGAAGAATCAATATTGTGAAAATGACTATACTACCCAAAGCAATCTACAGATTCAATGCAATCCCTATCAAATTACCAATGGCATTTTTTACAGACCTAGAACAAAAAATCTTAAAATTTGTATGGAAACACAAAGGACCCCAAATAGCCAAAGCAGTCTTGAGGGAAAAAAATGAAGCTGGAGGAATCAGACTGCCTGGCTTCAGACTGTACTACAAAGCTACAGTAATCAAGACAATAGGATACTGGCACAAAAACAGAAATATAGATCAATGGAACAGGATAGAAACCCCAGAGAGAAACCCACACACCTATGGTCAACTAATCTATGACAAAGGAGGGAAAGATATACAATGGAGAAAAGACAGTATCTTCAATAAGTGGTGCTTGGAAAACTGGACAGCTACATGTAAAAGAATGAAATTAGAACACTCCCTAACACCATACACAAAAATAAACTCAAAACAGATTAGAGACCTAAACGTAAGATCAGACACTATAAAACTCTTAGAGGAAAACGTAGGAAGAATACTCTTTGACATAAATCACAGCAAGATCTTTTTTGATCCACCTCCTAGAGTAATGGAAATAAAAACAAAACTAAACTAATGGGACCTAATGAAACTTAAAAGCTTTTGCACAGCAAAGGAAACCGTAAACCCTCAGAATGGGAGAAAATATTTGCAAATGAATCATCGGACAAAGGATTAATCTTCAAAATATATAAACAGTTCATGCAGCTCAATGTTAAGAAAATACCAATCAAAAAAAATGGGCAGAAGACCTAAATAGACATTTCTCCAAAGAAGACATACAGATGGCCAAGAAGCACATGAAAAGCTGCTCAACATCACTATTAGAGAAATGCAAATCAAAACTACAATGAGGTATCACCTTACACCAGTTAGAATGGGCATCATCAGAAAATCTACAAACAACATATGCTGGAGAGGGTGTGGAGAAAAGGGAAGCCTCTTGCACTGTTGGTGGGAATGTAAATTTATACAGCCACTATGGAGAACAGTATGGAGGTTCCTTAAAGAACTAAAAATAGAATTACCATGTGACCCAGCAATCCCACTACTGGGCGTATACCCTGAGCAAACCATAATTCAAAAAGACACATGCATCCCAGCATTCATTGCAGCAGTATTTACAATAGCCAGGTCATGGAAGCAATGTAAATGCCCATTGACAGCTGAATGGATAAAGAAGATGTGGTACATATATACAATGGATTATTACTCAGCCATAAAAAGGAATGAAATTGAGTCATTTGTAGAGACATGGATGGATCTAGAGACTGTCATACAGAGTGAAGTAAGTCAGAAAGAGAAAAACAAATATTGTATATTAATGCATATATGTGGAACGTAGAAAATGGTACAGATGAACCAGTTTGCAGAGCAGAAATTGAGACACAGAAGTAGAGAAAAAAACATATGGACATGAAGGGGGGAAAACGGCAAGGGATGGGGGTTGTGGTGTGATGAATTGGGAGATTGGGATTGACATGTATACACGGATGTATATAAAATGGATAACTAATAAGAAAAATAAATTTTAAAAAAAAGAACAATGTTGGCTGTGGGTTTGCCACATAAGGCCTTTATTATTTTGAGGTAAGTTCCATCTATGCCTACTTTCTGGAAGATTTTTATCATAAATGGGTGTTGAATTTTGTCAAAAACTTTTTCTGCATCTATTGAGATGATCATATGGTTTTTCTCCTTCAGTTTGTTAATATGGTGTATCACATTGATTGATTTATGTATATTGAAGAATCCTTGAATTCCTGGGATAAACCCCACTTGATCATATTGTGTGATTCTTTTAATGTGCTGTTGCATCCTGTTTGCTAGTATTTTGTTGAGGATTTTTGCATCCATGTTCATCAGTGATATTGGCCTGTAGTTTTCTTTCTTTGTGACATCTTTGTCTTGTTTTGGTATCAGGGTGATGGTGGCCTCATAGAATGTGAGTGTTCCTCCCTCTGCTATATTTTGGAAGAATTTGAGAAGGGTAGGTGTAGCTGTTCTCTCAGTGTTTGATAGAATTCGCCTGTGAAGCCATCTGGTCCTGGGCTTTTGTTGGTTGGAAGATTTTTAATCACAGTCTCAATTTCAGTGCTTGCGATTGGTCTGTTCATATTTTCTATTTCTTCCCGGTTCATTCTCAGAAGGTTGTGCTTTTCCAAGAATTTGTCCATTTCTTCCAGGTTGTCCATTTTATTGGCATACAGTTGCTTATAGTAATCTCTCATGATCCTTTGAATTTCTGCAATATCAGTTGTTACTTCTCCTTTTCATTTCTAATTCTATTGATTTGAGTCTTCTCCCTTTTTTTCTTGATGAGTCTGGCTAATGGTTTACCAATTTTGTTTATCTTCTCAAAGAACCAGCTTTTAGTTTTATTGATCTTTGCTACTGTTTCCTTCATTTCTTTTTCATTTATTTCTGATCTGATTTTTATGATTTCTTTCCTTCTGCTAACTTTGGGGTATTTTCGTTCTTCTTTCTCTAATTGCCTTAGGGGTAGGGTTAGGTAGTTTATTTGAGATGTTTCTTGTTTCCTGAAGTAGGATTGTATTGCTCTAAACTTCCCTCCTAGAACTGCTTTTGCTGCATCCCATACGTTTTGGGTTGTCGTGTTTTCATTGTCATTTGTTTCTAGGTATTTTTTGATTTCCTCTTTGATTTCTTCAGTGATCTCTTGGTTATTTAGTAGTGTATTGTTTAGCCTCCATGTGTTTGTATTTTTTACAGAATTTTTTCTGTAATTTATATCTAGTCTTATAGCATGGTGGTCAGGTACGATACTTGATATGATTTCAAATTTCTTAAATTTACCAAGGCTTGATTTGTGACCCAAGATATGATCTATCCTGGAGAATGTTCCATGAGCACTTGAGAAGAAAGTGTATTCTGTTGTTTCTGGGTGGAATGTCCTATATATATCAATTAAGTCCATCTTGTTTAGTGTATCTTTTAAAACTTCTGTTTCCTTATTTATTTTCATTTTGGGTGATCTGTCCATTGGTGAAAGTGGGGTGTTAAAATCCCCTACTATGATTGTGTTACTGTCAATTTCCCCTTTATGGCTGTTAGTATTTACCTTATGTATTGAGGTGCTCCTATGTTGGGTGCATAAATATTTACAATTGTTATGTCTTCTTCTTGGATTGATCCCTTGATCATTATGTAGTGTCCTTATCTGTCTCTTGTAATAGTCTTTATTTTAAAGTCTATTTTGTCTAATACGAGAATTGCTACTCCAGCTTTCTTTTGATTTCCATTTGCATGGAATATCTTTATCCATTTGCACACTTTCAGTCTTTATGTGTCTCTAGGTCTGAAGTGGGTCTCTTGTAGACAGCGTATATATGGGTTTTGCTTTTGTATCTATTTAGCTAGTCTATGTCTTTTGGTTGGAGCATTTAATCTATTTGCATTTAAGGTAGTTATCAATATGTATGTTCCTATTACAATTTTCTTAATTGTTTTGGGTTTGTTATTGTAAGTCTTTTCCTTCTCTTGTTTTTCCTGCCTAGAGAATATCCTTTAGCATTTGTTGTAGAGGTGGTTTGGTGGTGCTGAATTCTCTTAACTTTTGCTTGTCTGTAAAGCTCGATTTCTCCTTCGAATCTGAATGAGATCCTTGCTGGGTAGAGTAATCTTGGTTGTAGGTTCTTCCTTTTCATCACTTTAAATATGTCCTGCCACAGCCTTTTGGCTTGCAGAGTTTCTGCTGAAAGATCAGTTGTTAACCTTATGGGGATTCCCTTTTTTTTAATTTGTTTTTCCCTTGTTGCTTTTAATATTTTTTCTTTGTATTTAATTTTTTATAGTTTGATTAATATGTCTCTGGGTGTGTTTCTTCTTGGATTTATCCTGTATGGGACTCTCTGCATTTTCTGGGCTTGATTAACTACTTCCTTCCCCATATTAGGGAATTTTTCAACTATAATCTCTTCAAATATTTTCTCAGTCCCTTTCTTTTTCTCTTTTTCTTCTGGCACCCCTATAATTCGAATATTGGTGTGTTTAATGTTGTCCCAGAGGCCTCTGAGGCTGTCCTTAATTCTTCTCATTCTTTTTTCTTTATTCTGTTCTGCAGTAGTTATTGCCACTATTTTATCTTCCAGGTAACTTATCTGTTCTTCTGCCTCAGTTATTCTGCTATTGATTTCTTCTAGAGAATTTTTAATTTCATTTATTGTGTCGTTCATCATTGTTTGTTTGCTCTTTAGTTCTTCTAGTTCCTTGTTAAATGTTTCTTGCATTTCTCCATTCTGTTTCTAAGATTTTGGATCATCTTCACTATCATTACTTTGAATTCTTTTTCAGGTAGACTGCCTATTTCCTCTTCATTTGTTTGGTCTGGTGGGTTTTTACCTTGTCCCTTCATGTGCTGTATATTTTTCTGTCTTCTCATTTTGCTTAACTTACTGTGTTTGGAGTCTCCTTTTTGCAGCCTGCAGGTTCGTAGTTCCCATTGTTTTCGGTGTCTACCCCCAGTGGCTAAGGTTGGTTCATTGGGCTATGTAGGCTTCCTGGTGGAGTGACCTGGTGCCTGTGTTCTGGTGGATGAGGCTGGATCTTGTCTTTCTGGTGGGCAGGACTGCATTCAGTGGTGTGTTGTGGGGTGTCTGTGATCTTATTATGATTTTAGGCAGCCTCTCTGCTAATGGGTGGGGTTGTGTTCCTGTCTTGCTAGTTGTTTGGCAAAGGGTGTCTATCACTGGAGCTTATTGGCTGTTGTGTGGAGCTGGGTCTGAGCATTGAGATGGAGATCTCTTGGAGAGCTTTCACCGTTTGATATTACGTGGTGCCTGTAGGTCTCTGGTGGACCCCATCCTGAACTCATCTCTCCCACCTCAGAGGCACAGGCCTGACACCCAGATGGAGCACCATGATCCTGTCAGCCACATGTCTCAGAAGAAAAGGGAGAAAAAAAGAAAGAAATATAGTAAAATAAAATACAGTTATTAAAATAAACAAAAAATTATTAAAAATAAAAAAATTAAAATGTAATAAGAAAAAGGCAAGCAACCAAACCAAAAAACAAAATCCACCAATGATAACAAGTGCTAAAAACTATACTAAAAAAAAAAAGGGACAGAGAGAACCCTAGGACAAATTGTAAAAGCAAAGCTATACAGACAAAATCACACAAAGAAGCATTCACATACACACTCATAAAAGAAAATATATATATAAAAAATAATAAAGGAAGAGAGCAACCAAATCAATAAACAAATCTACCAATGATAGTAAACTCTAAATCCTAAACTAAGATAAACATAAAACCAGAAACAAATTAGATGCAGAAAGCAAACCCCAGTTTTGCAGTTGCTCCCAATGCCTCAATATTGTGATAAGTCATTGTGTATTCAGGTATTGCAGGGATGCAGGGTACCTCAAGTTGATTTTGGAGATTTAATCCACTGCTCGCAAGGCTGCTGGGAGAGATTTCCCTTTCTCTTCTTTGTTCGCACAGCTCCTGGGGTTCAGCTTTAGATTTGGCCCTGCCTCTGTGTGTAGGTCGCCTGAGGGTGTCTGTTCCCACCCAGACATGACGGGGTTAAAGGAGCAGCTGATTCGAGGGCTCTGGCTCACTCAGGCCGGTGGGGAGGCAGGGGTACGGAATGTGGGGCGAACCTGCGGTGGCAGAGGCTGGCGTGACGTTCCACCAGCCTGAGGTGCACTGTATGTTCTTCTGGGGAAGTTGTCCCTACATCATGGGACCCTGGCAGTGGCAGACTACACAGGCTCCTGGGAGAGGAGGTGTGGATAGTGACCTGTGGTTGCACACAGGCTTCTTGGTGGCTTTAGCAGCATCCTCAGCGTTTCATGCCCGTCTCTGGGGTCCGCGCTGATAGCCGTGGCTCCTGCCCGTCTCTGGAGCTCGTTTAGGCAGTGCTCTGAATTCCCTCTCCTCACGCAACCTGAAACAATGGTCTCTTGCCTCTTAGGCAGTCCCATACTTTTTCCTGGACTCCCTCCCAGGTAGCAATGACGCACTACCACCCTTCAGGCTGTGTTCATGCAGCCAACCCCAGTCCTCTCCCTGGGGTATGACCTCCAAAGCCCGAGCCTCTACTCCCAGCTCCCACCTGTCCCGGCAGGTGAGCAGACAAGCCTCTCGGGCTGGTGAGTGCTGGTCTGCACTGATCCTCTGCATGGGAATCTCTCTGCTTTGCCCTCCACACCCCTGTTGCTGCACTCTCCTCTGTGGCTCCAAAGCTTCCCCCCTGCCACACCCTGTCTCTGCCAGTGAAGGGGCTTCCTAGTGGGTGGAAACTTGTCCTCCTTCACAGCTCTCTCCGAGAGGTGCAGGTCCAGTCCCTATTCTTTTGTATCTTTTTTCTTTTGCCCTACCCAGGTATGTGGGGAGTTTCTTGCCTTTTGGGAAGTCTGAACGCTTCTGCCAGCGTTCAGTAGGTGTTCTGTAGGAGTTGTTCCACATGTAGATGTATTTCTGATATATTTGTGGGGAGGAAGGTGATCTCCACATCTTATTCCTCTTCCATCTTGAAGGTCTCCTTCCCAGAATTATTTTTAAGAATCACTAATTTTTAACCCTTAGAGAATGTTTTGGTTTTTAATCTATGTGTGACCATTTTACTTCCAGGGCTCATCTGCCCTGACCCAGTCCATAGGGAGATAACATGACATATAGAATGCCATTGTAATGTTTCAGTTAGTAAGTGGATGATTTTTATCTCCTGTAAAATGGTAATTTTATATTATAATGTTTGAAAATATTTTTTTCTGCATTAACATGTATTAATTACAAATTTCATTATGTTATAAAGGCAGATATGACCCAAAATAGCCACTTACTTTTGCCACTATTGAATACATCTGCTAGTTTATTTCCTTCTTTTTTTTTTTTTTAAAAAAAAGTGCAAAATATAAAGTGGGAAGTATGCTGGCTTTTGACAAATGTGACTTCTTGAAATAGGTTATATCTGAACACAAAGCATCTTTTTAAAAGGGCAATTTCCTAATTTCATTCTTTTACATGTAGCGGTCCAGTTTTCCCAGCACCACTTATTGAGGAGGCTGTCTTTTCTCCACTGTATACTCTTGCCTCCTTTATCAAAGATAAGGTGACCATATATGCGTGGGTTTATGTCTGGGCTTTCTATCCTGTTCCATTGATCTATATTTCTGTTTTTGTGCCATTACCATACTGTCTTGAATACTGTAGCTTTGTAGTAAAGTCTGAAGTCCAGGAGCCTGATTCCTCCAGCTCCGTTTTTCTTTCTCAAGATTACTTTGGCTATTTGGGGTCTTTTGTGTTTCCATACAAATTGTGAAAATTTTTGTTCTAGTTCTGTGAAAAATGCCAGTGGTAGTTTGATAGGGATTGCATTGAATCTGTAGATTGCTTTGGGTAGTAGAGTCATGTTCACAATATTGATTCTTCCAATCCAAGAACATGGTATATCTCTCCATCTATTTGTATCATCTTTAATTTCTTTCATCAGTGTCTTATAATTTTCTGCATACAGGTCTTTTGTCTCCTTAGGTAGGTTTATTCCTAGATATTTTATTCTTTTTGTTGCAATGGTAAATAGGAGTGTTTTCTTAATTTCACTTTCAGATTTTTCATCATTAGTGTATAGGAATGCAAGAACACTCTCTAACACCATACACAAAAATAAACTCAAAATGGATTAAAGACCTAAATGTAAGGCCAGATACCATCAAACTCTTAGAAGAAAACACAGGCAGAACACTCTATGACATATATCACAGCAAGATCCTTTTGGACCCACCTCCTAGAGAAATGGAAATAAAAACAAAAATAAAAACTGGGACCTAATGAAACTTAAAAGCTTTTGCACAGCAAAGGAAACCATAAACAAGACGAAAAGACAACCCTCAGAATGGGAGAAAATATTTGCAAATGAAGCAACTGACAAAGGATTAACCTCCAAAACATACAAGTAACTCATGCAGCTCAATATCAAAAAAACAGCCCAATCTAAAAATGGGCAGAAGACCTAAACAGACATTTCTCTAAAGAAGATATACAGATTGCCAACAAACACATGAAATAATGCTCAACATCACCAATCATTAGAGAAATGCAAATCAAAACTACAATGAGGTATTACCTCACACCAGTCAGAATGGCCATCATAAAAAAATCTACAAACAGTAAATGCTGGACAGGGTGTGGAGAAAAGGGAACCCTCCTGCACTGTTGTTGAATGTAAATTGACACAGCCACTATGGAGAACAGTATGGAGTTTCCTTAAAAAAACTAAAAATAGAACTACCATGTGACCCAGCAATCCCATTACTGGGCATATACCCTGAGAAAACCATAATTCAGAAAGAGTCATGTACCAAAATGTTCATTGCAGCTCTATTTACAATAGCCAGGACATGGAAGCAACTGAGGTGTCCATCAACAGATGAATGGATAAAGAAGATGTGGCACATATATACAATGGAATATTACTCAGCCAGAAAAAGCAACGAAACTGAGTTATTTGTAGTGAGGTGGATGGACCTAGAGACTCTCATACAGGGAGAAGTAAGTCAGAAAGAGAAAAACAAATACCATATGCTAACACATATATATGGAATCTAAAAAAAAAATTTAAAAATGGTCACAAGGACCTAGGGGCAAGGTGGGAATACAGATGTAGAGTTACTAGAGAATGGACTTGTGGATAAGAGGAGTGGGAAGGGTAAGCTGGGACAAAGTGAGAGATTGGCATGGACATATACACTACCAAACATAGAATAGATAGCTAGTGGGAAGCAGCCGCATAGCACGGGAGATCAGCTCAGTGCTTTGTGACCACCTAGAGGGGTGGGATATACAGGGAGGGAGGGAGGGAGATGTAAGAAGGAAGAGATATGGGGACATATGTATATGTATAACTGATTCACTTTGTTATAAAGCAGAAACTAACACACCATTGTAGAACAGCTATATTCCAATAAAGATGTTAAAAAATTAAAATAAAAAAATAAAATACTAAAAAAAAGGCCAATTTCCTGATTTGTATCCAGTAATATTTAAAAAACAAGATATATTCAATGGCAATTCAGTAACCTATCTCTTCTACCTCTTATTAAATTAGAAGGCTAATACATTTGCTGTTTGACAGAGAGAGGGAGGGATGGAGAGAGAGAGAAGGGAAGAAGAAGCAGAGTCAGAGAGTGTATGCAGGTTCATCCTGTTGTTTGGGATTAGAAGTTGTAGTAGATTACAAAAATGCCCACAAATTCTTTCCATTTCCGGTTATATGCCCCATTGCAATGTGGCCTTGCAGTTCCTACAACAGAAGGTGACATCTACTCTATCTTGAAACTGGGTTGCCCACATGACTTTATTTGGCCAATTGGACACTGGCAAACATGACTAAGCAGTGGCTTGAAAAGTGCTTGAGCTTTGCTGTATGGAAGCTCTTAGTTTGCCATGTGCTGAAGGATGACAGGCCCTGTTGAGGAGACCCAAATGCCCCAGCCAGGAATCAGCCAGTATCTGGCCAGCAGCCTGACAACCAACAGTCATGTAACTGAGGTCAGCCACCAGCTCACCTGCCGGGTGATGAAAGGCAAAGAAGAGGAATTCCACATTGAGGAAAGTGTTAATCAGACAGAAATATATACTACAGTTGACACTTGAACAATGTGGGGATTAGGAGCGCCTGGCCCTTGTGCAGTTGAAAATCTGGTTCTGCATCCACGGATTCAACCAACCACGGATCGTGTTGTACTGTGGTACGTATTTACTGAAAAATTCCACATATAAGTGGACCCACACAGTTCAAGTTTCAAGGGCCAACAGTATTTCTAAACCTGTATAAATTTAATAGCACAACCTCAAAATACATAAAGCGCACATTGACAGAACTAAAAAGAATAATAGGAAAATCCACAATTATGAAAGAATATTTTTAACACACTGATAGGAAAAGTGACCAACAAAAAAAAAAAGGAAGAAAAATTTGACACAGCAAACTTGACTTAATTGGCATCTGTAGAACCCTGCTCTCAGCAGCTGTAGACTATATCTTCCCAAATGACATAGAACACTTAGCAAAACTGACCATGCGCTTGGCCATAAAACAAATCTCAACACATTTTAAGGATTAAAATAGTACAAAGCATGTTCTCTGACCATAGTAGATGTAATTAAGAAATCAGAAATATAAAGTAGAAAATTCCATGGGTCAAAGAATAAACCACAATAGAAGTTAGAAAATATTTTAACTGAATGATATTGAAAACATTACATTTTAAAACTTATCCAAAGAAGCTTAGATAACGTTTCAAGGGAATATTATAGTCTTGCTTGTATATATTAGAAAAGAAGAAAAGCTAAAAATCCATGACCTATGTACCCATCTCAAGAAGTTAGAAAAGAAGCAGCAAATTAAACCTAAGAAAGAGAAGAAAGGAAATAAAGACTAGAGCAGTAAGTAATGGAACAGATTTCAGAGAAAATCAATAAAACCAGAAGTTAGTTCTTTGAAAAGACTAATAAAATTGATAAACCCTTAGCAAAAATTATAATGAACAAAAGAAAAAAGGCATGAATTACCAAAATGAGGACTAAAAAAGAGATATCTACAAATTCTAAAGACATTAAAAGCATAACAGGAATTTACCCACAGGGAATAAATGATGATGGACTGGTCCTCCTGCCATTAGCAACTTGGATACAATTTATGAAGCCGCTGTGTTTAGACATTGAATTACACATAGCACAGGACTCTGATCCTTGAGTGAAGAAAAACAAACAAGGTGAGCCCCATGATCACCCCCATCTTCTGACTGGAGGAGCTTTCCAGGCTGTGGCATAGAGAGGGGCAACCTGAAAGGAGCATGGACATCCCACCCAGGAGACTGAGGTTAAAGTTTGGGAATTCTAAGGCAGCTGGAATCCATGGGGCAGAGTGTATCAGGGAGAAGGGAACTACACAAAGAAGACGTTACCAGGTGCCTGGTTCTTGAGTGTGTTTCTGAACGCTGAACTATGCGTGAATAAGGTAAAACTCCACAGGGCAGGGCAAAAAAATACCGGGGTGCTGTAAACTGAACAATTCCCATTGCTCACACAGGACTGGGAGATGTTCAAGTTCTGACCAGCTCAGATAGCCCTTTGGAAAATTCTACCAGATATTTATGGAAAAAATAATACCAATTCTACACAATGTCTTCTAGAAAATAGGAGAGGAGGGAACACTTCCCAAATCATTTTATGAGGCCATCACTATCCTAATACCAAAATCAGGCAAAGACCTTATAAGGAAAGAAAACTACAGACCAGTAACCCTCATGAACATAGAGACAAGAATTCTCAATAGATATTATTATGTACATATCAAATTGTAAGGAATTATAAAAAAGCTATTAGAACTAAAGACTGTACAGAAAAACAAGTCAATGTACAAAATTGCATATGTGTATGTAAATATATACACATACATAATACATACATATATAATGCATGTGCACACACACCCCCCAAAGTGGAAAATGAAATTTTTATAAATATCATTTACAAGAGCAACAAACAATATGAAAAACTTGGGAATAAATTTAATAAAAATATGTGGAAAACTTGTACACAGAAGAGATGCTACTGAGAGAAATTAAAGAAGACCTAAATAAATAGATACACTATTTTCTTGGACTGAAAGAAATCAGTATTTTTAAGATGTCAATCCTTCCCAAATTGATTTATATTTCCAATGCAATTCCAATGAAAATTTCAGCAGCCTCTTCTGTGGAAATTGACAGATTGATTCTACAGTGTATATGAACATGCAAAGTGTCTAGAACAGCCAAACAATTTTGAAAATTAAGAACAAAAGTGGAAGAGTTAGGATATCTGATTTTGAGACTTTCTATAAAGCTACAGTAGTCAAGACAGCATGGAATTTGTATTAAGATAGAATAAAGAGTAATGGGACAGAGTAGAGAGTTTAGGAATAGACCTACATATATATATATATATATATATATATATATATATATATATAGTCCATTGCTATTTGACAAAGGTGGCAAGGTAATTCAATTTGGGAAAGGACGATTTTTCCAATAAATGGTGCTGGGCCAGTTGAATATCCACGTGGAGAAAAAACAAATCTTGACCCTTGACTCACTCCATATACGAAATTAACTCAAAATGAACCCAAGCATCAGATCTGAAACTATAAAGCTTCTAGAGGAAAACAGGAGAATATCTTCATGTCCTTAGGGTAGCCAAAGGTTTCTTAGGTAGAGTACAAAATGGATAAAATAAAACAATTGATAAATTGGATTTCATAAAATTCAAAGACACTGTTAAGGGCAAGCCACAGACTGTCAAATTATTTACTGTTCATATAACTGACAACAGTCTTATACCCCAAATATATAAGAACTGTGTAAATCAATAAGGGACAAACAACCCAATTAAAAATTAGGCAAAACTTTAGACAGTCTGCAAAAGAAGATATGTGAATGACCAATAGACGCACGGAAAGATGATAGAAATCATTAGCCATTAAAGATACGCAAATTAAAGCCACAGTGAGCTAACACTACACACCCACTAGACTGGCTAAAATTGAAAAGATTGGCACAACCAAGCTTTGGTGAGAATATGAAACTCTCATACATTGCACCTCGGAATGTAAAATTGTACAATCACTTTGAAAAATAGTTTGACAGTTCAGTATAAAGTTAAACGTTCACTTACTGTACAACCCAGAAAACCCACATGTAGATATTTACCCAAAAGGAATGAATATATGTTCACACAAAACTTTGTATGCGAATGATCATAGAAGCTTTATTATAATAGCATAATAGCTAAAAACTGGAAATAACCCAAAGCAAATTACATGGGGAATACCCAAGTAGTATAACACTACTGAGCAATTAAAAAAACCAAACTACGGATACGTGAAACAACATGGATGAGCTCTGTAAACATGCTGGAAGAACAAAGCCAAACATAAAATGGAATATACTGCATGATTGCATTTCCAGAAAATTCTAATACAGACAAAATTAATCTATAATAACAGAAAGCAGATCAGTGGTTATTTGTGACATGGAGGTGAGGATGAGGGTTGAGAGTGGTTGAATATGAAAGGAAATGAATAAATTATTTGGGATAATAAAAATGTTCCATATCTTGATTGTAGTGGTGGTTAATGTGAGTCTATACATTTGTCAAAATTCACTGAAATGTAGTCTTAAGTAGTGTGCATTTCATCAAGTGGAAGTTGTCTCAATAAAGCTATTAAAATGACATGAATAGGAAAATGTTATTAACTTTGTGCCAATAATTATGAAAAATAGATTTGAATGGATACATTTCTATAAAACACTGAAATTGACATAAGAAGAAACAAAATCTGAAAGCATCTTAAGAAACACTCTTAAAGTCTTTTAAGAAATACTTCTAGAGAAATTTAATTCATAATTAAAAGCTTTTCAACAAAGAACTACAGGCCCAGATGCTTAATTGTTCCAAACATTTATGCAAAAAAAAAAAACAACTTTTATACAAATCTTCCAGAGAACAGAATGGGAGAGAATCCTTCCTAATTATTTTATGTATTCAGCAATACTTTAAAACCAGTATGTCCAAAAACATTACAGAAAAGGAAAGAGTAAATAAAATAGACTGATGGAACAGAATAAAGAGTACAGAGTTACATATGTATGACACTTGTCACTTGTTTCATTATAAATGTCCCTTACTGTAGTACTGAGTAAATTTAACATGAATATATACAGAATATACACATATATATACATGCCATGTGTGTATAGAATCTTTATATAAATATATATTCAACATGTATATATGGAATCATGGTCCCTAGTTGGGAGCATACATACAAATCAATTCTATGTGGATTAAAAAATTAATAGACTTTATATTTTAGAGCAGCTTTAAGTTTACAGAAAAACTGAACAGATTGTATAGAGTACTTCACACTCCCTCTTCCTTGCTCAGTTTCCCCTAGTTTTAGCATCTTGTATTAGTATGGTAATTTGTTACAATTGATAAATCATAACTGATACATTATTATTAACCAAAGTCCATAGTTTACATTAGGGTTCTCTTTGCGCTGTACAGTTCTATGGTTTCAACAAATGCATAATGTCACCTGTCCACCATTACAATATCATACACAATAGTTTCACTGCCCTGAAGTTCCCCTTTGTTTCACCTATTCATGTCTCCCATTCCCCTCCACGAATCCATGGCAACCACTGATCTTTTTATTGTCTGTATAGTTCTGCCTTTTCCAGAATATCATATAGTTGAAATGAATGTGTAACTTTTTAAGACTGGCTACTTTTATTTAGCTATATGCATTTAAGGTTCTTCCTTGTTTTTTTATGGCTTGATAATTCATTTTTTAGTGCTGAATAACATTCCACTGCATGGATGTGCCATAGTTTGGTTTATCCATTTATCAATTGAGAGACACCTTGGTTGCTTCCAGTTTTGGGCAATTATGAATAAAGCTGCTATAAACATTTGTGTGGACATGAGTTTTCAACTCCTTAGGGTAAATACTTAGGAACACGTTGGTATTTGTATGATAAGTCTATCTTTAGCTTTGTAAAAAACTGCCAAACTGTCTTCCAAAATGGCTGTACCATTTTGCATTCCCAACAGTAATGAATGAGAGCTCCTATTTTTCCACGTTCAGCATTTGGTGGTGTCAGTGTTTTG
This sequence comes from Phocoena phocoena, assembly GCF_963924675.1. Taxonomy (NCBI): domain Eukaryota; kingdom Metazoa; phylum Chordata; class Mammalia; order Artiodactyla; family Phocoenidae; genus Phocoena; species Phocoena phocoena. The sequence goes on along the minus strand of NC_089220.1, from coordinate 62,345,731 downwards.
GATTTTGGCCATTCAATAGGTGTGTAATGATATCTCACTGTTGTTTTAATTTGCAATTCCTTAGTGACACATGACATTGAACATCTTTTCAAACGCTTACTTGCCATCTATATATCTTCTTTGGTAAGGTGTCTGTTCATATGTTTTGTCCATTCTTTCATTGAGTTGTTTCTTATTGTTGAATTTTAAGAGTTCTTAGTACATTCTACATACAAGTCCTTTATCAAGTAAGTGCTTGGAAAATATTTTTTTTTCCAGTTTGTGGCTTATCTTTTCATTCTCTTAACAGTGTCACAGGCAGAAAATTCACAGAGCAGAAAATTCTGATTTTAATGAAGTTCAACTTATCAATTATTTCCTTCATGAATTATGCTTTTGGAGTTGTATCTAAAAACTCATTGTCAAACTCAAGGCCACTTAGATTTTCTCCTTTGTTATCTTCTAGAAGTTTTATAGTTTTGCATTTTACAGTTAGGTCTATGATCCAATTTTAGTTCATTTTTGTGAAAAGTGTAGGGCTGTGTTTTTATTATTACTATTACTTTTTTGCATCTGGATATCCAGGTGTTCCAGCACCATTTGCTGAAAACAGTATCCTTTCTCCATTGGTTTGGTTTTGCTCCTGTAATTTTCCTGTCTTGTAATGCCTTTGTCTGGTTTTGGTATTTGGGTAATGATGGCCTAGTAGAATGACTTAGGAGGTGTTACCTCTGCTTCCTATTTCTGAGAAGAGATAGGAGTGAGTCATTACGATTTCTTCCTTAAATGTTTGGAAGAATTCACCAGTGAAGCCATTTTGGCCAGGTACTTTCTGTTTTGGAAGGTTATCAGTTGTTGACTCAATTTTTAAAATAGGCATAAGACTATTCAGATGATCTATTTCTCTTTGTGTGAGTTTTGGTAGATTGTATTTTTCAAAGCATTAGTCCATTTAATCTAAATTATTAAATGTATAGGCAAAGAGTTTTTCACAATAGTCACTTATTATCCTTTTGATGGCCATGGGATGAGTAGTGATGTCTTTTCTTTAATTTCTGATATTAGTAATTGATGTCCTCTTTTTTCTCTTGGTTGTCTTGGCTAAAGTTTTATCAATTTTATTGATTTTTTTCAAAGAAGCTACTTTGAGTTTTGTTGATTTTCTTTGTTATTTCTGTAGTTTCAGTTTCATTGATTTTTGCACTAATTTTTATTGGTTATTTTCTTCTGCTTGTTTTAGGGTTATGTGGCTCTTCTTTCTATAGTTTCTTAAGGTGGAAATGACTGATTTTAGAACTTTCTTCTTTTCTATTATATGCATTCAATGCTATAAATTTCTCTTTAAACACTGCTTTCACTGCATCCTGCACCTTTTAATAAATATATTTTCATTTTTGTTTAGTTAAAAATATTTTAAAAATATTCTTGAGAGTTCTTTGGCCAGTATGTTATTTAGAAGTGTGTTGTCTAATCTCCAAATATATGGATTTTTTTCAGGTATCTTTGTATTACTGATTTCTATTTTAATTCAGTTGTGGCTGAGAGCTTACTTTCTATGATTTCTATTTTTTTTAATTTGTACAGATGTATTTGATGGCCCAGAATGTGGTCTATCTTGGTGAATGTTCCACTTGAGCTTAAGAAGAATGTTTTTTGTTATTGGATGAAGTATTTTACAGCATTTTGGGGTTCTAGCATTTCCTTTTGTTTTTTTCTTAGAGTTTCCATCTCTTGGCTTACATTACCTATAAGCTTTTGTTTGTTGTCCACTTTTCCTATGAGAGCTCTTAGCATACTAATCATAGTTATTTTAAATTCCTGGCCTGATAATTCTAAAATCATGTCCTATCTGAGTCTGGTTGTGAAACTTGCTTTGTCTCTTCAGACAAATACAGACAAAATGTATTGGGAAATAGGAACTGATATAAATAGGCCTTTTAAGTGTGAGATTTTGTTTATCTGGCTAGAAGTTAGGCTGTGTTTACTGTTTGCTGTAGCTGTAGGTATCAGAAGCTTCAAGTTCTTCTAGTATCTTTGTTTTTGCACCTCTGATGTATTTGGGTTTTCCTAGAAACTTCTTAAATTGTCTGTATTTTGCAGCTCTCTCAGTTGTAATCCTCTGTTATCATCCTGGAGCTCCATTGATAGGTGGTAATATATTGGGAAGGGAAAGTGTTCTATTATCTTATGATTAGATATCTTTTTGATTTTTTTTAATGGGTGAAAGTCCCTGGGCTGTAACTTTCAGAAGAATTTCTTAAGCTTTTCTCCCCCTCCCCTTTTGTGACTGAAAGACTATCAGAGGCTGGCATTGGTTAATTGTCCTTCCCCCAAGTCAGATAAGGCTTTTATAAAGTAGTTTCCCTTGAGAGATGGCCTTCCTTACAAAGAATAGAAAGAAGAATAGAATGCCGTAGGCATATTGTAAAAGGGGTAATTTTTCCCTGTGTATATTTCAAAATGATTACTTTTCCTGCTCTCCTTGCTAGAAGCAGGAGGAGATTTTTCTCAGATCCTCACCATAACAACCTGATGGGTCTCTTGGAGGTGAAATTCATGAAAGTGTAGGGTCTCTCTAAAGCTGGTCCCCCTAGCATATTTTTTTCATTTATTTAATTAATTAATTTCTTTGGTTGCACCGGGTCTTAGTTGCGGCAGGTGTGCTTCTTAGTTGCAGATCACCTGCTCCTTAGTTGCGGCATGTGTGCTCCTTAGTTGTGGCTCACACATTCCTTAGTTGTGGCATGCATGTGAGATCTAGTTCCCTGACCAGGGATCGAACCCAGGTCCCCTGCATTGGGAGCTCGGAGTCTTACCCACTGAGCCACCAGGGAAGTCCTACCCCTGGCTTCTTTTTTTTGTTTTTCTTTTGCGGTACATGGGCCTCTCACTGCTGTGGCCTCTCCCGTTGCGGAGCACAGGCTCCAGATGCGCAGGCTCAGTGGCCATGGCCCACAGGCCCAGCCGCTCCGCAGCACGTGGGATCCCCCTGGACCGGAGCACGAACCCGTGTCCCCTGCACCGGCAGGTAGACCCTCAACCACTGCACCACCAGGGAAGCCCCCCCCCCCTGCATTTTTAACTTTCAAAGTTAGTTCACACTGAGTCTCCAGCAATTCATAAATTATACTTTAAGTGTTCCTGTGGGTGCTGGATCCAGGCAGTAGCTTCTGCTCCTGGCAAGGGGTGATTCCCTATGTTTGCCTGACTCCAGTATTCGATGTAGTGGTTTGCTGTGGGACCACAATTTTCTGATGGGTCTAAGAAGAGTTATTGATTTTCAGTTTGTTCAGATTTCTTCTTCTGGTGAGGAAGTAGTGACTTCAAAGCTAACATGTTGGAGTCAAAAACCATACATATTCTACATGGATTTTAGACCTAAATATGAAACGTAAAATAATAGAACTTCTGTAATAGTCACATGCAAATATATCTAATAACTTGTGGTTGACAAATATTCTTAAACAGTTTGAAAAAAAAGCACTAACTAGAAAGAAAAAGATGGATAAATTGGACTTCATTAAAATTAAAAACTTCTTTCCATAAATATGCATCATTAAGATAGTGGAAATACAACCACAGATTAGGAAAAGATATTGCAGTACAAATAAGGATTAATATCCAGTATGCTTAAAGAAATCCTACATCAAAGACTTTGTTTTCAGAATGTGAGAAGAACTCTTACAAATCACAAGAAAAAAGACAATTCAGTTTAAAAAAACGGCCTAAAGTCTTGACCAGTCATATCCCAAAGAGGACATCCAGATAGCCATTTAGCCTGTGAAAACAACACTAGTCATTTGGGAATCACAAATTAAAAACACAATAAGCTAACTCTGCGTACCCATCAGAATTGCAAATTTAGAAATAAAAACTAAAGCCTGCAGTGTTGACAGTGATGTTGAGCAATGGAAACTCTCATATGCTACTAATAGGAGTTTATTTGTACAACCACCTTGGAGCATTGTTTTGCAAACGCTACTAAAGCTAACATATGCAATCTTTGACCCAGTAAATCCACTCCTAGCTATACACCCAACTTAAATGCATCTACATGTGCACCAAAGATACAGACACGAATGTTCAAAAAAAAAAAAAAAAAGAATGTTCATAGCAGGATTATTTGTAATAGCTGATAACAGAAAGACCTAGATTCCAATAAAAGCATAATGGATAAATACATTTTGTTATATTTGTACATGGAATACTCTTATGAAAATGAACAAACTACTGCTATAATATTAAGTGAAAGAAGATAGGAAAGAAAGAAAACACACTGGATAATTCCATGTATTTAAACTGAAATGTGTGCACAAATAATAATGTTAGAATAGTGATTACCAGAGGTAATGAGAGGGAGAGGACAAAAGAATTGTTTCTAGTGAGTGAATAACCTATTTCTTGATCTGGGTAGTAGCTAAACAAATGTATTCACTTTGTAAAAATTTACCAAGATGTTAACTTATGATTTGTATGTGTGTCATACTTCAATATGAAATTTACTTAAGAAACAGGTTATATAATAATGTGTAAAGTGTTCTCCAAAAGTATACACACAAGCACAGACACACTGGAAAGATACACACCAAAATGTTAACAATAAGTATTGATGCACGGTAGGATTTTCATTTTTGTGGGCTTTTTTGTTGGTGGTGGTGCATTTGACAAATTTACTTCAATGAACCAAATTCCTTTTGTGATCAGAAAATATTATTAAATATTACTCAAAATAAAGATTGCTGTAGAAACTGTGTGCAGGATGGGTTGGGGAGCGGTAAGACTGGAGGGTCAGGAGGCGTTAGCAATAGCCAAGTGACAGGTGAAGTGGGCTTGAACTGAGGTAGGGTGGTGAACAAGAGTTCAAGAGGAACAGCAGCAGTTCGAACTGTAGGGAGGTTCAGTTTGAAACATGTTGGGATTGGGTTCGCTTTGGCACATCTAGATAGAGATACCTTGTAAACGGTTCAAGTTGTTACTTACAATGTCCAGTCATTTATCATTTGATAGTTTACTCAATCTAACTGAATAAAGTGAGTCAGCAAATGAAATAATTTTACCTGTAACACCTTCCTTCACTTCCCGGCCCTATGTATTTACAAACAAGTTTTTTTTTTATATCATATAAATGAGAATCAAGTGCCTTAATGAGCATCACGCTCTCTACTGGTGCTTTATCCCCGTTAAGGTTAATTTTCATGGCATAAATTACCCCTCAGAAAAAAGGCACACATTCTTGCAAGAACTATAGAACTATAGAAGATGAAGATTAATTGGCTGATAGCTATAAGTGCATCATCATTAAAGAGTCTGGAGTTCAAAAACAAAAGAATTGTACAGTTGGAACTAGGAGGTGATTATATGACCAAGAAGTATTTTCCCTCCTTATCTATCTGTACACCCAATGTGAATCAAGAAAAAAGATATTGAGATAGAAGAAAGAGGCCTTAACAACAATTCTGAGATTACACAGTAAAAACTTTTCTTTATCAAGAGAAATAAACTTCTCTTTATTTAGTAAGATGATGATATATGAACTCCTTTAGATGTATAAGTAGCTGGTTGCTACCCCAATTCCCAAGGAGTTCGAGGGGCTCTTTAACACATACATTATTTTTTATATATTATTAGTCTTTAACTCACAATCATTTGCAGCATAAGAGGCAATCTGAATATACCATTGTCTTTAGATGACCCAGGAATAAAGAATGGATTAATAATAGAAGTACAAATATCAACCCATTGCACAGTTGAGTCTGCTAAATCTTATTGCTAGATTTGCTTGATTGAAAATCTCTTCCTCTCTTTCAGTGTCCCACGCAATTTCACAACACAATCTCTAGACTTGCATGACCAGGATGATGGCTGTATCAGTTAGAGCTTGGCTGTTAAGTTTGAATGTATGACCAAATTGATGAAAGCATTTTGTATTCCTAGATAGTCAATCCATAACAGATCACCCTGTACTTTTTTTGTTAGGATGTTATCACTGTCCCTGCTTTAGGCAAAAATGCTAATAAAGAAGTTTTTATGTTGTGAGTTAAGTTTTTTAAGTTTTTATGTTGTGAGTTAATCAGTAATGGAGTTTGGATTGGTACTGGGACCATCTAGGTGTTGATTCAAGACCATGTCAATTCTCTAAGAGAAATGTTTTTAAGCTTTCCAAAAGTTCAATAAAGTAGAAATGATGGCAGGCTTTTTCTTTTTGAAGAAAAATTTGACAGCCTTTACATAAATAGTTGTTTAAGAATTTTAAAATGAAACAAGGTTAAAACGTAGAGCAAGAGTGCATGTCCACAATTTGTTGTACAAATTGAGAGAAATACAAATTAAAAATAAGCATAAGTGGGGAGAAGTTAAAAGGGGATACTAAAGAATATGTCACTAACCCCACATTTTTCCTGCTCTCCTACTCAGCTTGCAGTTTTCAACTTCTTTTTCCCTCTTTTCCTGTGGAATCCAGCCTCAACAGTGGTTGGTGGAAGAAGCAATTTTGATACCCAGTAAAGAAAGAAAGGAAGAATAAACAAAGAAATTAAGTAATTACGAAAGAAACGAGGAAGGAAGGAAATGGGGGAGAGGGGGAGGGAAGGAGAAAAGGAAAGAAGGAAGGGAGGGAAGGTAGGAAGGAAAATCTGGACACAGAATATAACAGAAGTGGACTAACTTCCAGAGTTCAAGGTCACATGGGCTGAAAATATATTTGGGCCCTGATTTTAGAGGAATTCTGTCCATACCTTGAGAGGATTTTGACTAAAAACTATAAAGGTTAACATTCTATTGTGACTGTTTAATGATATAAAAGAGTTTTAGCAATGTATTCAAGGTCAAAAAATGTTTTGTTTTGTTTTTTTTTTTTTTTTTTTTTTTTGCGACACGCGGGCCTCTCACTGTTGTGGCCTCTCCCGTTGCGGAACACAGGCTCCAGACGCGCAGGCTCAGCAGCCATGGCTCACGGGCCCAGCCGCTCCGCAGCATGTGGGATCTTCCCAGACCAGGGCACGAACCCGTGTCCCCTGCATCGGCAGGCGGACTCTCAACCACTGCGCCACCAGGGAAGCCCTGTTTTGTTTTTTAAATAAGGATATGAATCCTTTGTCAAGCTCATTAACAGAAAATATCTTTATTGTTTGTCAGTGAATTTCCAATCAATTTCCATCTAATGCAAAAACAATCCCAGGAGCTAAGATTAAGTATTGTTTAAATCATGGAACCAAGCCTTATAGTCAGACATGGCCTCAATAATGCAAATGTGTTTGTGAATAGCTGGGAAGACAAATTCATTTATAACAATAGGCAGTGTCAGGAGAAGATTAAAATATATATGCACCACATAGATGAAACAATTGTAATCAGGACAGTGAAATTACCACAATTGGAGAATTTCACTGAATAGCTGAATTTCATGTATAACACAATCAAATTTTCTGCCTCATTCAGTCTCACCAGTGCTCATTTCCTGGATATTCTGATTAATTTAAACTATGGTTAATTGAACACTGAAATATTCGGGAAACTATAGACAGGAACAATTTACTATGGACAATTTCCACCTGTACGCTTAAGACTCAGAGACCGTATAGATAGAATGAGACAGGCGAGATGAATTGTGTTTTTACTAAATGTCTGTCATGGAAGTAGAGATTTTATTTGCGAAGATGTAAAGGAAGGGACTAACAAAAAAAAGGCACTAAGGTTAAAGCATTTGTTTGAAAAGAGGAATGTAAGTAGTTATGGATGAATTTCAATGTTCATTGGTAGAAAAGATTTCAAACAATTTCCAAGTCACCATCCTGAACTAGGCTTTCATTCGTGTGTTATTTTCTTATAAAGGGAATTTGCCTGTTCAAGTGCACTTTAAAAAACAGTCATTCTTTTCATCATGTTAAATTAGAACATTTTCCAGTAAAAGGTTTCAAATTAGAAGTATTTTTATACAACAACTATCCATACTTAGACATTTGTAGATTTATTGGTTCTCAGTTTTCAGATCGAGACAGATAATTAAAAAACACTGGTGGGCTTCCCTGGTGCCACAGTGGTTGAGAGTCTGCCTGCTGATGCAGGTGACACGGGTTCGTGCCCCGGTCCGGGAAGATCCCACATGCCGCAGAGCGGCTGGGCCCGTGAGCCGTGGCTGTTGAGCCTGCGCGTCCGGAGCCTCTGCTCCGCAACGGGAGAGGCCACAGCAGTGAGAGACCCGCGTACCAAAAAAACACTGGTGACTACAATTTATTTCCCCACTGTACTCCCTGTCCCCACCCCTTTAACTAAATCGCTCAGTAGTTCTGCTTTGCTGCCAGAGACATCAGACAGTATTTTCACAACATAAATAACTGGAAGGATGATATTCCCATCGTGTTGGTATTTAATGTTGATGAAGTTAGTGGCACAGGACAAGTTATTTCTTCAAGTAACATCATATCTTCCTTTGACCAAAATGTGGAAGCCAGTCCCAGGCAGCTCACTCTTGTCATTGAATCATAACCCTTAAAGATCTATAATTAAAGCTGTCTTAGTTGAATTCACACAATTCTGAGACTACATAATGTTTACCAACCCTTTACTGCTATTATTGTTTTAATGGTGATGTAACTAATATAAACATTGATCAGTAACATCAGTGTGTTATAACATGCTCACATATGTTATGCTTTCATCTTTGTGACCATAAGCCAGTGGCATGTTTTCCTGATTGGAGTCAATCATCCTTAGACACTCCAGAGCTTCTGAGGTGTTGAGATAGGATTTGTGGGGACAGTCTGAGGTCTGCCAGTAGTTATCAGGGAGATCATCAGGAAGATAAGAAATAAGACACTAAACAGTGATAAGTCTTGCTGTTTAATAATTCTTCTACAAAAGCATGAAAATATCGAATGTTAGAGCTAGAAGTAACCTTGGTCTATCCAGGCTAATATGTTTATTTTACAGGCAAGGAGCCAAAATTGTTCACTGACTACTCCACGATCACACAGCCAGGGAGGGAATGGTCTCTAGGATCCCAAGTCAAAAGCAGCGTGGCTGAAAGAAGGAGTGAGAAGTAGATGGGACAGTTCGCAAGACTTTATTAAGACTGTGATGAAAGGGCATTAGAGGAAGCAGTGAAAAAGCGACAAGATGTGGCACTCAGAGGAGGTAGTCAGAGCGTGGGCTTTTTTTCTGTCCATGCCTCTGCCCCGCCACATCGTGCCTGGCTGTCCCTCCCCAGTATTAGCACCAGGCTACGCCTTCGTCCCAAGTCCTGCTGTCTTTCTAGCTCTAGGACCTCTCTGGTGACTTAAAGGCTGTGGTGTGTGTGTGTGTGTGTGTGTGTGTGTGTGTATGTGTGATTACTTACATTTTGACCATTGCCCTCATTCACTTACCTCCAGTGTAAGGGCAACAGATTGAGAGTTAAAAAAAAAAAAAGAAATCCTGTAATATGTGACAACTTGGATGAACCTAGAGGACATGATGTTAAGTGAAATAAGGCAGGCACAGAAGGACAAATACTGCATGATTCCCCTTTTATGAGGTATCTAAAATAGTCAAACTCATAGAAGCAGAGTAGAATGGTGGTTTCTAGAAACTTGGGAGAGGGGAAGATGGGAAACTGCTAATCAATAGGTATAAAGTTCGTCATGCAAGATGAATAAATTCTAGAGTTCTGTGTAACATGCGCTCATAGTTTACAACACTGTAATTTACACTTAAAAGTCTGTGTAAGGGGGTAGGTCTCATGTTAAGTGTTCTTACCGCAATAAAATTTAAAGCAAATAAACAAACAAATAAATAAATTCCTTGCTTCTAATCTCAAAAGAAAGCATTCAAATTTAAGGATGGGTCAGAAAGAATGTTACCACCATTATTTAAATAAAAGTTATCAGTAAAACATTTTAGGTATTTTACTGATTACCTTTCCATTAACTCAACCATGGTTTGAGCTGAGGGGGTTAATGAAACATTTAGACAAGTGTTCCCTGATCTATTTATTTCCTCCTTTGGTTTTTTTGTAGGAACTGATAGAGTCTTTCAATAGCTGCTGCAGGAAGATAATGAAACTCTTGAATTGTGGCAGTAGGAAAACCCATGGGAGGAAGTTTCACATTTGGTGAGGCAAATACAATTTTGTAGGACTTCCTGCTTTTGAAAACTCTTAAAAATTTGCTTAGTGGTTTTATGACTCATGGAGCATATCAAATATTGAAAAGTTACCAGTGAACAGGATGAGAAATTCTCTTTCAAAGGCAGTCAGAGGCCCTCTAAAAACTTGCTATTCTAAACCTACCACAAAATCAAAATTGCTCAAAAGAACAGCTATCCCAAAATGTTTGTTTCTCTTGTCAGTCAGCCAAGATGAACGGTAGGTTCAAAAGGTCTTAGTGTTATTGCTTTGTCCATCCATTCTATTTATCCATCCATCCATCTATGCCTTCATCCACCCACTGTCTATTGTCTGCATGATTTAATGCTCGGTGGGATACTAGAGTATTGTAGTCACTGTAAGGCAACAGCGTGATCACAAATTTCCTTTGACTTAAGATGGCACAAGTCCTTGATGCCTTTTCAGTAAAATATGCTACAGAGAATATAATGACTAAACATAGTCCTGCCAAAGCACAGCAAAATATGTATGAGTTATTAAGTCTCAACTGTGTCTGAATTTTCAGTGCTATATGTTAGAAGTTGTTTTTGTTTCAATGCCAGTAACTACATTAATTGTTGTTAAAAGTTTAAATATTTCCGACAAAGCAGAAGTACCCTTCCCAAGCCTGAGTGTTTGGTGCCTATTCTTCCAGATGGAAATATATACCTTTTCATAGTTTCTATGTCAATAGACTCATAATATGTGTGTTGTGCTGTATCCAGCTTTTTGCACTTAATACATCCACGAGATATTTCCTTGATCATTGCAGTCATTCCGCAAATCTCTCTGTGGTTACTAGGGAATGTACTTTTATCTTTGGTTTAATAGTCATATTCATGTGTTAGGCAGAGAGGCTATTTCATATTCATCTTGTTTTAATAGTGAATATTGTGAGGCAGTCGTGGACGGATTGCCAGTTTTCTGCTGGTTTTCTAAGTTTCTGCCCCTTTACTGAAGAGTGGAAGAGTTAACATAGACAAAAATGTCAACCTTGTTGTCTGCTCCGGAAGGTTAAAATGGCAATTCTCCTGATAGAGTTGTCATGGGGGAAAACCCCCATCTGAACTTTATAATGACTGACAAATAGGGTTAGGACAGGCAATTCAGACCCTCTTGTGGAATGACTTTCAGGGCTGATTAGCTCTGTGGCTGAGAGGGTTAACCTCATGTATGTCAGAGCAAGTGCCTCAGTAAAAGCGACCGTTCGGAACTCAGCAGTGCTGAGTGCAGTTATTTCAATACTTTTCCTCCTCTTTTCAGGATGATTAATCCTATTACTATTTCATCGATATATTTTATATTGAAATCTTAATAATTTTCTAATACATTTCCAAGAATGAACAACTAGCTGACCCATATCCTTCTGTTTTGTTAGTTCTCTTGCCTGCTTTGCACTCTGGTAAAAAGATGTTGATGCATAACCTCTCTAGATGGCCTGGTTAATTATGCCATTATAAATGGCATATTATAACTGGGCCTCTGGAACCACAGGGAGATGAATTCCTTTTCATTCACAAAGAACACTGAAGCAGTTTTAACTCTGGCATCAAATGCTCGGAGTTGGTTACTTCGCCAGTTGTGTTCAGTCCTGGGTAGAATGTGGTCTCGTTATGCAACTTCAACACCAAATCCTGGCTTCTCAGTGTTAGCCAAAGCTGCCTTCTTTCTCAGAGACCTAAGTCCCCTCCCACAGCCCAGGGGAGTGTAAACAAATCCCTCTCTCTCAGGGTTACATGAAAAGCCAAGTCATCATCTGACACAATAAAATAAGCTGGTGAAGGAAAGAACCAATCAAACCTCTTTGATTCTGAGACTTAGGGAAAGCACTTAGGAAACCTCATAGTCTGCCCATCAGAGGGGAAAAAAGGCCCCAATTAAATGGGAAGAGTACTCATTTTAAGCACTCTAAAATGTTAAGATTTAAAAAAATGTAGTGCTTAATGTTCTGTAGAGCTACAACAAAGAATACACTAACCTTAGTATTTACATGCCAAGCTTCTGCCTAGCCATTTCATAAAGTACCTTAAAACATGTCATGCTTTCTCACAAACACACACCCCCTCCTGCCCTGCTGATGGCCCGCACATTCCCAGGCATGTGAACTGTAGAAGTTTGAAGTTTCATTGAGGCTGGGAGCATGAAGGTAAAGCTCATGCCAGTAATATTGTGGCACGATGCTCCGAACTATTACTTCTGAAAGGCTTGTTTCCTATCAGGATATTTTCTCTGTACGGCTTTGGTGTAATAGACCACTTTTGGTCAGGCCAGTTTCATCTATGTTGTTTACGTTCTGGAAAGTGGGACTAATCACCTGTTGGTCCCTTTTCTATTATTTTTACCCATACAACATGATGCCCCCTCTTCTTTAATAAACCATCATGCCCTAACTTTCCTTCCGTTGAAACCTATTATTGGTAGTTTAATTAAGCTATCCATTCTGATATTTCACTATATTAATTTTTTCTACCTTTTACATGGCTGCAGAAATTCTTTGCTTTTATCCTCATCATACGCTAGAGTTAGAACCCTCCCAAAACTTTGTAAATAGAATAACAACAGCACTGTCCACCGGAACGAAATGTTAGCAGAAACCCAGAGATTTTTTTTAAAAAAGAAGGAGGAAGGTTTTAAGAATTGTTTAGGATAGCAGTAAGAAAAAAGTACAATTACCATAACCATATTAGAATTATAAAACTTTAGAGGTAAAACAGGGACCTGAGAGATCATCTGTTATAGTTGACCCCTTGTTTTACACATTAATAAACAGAGGCACAGAGAAATAAGAGGTCTGTCCCAAATCACATACCTGGATGAGTAGTAGAGGGACTGAACCTGTGGTTTGATTTAGTCAGATGTCCTCCAATTTTACATGTTGAATTTGGGATGCAGCATTTTAAAACTCAGCTGGGGGCCAAACACAGTGTTTTAAATTTTTTTTGTTTTGAATTTTTAAATCTGTGGGTAATGTGTCCCAAATATATGTTTGTAATATAAATTTAGAAAAGCACCCAAAGGTCTATTTATGCCGATTGCACAAATGGTATACTTTAAAAAACATTTTTGAATATGTATTACCATTATTAATGGTGTCTTAGGTCTATAATGAGAACTGCTGTGTGTGTGTGTGTGTGTGTGTGTGTGTATGTAAATACACAAATTCTTTTGTGAGAGACAGTGGAGCAAATGGATTTAGATACAATCAGAATCTCCCAAATTCTTTTGTCTATTTCTGGCATTTGCTTTGACCAGAATAGCTTTTTGAAATTTAGAAGTGTTTGCTCTCTTTCCCTAGTTGGTGATTATATATCCAATGAGCAATTTAAACTGAAGTAGGAATGTGGGGCAGGTTAATTGGTCTATTTGTTCTAGTCATCTTTCTACCTACAGATCTGCTTGTATTTGGGGGAGCAATAAATAGCACCAGCACCTCTTTGTCCTTCCAGTTACTGTACAAAATAAATAAACTAGAAGAGCCAGATGAGAGAGGAACAGTGTCCAGGAGCATTACAGCTGGTGGAGCTCTACACCCATGGCAGGAAACTTAGAGAGTTTGGAAAAGCATTGCCACTTCTTCTCCACTTAATTGACCTCCTACTATGGTCCAGGCACTATGCAAGGCACTGAAGATACAACTATAAGTAAAACAAAGTCCTTGTCCTTTGAGAGCTCATAGGCAAGTAGATGAACTAGATTTATAATAAATATTTATGGTATTATGCATTAAGTGCTGTAAGAGAATTGTGCAAAATCTAGGACCATAATGTCTAGAATGTTGACTGTTCCTGGAAATGATGATGTGTGCGCTGGGGAATAGGAAGTGTCTTTTGAGATGCTTAGCTTTATGTTTGTATCTTCAAAATGCTAGAGATTTTCTGATGCTGGGGAGGGTATTATTTATGCTTATTCATTTTGGAAATGTGTTATCTTTTCTATTGTTGTTTGCAAATAGAAGGTTCTTAATACATATTGAATGACGGATGCTTTGAGTTCAAACCAAATTCTCAGCAGCAACAAGCAAAGAATGGCCTCAGTTCAGTGTTCTGAACAAGAATTCCAATTATTCTCACAAATGATTGAACCAATTCCTTTTAATTAGATTTTCATTTGTTCATTGGAGTTGATGAAACTAGACATTAGTTTTGATACCCTTTAAATACACCCTAATCCTACTATATTATGTACTGTAATACATATATATATATTTCCCATGTTTTGCATTTAAATGATAAGTTGTTAGGTCTCAAAATTAATATTTTTAGTATTCCATTCAGTACAGTGTTGCCTGTCAGGTTATAAGTACCCAGTATATTTTTATAATAATTTTGAGTTTAATCAACTGGCAAGAGGCCATTGGAATCAGAAACCTGTCCCATGTTTGAAATGAGGAGGAAGAGAGCTTCCCCTGGGATCCTGGATTGAAGAATTTTTGATACCAAGATGCCTTTTCCCAAGCTGCCCAATGTCTATTTTGGCTTTAGGAAATAAAGAAAGGGGGAAATTGCCTATTTGATGGGTTGTCAGTCAGTTCCTTCTGAGGGGTCCTGTGCTTGTGAATTTGTAGGTTTGTGATTGTGAGTTTCCTAGATCTTGGAGTAGTTGCTACAGCATCGTTAAGTGTTAGCAGTGTCCAAAGTTCGGAGTTGGGGCTGTAAAGAGAGATTTGGCTAATAGGTTATTTTATAACAGTTTATTTACCCTTCTATGCAGTTAAAATACCGTTTATTTCCAAATGAAGAGTTTTCTGGTACTGTAATTTCTGTAGCACTTGTGTTTTCAACTACATAAATAAATAGGCTGTGATGGGCTAGACTAGGAACCTAATCATCAATAATAATATTGTTTCTATGGAAATATACATTTTTGTGTTTCACACAATGTCCTAATAAATGAACTTTTGGAACACAGACTTTTTGTAGGTTAGGAATTTTGTATGTTTGCATTTTTATTATTTCTCTTTACCTTCATTCCTATCATCTCTCTCCACTGCTGAGGTCTAAAGGTGATTGAGTATGATTATAAACTCACTACCTAGCTGCCTTTCTTTTCAGGTAGTGAATACTAAAATAGCATGATGTGATATAATACAAAACGGAGGTGGTAATAGCTACACATTTCCTGCTTTTCAGCAATGATAGAAAAATAATTGAGACAATATTTGTGAATACTAGGAAGAAATGTGCTATATAGAAATGAATGTCATTCTCTCACGTGCTGTATGAGGAATAAAAATGTAAACATCATTATCATTATTATTCATCTCAATCCTCTTATCCCAGACTGAGTGACCTCTCAGAGTCCTTTATTCTGAGCAATCTAATGGACATTTCTCAAATACCTATGGATGACAGCTCCTGTAATCCCATTGCTTTCACACATGAAATATATAGTATCACAACCAACCCCCAATGTGATTTTTATTTGTAAATTTAACAGGCTGGAAAAATCAATTCCCCCTCCCAGGGGAACTAACTTTCAAAGGCAAGAAAAATGCATTCTTGGACAAGAAGCTGGTAAAAGCAGAAAGTTCACTGTTCAAGGACTATTAACTGTCACCAAGTGATATTTTAATAGCCAGCATTAAAAACGTGCTACTTTGCTGTGATTTCACTGAAAAAAACATATATTAGTAGAGAAAACTTGATCATATTTTAGAAGCTCTGTGAGGTCACTTTCTCATGAAATAAAATAGTAACAACATTTTAGGAAGAGAAACACTAACATGGATTTCCATTTCAGAAGCTATTCAATTCAGTAAATATTTTAACAAGCTCTTGTTCTGTTCATGGCACTGTACTAGGTACCAAGGGGGTATAAAGAGGAATACAATGTAGCCCTTGACCTCAAAAAAAAAAAGAAAAGAAAAAGAAAAGTTTTGTCACATGAAGAGGCTGGCTAGGTAGTGGAGAGGGCAGGGTCAGAGAACTCCTGACTTCCTCTCTCAGTAAACTCCTGACATGCATACCGAGGTAATATGAACAAGTGTGGGGTATTCATCGTGTTCCCTCTGCCTCGTTCTTCCTCGCTAACTAGAAGCAATAGCAAAGCTCTGGCAAAGGCTAGCAAGGAGAAAAATAAAAGCTGAAAGTTCTAATCAAAACTCTAATCAGAAAGATGACAACTGGTGAAGATTATTAAATTTTCTTTGCTCCCTTGATGAATTTAATAAAGAACTAATCAAAGATCATTAGAAGGCTTTTGTGCCTGGCTTGCAGTGTAACTGGATTGCAATCTGAATTTGTTTTAGTGGGTTTCCAGGGTTGAATTGGACGTGTAAATATATTTAAAAGTATAGGTGGTTAGACATTTTTAAAAATATTTTTTAGTTAAGATACAAACCCATGAAAATGTATAAGCTGTTTATTGTGCTCATCTACTCTGCCAATCAAAAATATAGAGGATTTTGATTTTGATCTTTAGTAATTAGAATTTTAAAAATTTGTATCAGTGTCTAGCTCAAAAAATTTCTAATGATCTTTGATTAGTTCTTTTCTTAAATTAACAGGAAAATTTTAAAAATGGTATCATTTAATTTCCAGAGCATAAAAATATGTAAATAAGTCTGTAACTACCAGGGCCACTAAAAATTTATAGAAAATTATGGTAATATCTATCTGAAGAGGTTTCTCACTCCTCCCCCATTTCTGAACATTTGCTTAATGTTCCTTGTTTTCAAATGATCTCCTGATAGACTTC
Organism: Phocoena phocoena; assembly: GCF_963924675.1. Taxonomy (NCBI): domain Eukaryota; kingdom Metazoa; phylum Chordata; class Mammalia; order Artiodactyla; family Phocoenidae; genus Phocoena; species Phocoena phocoena. Next base: position 62,328,936 of record NC_089220.1, on the reverse strand, counting down.
CAACTACATTTTAAGTACTGCATTGTAAGTACTGCATTTATAGTGTCTCATAGAGTATATGTTTTGATTTCCTTATTTATGACATCTGTACCCCATTCATTTCTGGTGCTCATTTTTTTCATGTCTCAATCTGTTTGGTCTTATGCAGTCTCCTCCCGGGCCCTCAATATCACACTAACCAAGTAACTTAAGATTCCTGTCAAATCTTACATTCTCCCATCTCAGGCAGCCTCCTAGATATCTGAATCTATGACATTTGGTTTTGATTTGTCTTAGCTACAAAATATCTCTATGCTTGTCATAAAATAATCAGCTCTCATTAATATAAAAAAAGCATAAGATGTGCTTTGAGTTTTTTTGTTTAAGTCTGATTATATCCTTAATAAAGTAGTTCTTAGGCTTCTGCCAATCTTTTTGCCGGAACAGAAAAATTATTCTGAAATTCCTAGGATGAATAAAGAAAACAAAAGAAATTGTAGGGGCTATAAAAAATGAAATAAAAATATTAAACTCTTATAATGGGATTTTTTATTAGATTCTATTGAATTTATTAGATTCTACTGATTCTATTAAAATTTTGTTTAAAAAGAAAACAAAATTCTTTGATGAATTTTGTTTTCTATTTAAGGTGAAATTAGGTATTTAAAGGGGGTAACTCAACTCTGAGTATACATTGGAGAAAAATCTGTTTCTATACTAGTCCCTACATTTTTTAAAACATCTTTATTGGAGTATAATTGCTTTACATTGTTGTGTTAGTTTCTGCTGTATAACAAGGTGAATCAGCTATACATATACATATATCCCCATATCTCCTCCCTCTTGCGTCTCTCTCCCACCTTCCCTATGCCACCCCTCTAGGTGTTCACAAAGCCCCACGCTGATCTCCCTGTGCTATGCGACTGCTTCCCACTAGCTATCTATTTTACGTTTGGTAGTGTATATATGTCTACGCCACTGTCTCACTTTGTCCCAGCTTACCCTTCCCCCTCCCCTTGTCCTCAAGTCCATTCTTTACATCTGCGTCTGTATTCCTGTCCTGCCCTTAGGTTCTTCAGAACCTTTTTTTTTTTTAGATTCCGTATATTTGTGTTAGCATGCAGTATTTGTTTTTCTCTTTCTGTCTTACTTCACTCTGTATGACAGACTCTAGGTCCATCCACCTCACTACAAATAACTCAATTTCATTTCTTTTTATGGCTGAGTAATATTGCACTGTATATATGTGCCACATCTTCTTCATCCATTCATCTGTCGATGGACACTTAGGTTGCTTCCATGTCCTGGCTATTGTAAATAGAGCTGCAATGAACATTGCGGTACATGACTCTTTTTGAATTATGGTTTTCTCAGGGTATACGCTCAGTAGTGGGATTTCTGGGTCATATGGTAGTTCTACTTTAAGTTTCTTAAGGAACCTCCATACTGTTCTCCATAGTGGCTGTGTCAATTTACATTCCCACCAACAGTGCAGGAGGATTCTGTTTTCTCCACACCCTCTCCAGCACTTATTGTTTGTAGATTTTTGATGATGGGTATTCTGAATGGTGTGAGGGGATACCTCACTGGAGTTTTGATTTGCATTTCTCTAATGATTAATGATGTTGAGCATCCTTTCATGTGTCTGTTGGCAGTCTGTATATCTTCTTTGGAGAAATGTTTATTTAGGTCTTCTGCCCATTATTGGATTGGGGTTTTTTTTTTTTTTTGATATTGAGCCGCATGAGCTATTTGTAAATTTTAGTGATTAATCATTTGTCAGTTGCTTCATTTGCAAATAATTTCTCCTGTTCTGTGGGTGTATTTTCATCTTGTTTATGGTTTCCTTTGCTGTGCAAAAGCATTTAAGTTTCATTAGGTGCCATTTGTTTATTTTTGTTTTTATTTCCATTTCTCTAGGAGGTGGGTTAAAAAGGATCTTGCTGTGATTTATGTCATAGAGTGTTCTGCCTATGTTTTCCTCTAAGAATTTTATAGTGGCTGGCCTTACATTTAGGTCTTTAATCCATTTTGAGCTTATTTTTGTGTATGGTGTTAGGAGTGTTCTAATTTCATTCTTTTACATGTAGCTGTCCAGTTTTCCAGCACCACTTATTGAAGAGGCTGTCTTTTCTCCATTGTATATTCTTGCCTCCTTTATCAAAAATAAGGTGATCAAATGTGCATGGGTTTATGTCTGGGGTTTCTATCCTGTTCCGTTGATCTGTATTCTGTTGTTGTGCCAGTGCCATACTGTCTTGATTACTGTAGCTTTGTAGTATAGTCTGAAGTCTGGGCGCCTGATTCCTCCAGCTCCGTTTTTCTTTCTCAAGACTGCTTTGACTCTTCAGGGTCTTTTGTGCCTCCATACAAATTTTAATATTTTTTGTTCTAGTTCTGCAAAAAATGCCATTGGTAATTTGATAGCGATTACATTGAATCTGTCGATTGCTTTGGGTAGTATAGTCATTTTCACAATATTGATTCCTCCAATCCAAGAACATGGTATATCCCTCCACTTGTTTGTGTCATCTTTAATTTCTTTCATCAGTGTCTTACAGTTTTCTGCATACAGGTCTTTTGTCTCCTTAGGTAGGTTTATTCCTAGGTATTTTATCCTTTTTGTTGCATTGGTAGATGGCAGTGTTTCCTTAATTTCTCTTCCAGATTTTTCATCATTAGTGTATAGGAATGCAAAAGATTTCTGTGCATTAATTTTGTATCCCGCTACTTTACCAAATTCATTGATTAACTCTAGTAGTTTTCTGGTAGCATCTTTAGGATTTTCTATATATAGTATCATATCATCTGCAAACAGTGACAGTTTTACTTCTTCTATTCCGATTTGGATTCCTTTTATTTCTTTTTCTTCTCTGATTGCTGTGCCTAAAACTTCGAAAACTATGTTGAATAATAATGATGAGAGTGGACAACCTTGTCTTGTTCCTGATCTTAAAGGAAATGCTTTCAGTTGTTCACCATTGACAATGATGTTTGCTGTGGGTTTGTCATATATGGCCTTTATTATGTTGAGGTTGGTTCCCTCTATGCCCACGTTCTGGAGAGTTTTTATCATAAATGGCTATAGAATTGTGCTAAAAGCTTTTTCTGCGTTGATTGAGATGATAATATGGTTTGTATTCTTCAATTTACTAATATGGTATATCACATTGATTGATTTGCGTATATTGAAGAATCCTTGCACCCCTGAGATAAATCCCACTTGATCATGGTGTATGATCCTTTTAATGGGTTGTTGGATTCTGTTTGCTAGTATTTTGTTGAAGATTTTGGCATCTATGTTTATTGGCCTGCAGTTTTCTTTCTTTGTGACATCCTTGTCTGGTTTTGGTATCAGGGTTATGGTGGCCTCGTAGAATGAGTGTGTGAATGTTCCTCCCTCTGCTATATTTTGGAAGAGTTTGAGAAGGATAGATGTTAGCTGTTCTCTAAATGTTTGATAGAATTTGCCTGTGAAGCCATCTGGTCCTGGGCTTTTGTTGGTTGGAAGATTTTTAATCACAGTCTCAATTTCAGTGCTTGTGATTGGTCAGTTTATATTTCCAATTCTTCTTGGTTCAGTCTTGGAAGGTTGTGCTTTTCTAAGAGTTTGTCAATTTTTTCCAGGTTGTCCATTTTATTGGCATGTAGTTGCCTGTAGTAATCTCTATGATCCTTTGTATTTCTGTAGTGCCAGTTGTTACTTCTCCTTTTTCATTTCTAATTCTGTTGATTTGAGTCTTATCCCTTTATTTCATGATGAGTCTGGCTAGTGGTTAATCAATTTTTTTTTATCTTCTCAAAGAGCCAGCTTTTAGTTTTATTGATCTTTGCTATTGTTTCCTTCATTTCCTTTTCATTTATTTCTGACCTGATCTTTATGATTTCTTTCCTTCTGCTACCTTTGGGGTTTTTTTGTTCTTCTTTCTCTAATTGCTTTAGGTTTAAGGTTATGTTGTTTATTTGAGATGTTTCTTGTTTTCTGAGGTAGGATTGTATTGCTATAAACTTCCCTCTTAGAACTGCTTTTGCTGCATCCCATAGGTTTTGGGTTGTTGTGTTTTCATTGTCATTTGTTTCTAGGTATTTTTTGATTTCCTCTTTGATTTCTTCAGTGATCTCTTGGTTATTTAGTAGTGTATTGTTTAGCCTCCATGTGTTTGTATTTTTTACAGATTTTTTCCTGTAATTGATATCTACTTTCATAGTGTTGTGGTCAGAAAAGATACTTGATATGATTTCAATTTTCTAAAATTTACCAAGGCTTTTTTTGTGACCCAAGATATGATCTGTTCTGCAAAATGTTCCATGAGCACTTGAGAAGAAAGTGTATCCTGTTGTTTTTGGATGGAATGTCCTATAAATATCAGTTAAGTCCATCTTTTTAAATGTATCATTTAAAGCTTGTGTTTCCTTATTTATTTTCATTTTGGATGATCTGTCCATTGGTGAAAGTGGGGTGTTAAGGTCCCCTACTGTGATTGTGTTACTGTTGATTTCCCCTTTAATGGCTGTTAGAATTTGTCTTATGTATTGAGGTGCTTCTATGTTGGATGCATAAATATTTACAATTGTTATATCTCCTTCTTAGATTCATCCCTTGTACATTATGTAGTTTCCTTCTTTGTCTTTTGTAATAATCTTTATTTTAAAGTCTACTTTGTCTGATATGAGAATTGCTCCTACCTCTTTCCTTTGATTTCCATTTGCCTGGAATATCATTTTCCATCCCCTCACTTTCAGTCTGTATGTGTTCCTATGTCTGAAGTGGGTCTCTTGTAGACAGCATATATACAGGTCTGGTTTTTGTATCCATTCAGCCAGTCTTTGTCTTTTGGTTGGAGCATTTAGTCTATTTACATTTAAGGTAATTATCAGTATGTATGTTCCTATTCCCATTTTCTTGATTGTTTTAGGTTTGTTATTTTAGGTCTTTTCGTTCTCTTGTGTTTCCTGTTTAGAGAAGTTCCTTTAGCATTTGGTGTAAAGCTGGTTTGGTGGTGCTGAATTTTCTTAGCTTTTGCATGTCTGTAAAGGTTTTAATTTCTCTGTCAAATCTGAATGAGATCCTTGCTGGGTAGAGTAATCTTTGTTGTATGTTTTTCCCTTTCATCACTTTAAATATGTCCTGCCACTCCCTTTTGGCTTGCAGAGTTTCTGCTGAAAGATCAGCTGTTAACCTTATATGGACTTCCTTGTATGTTATTTGTTGTTTTTTCCTTGCTGCTTTTAATGTTTTTTCTTTGTATTTAATTTTTGATAGTTTGATAAATATGTGTCTTGGCATGTTTCTCCTTGGATTTATCTTGTATGGGACTCTCTGTGCTTCCTGGACTTGATTGACTATTTCCTTTCCCAATTTAGTGAAGTTTTCAACTATAATCTTTCAAATATTTTCTCAGTTCCTTTATTTTTCTCTTCTTCTTCTGGGACCCCTATAATTCGAATGTTGGTGTGTTTAATGTTGTCCCAGAGGCCTCTGGGACTGTCCTCAATTCTTTTCATTCTTCTATCTTTATTCTGCTCTGTAGTAGTTATTTCCACTATTTTATCTTGCAGGTCACTCATCCGTTCTTCTGCCTCAGTTATTCTGCTATTGATTCCTTCTAGAGAATTTTTAATTTATTTATTATGTTGTTCATCATTGTTTGTTTTCTCTTTAGTTCTTCTATTTTCTTGTTAAACATTTCTTGTATTTTCTCCATTCTATTTCCAAGATTTTGGATCACCTTTACCATCATTACTCTGAATTCTTTTTCAGGTAGACTGCCTATTTCCTCTTCATTTGTTTGGTCTGGTGGGTTTTTACCTTGCTCCTTCATCAGCTGCATATTTCTCTGTCTTCTCATTTTGCTTAACTTGCTCTGTTTGGGGTCTCCTTTTTGCAGGCTGCTGGTTCGTAGTTCCCATTGTTTTTGGTATCTGCCCCCAGTTGGTCAGGTTGGTTCAGTGGGTTGTGTATGCTTCCTGGTGGAGGGGACTGGTGCCTTTGTTCTAGTGGATGAGGCTGTATCTTGTTTTTCTGGTGGGCAGGTCCATGTCTGGTAGTGTCTTTTGAGGTGTCTGTGAACTTAGTATGATTTTAGGAAGCCTCTCTGCTAATGGGTGGGGTTAGCATGGGGCATCCAGCACTGGAGCTTGCTGGCCATTGGGTGGAGCTGGATCTTGGCATTGAAATGGAGGTCTCTGGGAGAGCTCTTGCTGATTGATATTATGTGGGACCGGGATATCTCTGGTGGACCAATGTCCTGAACTCTCCTCTCCCACCTCAGAGGCACAGGCCTGACACTGGGCCAGAGCACCAAGACCCTGTCAGCCACACGACTCAGAGAAAAAGGAGGAAAGAAGGAAAGAAAGAAAGAGAGAGGGAGGGAGGGAGGGAGAGAGGGGGAGAGAGAGAGAGAGAGAGAAAGAAAAGAAAGAAGGAAAGAAAGAAAGGAAGGAAGGAAGGAAGAAAGATGAAAGAAAGGAAAAATACAATAAAATAGGTTATTAAAGTAAAAAATAAAGAAAATTATTAAAAGTAAAAAATTAAAAAGTAATTTAAAAAAAAGAAAGAGGAGAGCAACCAGAACAGAAAACAAATCCACCAATGATAACAAGTGATAAAAACTATACTAAAAAAAAAAAATCCCACCAGCAGAACCCTAGGACAAATGGTAAAAGCAAAGCTATGCAGACAAAATCACACAAAGAAGCATACACATACATACTCAGAAAAAGGAAAAAATGTATATATCTATATATAAAAGAAAAAAAGGAAGAGAGCAACGAAACCAATAAACAAATCTACCAATGATAATAAACTCTAAATAATAAACTACAATAAACATAAAACCAGAAAAAAGTTAGATGCAGAATGCAAACCCCAAGTCTACAGTTGCTGCCAAAGTCCACCACCTCAATTTTGGGGTGATTCGTCATCTATTCAGGTACTCCACAGATGAAGGGTATATCAAATTGATTGTGGAGATTTAATCTGCTGCTCCTGAGGCTGCTGGGAGAGATTTCCCTTCCTCTTTGTTCTCACAGTTCCCGGGGTTCACCTTTGGATTGGCCCCGCCTCTGCTTGTATGTCACCTGAGGGCGTTTGTTTCCACCCAGACGGGACGGGGTTAAAGGAGAAGCTGATAGGGGGCTCTGGCTCACTCAGGCCAGGGGAGGGAGGGGTATGGAGTGCAGAGCGAGCCTGCGGCAGCAGAGGGCAGCATGACGTTGCAACAGACTGAGGTGCTTCGTGTGTTCTCCCGGGGAAGTTGTCCGTGGATCACGGGACCCTGACAGTGGTGGGCTGCAGAGGCTCCCGGGAGGGGAGGTGTGGATAGTGACCTGTGTTTGTGCACAGGCTTCTTGGTGGCTGCAGTAGCAGCCTTAGCGTCTCATGCCCGCCTCTGGGGTCTGCTCTTATAGCTGCAGCTCGCGCCCATCTCTGGACCTCTTTTAGGCGTGCTCTGAATCCCCTCTCCTTGTGCACCTAGAAACAATGGTCTCTTGCCTCTTAGGCAGGTTGAGACTTTTTCCCGGACTCCCTCCCACCTAGCTGTGGTGCACTAGCCCCATTCAGGCTGTGTTCATGCAGCCAACCCTAGTCCTCTCCCTGGGATCTGACCTCTGAAGCCTTACCCTCAGCTCCCAGCCTCCACCTGTCCTGGAGGGTGAGCAGACAAGCCTCTCAGGCTGGTGAGTGCTGGTTGGCACTGATCCGCTGTGCGGGAATCTCTCAGCTTTGCCCTCTGCACCCCTGTGGCTGCTCTCTCCTCCATGGATCCAAAGCTTCCCCACCACCACCTCCTGTCTCTGCCAGTGAAGGGGCTTCCTAGTGTGTGGAAACATTTCCTCCTTCACAGCTCCTTCCCAAAAGTGCAGGTCCTGGCCCTATTCTCTTGTCTCGTTTTTTCTTTTTTCTTTTGCCCTACCCTGGTACATGGGGAGTTTCTTGCCTTTTGGGAAGTTTGAGGTCTTCTTCCAACTTTCAGTAGGTGTTCTGTAGGAGTTGTTCCACATGTAGATGTATTTCTGATGTATTTGTACAGAGGAAGTTGATCTCCACGTCTTACTCCTCCGCCATCTTGAAGGTCTCCCCTCTACATTTCTTTTTATAAGTTAAAATATCTCATGACTATTTCAAGCTTATAGAATTTTCAAAACTATACTGAGATGGATAATGCAAAACTGTACGTGCATTACAAGAGTGAGACTCTTTTACTAAGTATTTGTGGAAGCAGTCAACAATTTAAATCTGAATTAGAGACCCTGTTCCAAAGGAAAATACATGGAAACTCTGAAACTGGACTCTGAATTCTTCATATTCAATGTTAAATGAAATTAAATTAAATGGTAAATTTGCAGACAACATTGGAATGGAAAAGAATGCTTTATAAAAAGAAAAAAATTCCAGCTACCTTTTGGCATCATCCTGATTACAAGGGCCAGATATTAAGACAGTTAACTCTTAGGTAGAGGTAATATGAAATTTAAAATCTGTGGGAACTTCAATTACATAATTACCTCTTTCTTTAGCATGGTCCTGAGGAAATGTGTCCATCTCTTCATATTTCAGATGCCCATCTTCTCTTATTTACTCTTTCTGTTGTTCTTCATTTTTCTCTTATAATTCCAAGTTTCTCTTTGGGCTGAAAGCCATCCTTTAGATAGTAGAGGCAGGCTTTAAACAAATCCTCTCAACTTTCAATCTGCAATAAGTGTTTTTATTTCATTGTTGTTTGTGAAGGCTATTTTTGCTGCATATAAAACTCTGGGTTGACAATTTTTTTTTCCTTTCAGCACTTTAAAGAAGTCATTTCATTGTCTCTGGCTTCTATTATTTCTGATAAGAAGGCAGTGATCATTTCTACTTTTGTTCCCCCGTATAGAAAGTGACTTTTTTTCTTTCTGGCTGCTTTCAAGATTTTCTCTTTATCTTTGGTTTTCAGTGGTTTGGCTGTGATGTGCCTTGGAGTGATTTTCTTTATATTTATCCTGTATGGATTCATTGAAGTTCTTGTATCTGTAAGTGAATGTTTTTCTTCAAATGTGGGAAGTTTGGGGCCATTATATTTTCAATTTTTTGTCACTATATTATTCTCTTTTTCTGGGACTCAATTACTGACTCTCTAGGCTGCTTTATGTTGTCTCATGGGTCACTGAGGCTCTTTCTATTTATATTTTATTTTTTCAACAGACTATTTTAAGAGCAATTTTAGGTTCATTCAAAATTGAGCAGATGGTACAAAGATTTCCCATATTCTCTGCTCCCATGCACTGTCTTCCAATTATCAATATCTGCCACCAAAGGGGTACATTTGTTGCAACTGATGAACCTCTACTGATACATCATAACCATCCAAAGTCCATAGTTTACATTATGGCTCACTCTTGGTGTTATACATTTGATGGGTTTGGACAAAGGTATAATGACATGTATCCACCATTATAGTATCATACAGAGTAGTTTCACTGCCTAAAAAAATGCTCTGTGTTCTGCCTATTTATTCCTTATCCATCCTAAGCCCTGGCAACAACTGACCTTTTTACTGCCTCCATAGTTTTGCCTTTTCTAGAACATCATGTAGTTGGAATCATACAGTATGGAGCCTTTTCTGATTGGTTTCTTTCATTTAGTAATATGCATTTAAGTTTCCTCCATGTCTTTTCATGGCTTGATACCTAATTTTTTAGGTTGCTGAATAGTATTCCATTGTCTGGATGTATCACAGTTTATTTAACCATTCACGTAATAAAGGACAACTTGGTTGCTTCCAAGTTTTGGCAATTATGAATAAAGATGCTATAAACATCCATGTGCAGGGTATTTTGTGAAGATAAATTTTCAACAACTTTGGGTATGATTGTTGGATCATATGGTAACAAGAGGTTTCATGTTGTAAGAAACTACCAAACTGTTGTCTAAAGTGGCTGTACCATTCTGCATACCTACCAGCAATGAATGAGAACTCCTGTGGCTTCACATCCTTGCCAGTGTTTGGTGTTGTCAGTGTTCTGGATTTTGGCCATTCTAATAGGTGTAGTGATACCTCATTTTTTAAATGTTTGTTTTTCTTTGATGTTTTTTCTCTCTAGTCTTCAGATTAGATAATTTCTGTTGATTTGTGTCTAATTTCACTGACTTTTTTCCTGCTGACTGTGACCAGCTGTTAAGCCCGTCAGTTTTTATTGCAGTTACTATACTTTTCAGTTCTAGAATTTTCATTTGATGGTATTTGTAGTCTCCATTTCTCTGCTGAGACTTCCTATTTGATCACTCAATTGAAAACAAATTTTTCTTTGATTTTTTTAAACATAACATTCCTTTAATTATTTGTATTCTTTGATTCTTTTAACATAACAATCCTTTAATTATTTGTATTCTGGTGATTTTTGACTAATTGTTAGACATTGTGGATAACACATTGTGGAGATTCTAGATTCTGTAACCTTCCTCTGAAGAGCCTTGATTCTTATTTAAGCGGGCAGTTCAGTTACTGGCTGATCACCTTAATTTGAGTAATCTTAGTGTTTCGTATTGTTGGTGTAGATCTGTGGAAAGCCCAAGGTGTTTTCCAAGTAATCACTCTCTAAACTGTACCTTCCATACAAATACTTTTGAGGTTTGTTTTTACACTTATTAAAGTGAGACTAGAGTAGGTATCTCTCTAGGGCATATCCCTTCTTCCCAAGATGTGGACTTTGTGGTGTGTCATCTGGATGTCAGGAGTTTTGATGAGGTGTTAATAAATCTCTCCTCTCTGGCAGGACCAGGGCTCTGACATCCCCTGCCATTGCTCTTCCCCAAGCACTGTTCAACTTCTAGTATCTTGGTTCTACTTTAAACTCCACTGCAGCTTATATCTAAAGGCTCAGGTTGCCTCATCCTGCACGTGTACAGTCCAGCTCTCAGGCATGGATTTTCAGGAGATCCCTACATAGGTTTCTGGAGTCCCTTCTCTGCACTGCTCTCTCCTCCACAGTTTCTAACTGTGTCTACTAATCTGAACACTGATATCTGCTTCCTTAGCTCAACAGGACACCATGCTCTGCTCAGACTCCAAGTGTCTGTACCATGGTCAGGAAGTTGCCTCCAGGTAGAAGGCTGGGTGCATTTTGCAGCTCACCTCATATGTTTCCCTTCTCTCACAGATCACAGACTTAATATTGCTTGTTAGCCAATGCCTGAATTCAGCTGCCTCATGTATTTTGCCCAGTTTTAGAATTTTGGCGGGCTAGTCCAGTATCAGTCATCCCAAGAAGGTTGGAAATAGAAGTTCAAGAGTCACCTCTTAATTTCTATCCTACCTAAAAAATCACATTCCCACATTGGGCAGAAACACAGGCACCATGACACTTGCTATGAGATGTCATTAAATTAATCTCCACCCCATTTGTAAAAACTCAAGTAAAGATTCCTATTAAATCATTTCAAACTGAAAATCACATAGACCGTGCCTAGCAGAGTACCTAGCACAAACGTGGTCTTTTATGAATTATTAAATTGTTTTCTGGATAGAGTAGAAAGAAAGTGGAAGAACTCACTCCTTAGGGTTATGACTTATCTACCAATTGATTCTATGATCTTGGGCCTACAACTATATTTAACATGTTTTTGTTTGGAATCACTGGAGAAACCTCATTAAAACTAAGGAAACCTAGGAGTAAATTTATATTTCTAATTTGCCTTGATTATATCCTCTGAAAGATACTTTCTGAGATCAAGCAATATTGTTGTGGTTTTGCTACAGAATTAAACAGGTTTTAAATTTGGCAACTGGGATGATAACTTTGGAGGACTTTCCTAATTTCAGAAGGAGCTTTACTCTCATAATTACATTGAATTCATCTAGAAAGAAAAAAACCAAAGATAGAAGAAAAATCTGGGTAGCAAATGGCAATTTGGTAGTATCAAGGATGTGGGAAGAAGTCTTTCAATTAGGAAAATGATATAAATACATACTTATACGCATAATGTCATGTGAGTGACATTTCTAGAGAACAGTGTTAAGGTCTCGATGGACCAAAATGTTATACTGATGCAATATAATTATACCTTTGGATGAAACATCAAGGATGCAAAGTAGGTGGGAGGGAGACACAAGAGGGAGGAGATATGGGGATATATGTATGCGTATAGCTGATTCACTTTGTTATAAAGCAGAAACTAACACACCATTGTAAAGCAATTATACTCCAATAAAGATGTTAAAAAAAAAAAGGATGCAAAGTAGGCTACCACACAAGATGAAACACCATTATCTAAAAGAGACTCAGCAGATTAGAAGGGAATGCTTACCAACCTGGATGAGTGTTCCCTCAGTGCAAAGCCTTAAGCCTGACACCTGCTCTGCTCAGTCTTTGACCTGGTGCCTCCAGTTGACTTTTCCAGAATAATCTTCTCTCATAGACAGAGTAAAGTAGGAGGAAAATTAATACTTCAGGTCCCAGATCATTTTTTTTTCTCTTTCCCCATTCCTTCTTTAGTTATGATTCCTGTTTTTATCTGGAAAAAATACAATCCCCTTGTTTTGTTCCTCGGTCGTCACTACAAATCATCCTGCCCCCCAAGTATTTTGTGCTTCAGTGCTCAAAATTTAAAATATCTTGAGTACTGAGAAGCCTAAAGAGGGCGTTTGTATTGGAGCCCTGACCTCTGATATTTCTGCTGAATAAACTATTCCTTCATGCTTGAAGATGGATGTACATTATAGATTTTACCAGAGAAATTTCTGGAACTGGGCCTGGAACTGCCTGCATGGCTGTTCTAGACTAATGCAGAAATGGGATGTGGGGTGGCAATGCCTACAAATATCTTGCAAAGAAATAAAGGGGCAAATGATAATGTTAAAGTGGACCAACTCAATAAAGACTGGGCATTACATAAGTTCTGAATGTTACATAATTACTTTCTGTTGAGCATTTTCTCATCATTATTGTTGACTGGAAAAAAAATGCACAACCTAAGAGTTGAGGGTTATGTTTCATTCTGTGGACAAAACTGAGGACTTAAGCCTGGGACACACAGCATCTCAGATAACTCTGAAAGACTGTTGCTATGAGGCCAAGGGAGAGCCAGGATATATAGAAGTTTTTGCAACAAAGACCAGGTAGTTGGAACATCAAAAGATTACTGTTAATTAAAGAAAACCAGATATCTCAAGTTAAGGAATTTAGTGCTTTTCTATGTATGGGCAGATGCAAGAGTCCGGGCTCACCAAAATCATTCCTTTGGTATGCACCTCAGCTATATGGAGCCAGTATCCTGTGCTTTCTCATCCTGAGTCTCCTCAGGGTGCACTGTGGGGGAAGGCTGTAGCAGTTGATTGCTAGATGGGGGCATCCTATTTCTATCCTGAGTTCCCTCAGTGCTCACCATTGGGGTGGCTGTAATGTAATGGCTTGATGGCTGCAACATCCTTTGTGTACTGATATGGCAGGCAATATTTTTCATTTTCATTATATACGTAAGGCTTCTTGCACTCACTGTCATAGTATAATGGGACAGGCTACAAGGATAAGGCCCTTCCTCACTTTCTGTGTCCATTTCTCTGGCATGGGTCATTGCCAGTAAATGTTCAAGCCTATTGTTTTTAAGCAGTGAGAAAATATAATGTTCCATATTATGAATTTCCATGTAGCCCAAATTCCTTAATTTCTCTATCCTTCTGAAGCTACCCTTTTATTTAATAACCATTCTATATATTGTGGGAAGTCCAACACATTCTCTGATTCCTCTGCAGATTCTGGAGTTGAGACTTAGTTTTTCCTAGTTTCCTTCCTCCAAACTCTTGCTTCTGACTTTTCTTGATTTTTTCTTTTCCTCGGCCATGGCTTGTACATGCTGCTCCAGGCCATTCTAGTTGCTTTGCCTCAAAATGTGGACTCACCACTCTCTTCATGACGATGCTTTTGTGAATAGCAGGGTTTCATTACATTTTATTGTTTTGTAAGCATAATACAGAGAAATTCTAGCACAAGACAGGGAGTCATTTAAAGTTGAACACCAGGGCAGCACTACTGCAAAAGTTACCTGAAATCTCTACCTGGAGGAATCCTTATCGGCAGCCCTCTCACTCTGCATTTCTGAGACCTGCTCGCTAGACTCTAAGAAAGCTTTTTATTTTCAATCCCTCTTTAATGGTCTGACACTCCTCGGCCCTGCAGTGGTGGGAGGAACCCACTCCAAAATTCCTGAAACTTCGTGATGCGGAGAAATTTGGCTCTCCCTTAGGTTCACCCTCTCCACCCAGATTCTCCTGGGGTCCTTAAGAAAGCCCATTAGATGCTTTCCCAAACAAAAGAGCAGTTTTCTCTTCCAGAAGAATTCTGTTGCTCTCCTAGGGCAACCAATGAAAATAGCTATCAGCTTAAAAGAATTTTTTTAAGTGATAGTGATCATTTCTCTGAAAATAAATTTGCATAATATTTTGAATAAAGTGATTTGATGGGAGATTTAATAAAGTGATAGATAAGGATGGACAGCCCAGTTGTCAAGGAAGGCGATTCTAACTGAGGCAAGAAAAGTCATAGGAGAAGAGAGTTTGTGATTTCTTTCTTTCCTTCAGTGACCTCAGTAATGTGTGGAAGACGATGGGTTAGACAGGCAGCAACAGTTGTCTACCAGTGTGCAGCTTCTGAGCCCAGAAGATAAGTGATCTCAAAGTTGTCACTGTGGAATCAGTGTCCACAAAGCAAAGATGAAGCTTCATCTGAGGCTAGGGAGGATAAGAAGGAATTTCTGGTGACTTTTCATATCCAGGAATGCAGTTGAGGCCTAAGGAGCCGAAAGACTGCTTTCAGAGGTAAGCACACTCCCAGTGTCACCTTAGGGCTCCACTCAGGACAGTGATGGCCCTCGGGGGGCAGGGGAGTAGGTTTTGCAGGCTGAGGTTTGGCTGCAGGTCATCTACATCTTCAATGTTATTTAGTAAAAATACTAAATTCAGTTTATTACATTGATTTAAATAACTGTGAATAGTGCTCTGTACTTTAGGGATCCTGGGAATGTTGGGAAAGGGAAATATATCCCACTGCAATAGTCTATTAAATAAATTACCTTCAGAAACTTATGAAAATTTGCAATGATGCTTACACAAAACATATAACTGTTAGAAATATAAAAAGAATGTATGTATACACTTTTAGGTATAGTCTCCTAATAAATTTCAACATTGCCTTAATAACAATGTGTTTTGTATACACTGCCTGGTTTAAAAGTAGATATAAAATAGAATGTAACAGTAAAAGGTTTGTAAAAAGCCTTTTGGAATCAGAGTAGAAAAACTTTTGTCTTAGTGAAGATATGCTGTTCAATAACAGTAAAGTCATATTCATGGTTCTTGTTTTGAGTTGACTTTCTCCCATTTCTCACATCACTGATAACAAAACTTTCTACTTACAGCTTCACTTTCGTATATATTGTCAGCTGAGTTACTTTTCTGTGTATTTCTACAATGTGATAAATACTTTTTTAGATTTAAAAAAAACCAAGCAAAGCTCAAACTTTCCCAAAAGTCCACTCATAATGCATATTTAGTCTAGTTGCCTTTTCTATAACATATCACAATGTAACTGGTATTTGAATATTGTTTTTTCAGCTGGATGGTGTTGCATAGTGGTAAAAAAAAAAAAAAAGGCAAAGAGACAAACACCAGATGTTTACAGTGATTATCTTTGGTGGTGCATTGCCAGTGATTTTTCTTTGTTCCATTGTCCTTTGTTTTTGTTTTCCAAGTTTTGCACATTGACCATTGACTAAGGTTCAAGTGTAGAAAATAAAGCCATAAAAATACTAGAAGAAAACACTAGTGAGTATTTTTATAACCTTTTGTTTGGGAAGGCCTTTCTAAATATGACAGTGAAGTCAGAAACCATAAATGGAAAAACTCATACATTAAATTTCATGTATAATATTAATTCAATATGCTGAGTGATCCAATAAAGTCAACATAACTAATAACTGTTGTGAAAATATTTGCAAGATATATGACAAAAATTGACATAATTCATAAACAGCTACTATACGGCAACAAATAAGATGAACAACCCCCCCAAAAAAATGCCAAAGGACAGGAACAGGCATTTAGCAAAAGAAATGTAAATGACTTAAACCCTATGAAAAGATATATGCCCTCACTGATAAAAACATAAATGCAAAATGAACTCCAAGATAGTACTTTTCATCTTTCAAATTGAAAAATACTTAAAATAATGAAAATGCTTTGTGTTGACAAAATGTGTAGCATGAGACACTCTTAACACCACTATTGGTAGAGTATAAATTGGTTCGATTTTCATAGGTAATAGTTTGACATAAAAATTACAGTGTTCTTAACCTTTGACTCAGCAATTCCATGTTTATGAATTTATCCTATGGTGAAAGTTTAGTAAATGTGCCATGAGAGCTATTAGTGCTGACCAGTGCCTGTGCTCTTCTTTCCTTCCTGTTATGTGCCTGGACTTGCATATAGATAGAGCCATGTGGCTAGTTATTCCAATGGAATATGAATGGAAGTGATGTAGGTCACCTCCAGGCTGAAGTGATTGGGAGGGGATGTGTGAGCCTTCTCAATGGTCTCTTGATTTCCCCAACCCTGGGCAGAATTCAGAGAAGGGCAAGGATCAAAAGAAGACTGGAGTCATAAGATGAAGGAGTTTGAGTTCCTGAATGCCTGTGTGGAACAGAGCCCATCACCACCATTGTTCACCAACCTGTATTAGGCTGTGATGTGAACAAGCAATACATTATTTTGACTTAAAAAACCTGATACATAATGATCAAGGGACCGATCCAAGAAGAAGATATAACAATTGTAAATATTTATGCACCCAACATAGGAGCACCTCAATACATAAGGCAAATACTAACAGCCATAAAAGGGGAAATTGACAGTAACACAATCATAGTAGGGGACGTTAACACCCCACTTTCACCAATGGACAGATCATTCAAAATGAAAATAAATAAGGAAACACAAGCTTTAAATGATATATTAAACAAGATGGACTTAACTGATATTTATAGGACATTCCATTCAAAAACAACAGAATACACATTCTTGTCAAGTGCTCATGGAACATTCTCCAGGATAGATCATATCTTGGGTCACAAATCAAGACTTGGTAAATTTAAGAAAATTGAAATCATATCAAGTATCTTTTCCGACCACAATGCTATGAGACTAGATATCAATTACAGGAAAAATTCTGTAAAAAATACAAACACATGGAGGCTAAAAAATACAATACTTAATAACCAAGAGATTACTGAAGAAATCAAAAAGGAAATAAAAAAATACCTAGAAACAAATGACAATGAAAACACGACAACCCAAAGCCTATGGGATGCAGCAAAAGCAGTTCTAAGAGGGAGGTTTATAGCAATACAATCCTACCTGAAGAGACAAGAAACATCTCAAATAAACAACATAACCTTACACCTAAAACAATTAGAGAAAGATGAACAAAAAAAACCCCAAAGTTAGCAGAAGGAAAGAAATCATAAAGATGAGATCAGAAATAAATGAAAAAGAAATTAAGGAAATGAAGGCAAAGATCAATAAAACTAAAAGCTGGTTCTTTGAGAAGATGAACAAAATTGATAAACCATTAGCCAGACTCATCAAGAAAAAAAGGGAGAAGATTCAAATCAGTAGAATTAGAAATGAAAAAGGAGAAGTAACAACTGGCACTACAGAAATACAAAGGATCATCAGAGATTACTACAAACAACTAGATGCCAATAAAATGGACAACCTGGAAGAAATGGACAAATTCTTAGAAATGCACAACATTCCGAGACTGAACCAGGAAGGAATAGAAAATATGAACAGATAAATCACAAGCACTGAAATTGAAACTGTGATTAAAAAGTTTCAAGAAACAAAAACCCAGGACCAGATGGCTTCACAGGCGAATTCTATCAAACATTTAGAGAAGAGCTAACACCTATCTTTCTCAAACTCTTCCAAAATATAGCAGAGGGAGGAACACTCCCAAACTCATTCTACGAGGCCACCATCACCCTGATACCAAAACCAGACAATGATGTCACAAAGAAAGAAAACTACAGGGCAATATCACTGATGAATATAGATGCAAAAATCCTCAACAAAATACTAGCAAACAGAATCCACAAGCACATTAAAAGGATCATACACCATGATCAAGTGGGGTTTATCCCAGGAATACAAGTATTCTTCAGTATACGCAAATCAATCAATGTGATACACCATATTAACAAATTGAAGGAGAAAAACCATATGATCATCTCAATAGATGCAGAGAAAGCTTTCGACAAAATTCAACAGCAATTTATGATAAAAACCCTCCAGAAAGTAGGCATATAGGGAACTTTCCTCAACTTAATAAAGGTCATATATGACAAACCCAAAACCAACATCGTCCTCAATGGTGAAAAACTGAAAGCATTTCCACTAAGATCAGGAACAACACAAGGTTGCCCACTCTCACCACTACTATGCAACATAGTTTTGGAAGTTTTAGCCACAGCAGTCAGAGAAGAAAAAGAAATAAAATGAATCCAAATCAGAAAAGAAGAAGTAAGGCTGTCATTGTTTGCAGATGACATGATACTGTACATAGAGAATCCTAAAAATGCTACTGGAAAACTACTAGAGCATCAGTGAATTTGGTAAAGTAGCAGGATACAAAATTAATGCACAGAAATCTCTTGCATTCCTATACACTAATGATGAAAAATCTGGAAGAGAAATTAAGAAAACACTCCCATCTACCATTGCAACAAAAAGAATAAAATACCTAGGAATAAACCTACTTAAGGAGAAAAAAGACCTGTATGCAGAAAATTATAAGGCACTGATGAAAGAAATTAAAGATGATACAAACAGATGGAAAGATATACCATGTTCTTGGATTGGAAGAATCAACATTGTGAAAATGACTCTACTACACAAAGCAATCTACAGATTCAATGCAATCCCTATTAAACTACCACTGGCATTTTTCACAGAACTAGAAGAAAAAATTTCACAATGTATATGGAAACACAAAAGACCCCAAATAGCCAATGCAATCTTGAGAACGAAAAACAGAGCTGGAGGAATCAGGCTCCCTGACTTCAGACTATACTACAAAGCTACAGTAATCAAGACAGTATGGTACTGGCACAAAAACAGAAAGATTGATCAATGGAACAGGATAGAAAGCCCAGAGATAAACCCACACACATATGGTCACCTTATTTTCGATAAAGGAGGCAAGAATGTACAGTGGAGAAAAGACAGCCTCTTCAATAAGTGGTGCTGGGAAAACTGGACAGGTACATGTAAAAGTATGAAATTAGAACCCTCCTTAACACCATACACAAAAATAAACTCAAAATGGATTAAAGACCTAAATGTAAGGCCAGACACTATCACACTCATAGAAGAAAAAATAGGAAGGACACTCTATGACATAAATCACAGTAAGATCCTTTCTGACTCACCTAGAGAAATGGAAATAAAAACAAAAATAAACTAATGGGACCTAATGAAACTTAAAAGCTTTGGCACAGCAAAGGAAGCCATACACAAGACGAAAAGACAACCCTCAGAATGGGAGAAAATATTTGCAAATGAAGCAACTGACAAAGGATTAATCTCCAAAATTTACATGCAGCTCATGCAGCTCAATATCAAAAAAACAAACAACCCAATCCAAAAATGGGCAGAAGACTTAAATAGACATTTCTCCAAAGAAGATATACAGATTGCCAACAAACACATGAAAGAATGCTCAACATCATTAACCATTAGAGAAATGCAAATCAAAACTAGAATGAGATATCATCTCACACCGGTCAGAATGACCATCATCAAAATATCTACAAGCGGGCTTCCCTGGTGGCGCAGTGGTTGAGAGTCCGCCTACCGATGGAGGGGACACGGGATCGTGCCCCAGTCCAGGAAGATCCCACATGCTGTGGAGCGGCTGGGCCCGTGAGCCATGGCCGCTGGGCCTGCGCATCCGGAGCCTGTGCTCCACAACGGGAGGCCACAACAGTGAGAGGCCCGCGTACTGCAAAAAAAAAAAAAAAAAAAAAAAAAAATCTACAAGCAATAAATGCTGGAGAGGGTGTGGAGAAAAGGGAACCCTATTGCACTATTGGTGGGAATGTAAATTGATATAGCCACTATGGAGA
Organism: Phocoena phocoena; assembly: GCF_963924675.1. Lineage (NCBI taxonomy): Eukaryota > Metazoa > Chordata > Mammalia > Artiodactyla > Phocoenidae > Phocoena > Phocoena phocoena. Next base: position 62,308,805 of record NC_089220.1, on the reverse strand, counting down.
ACAGTATGGAGGTTCCTTAAAAAACTTAAAATAGAACTACCACATGACCCAGCAATCCCACTGCTGGGCATATGCCCTGAGAAAACCATAATTCAAAAAGAGACATGTACCAAAATATTCTTTGCCACTCTATTTACAATAGGCAGGACATGGAAGCACCCTAAATGTCCATCAACAGATGCATGGATAAAGAAGATGTGGCACATATTTACAATGGAATATTACTCAGCCACAAAAAGAAATGAAATTGAGTTATTTGTAGTGAGGTGGTTGGACCTAGAGTCTGTCATACAGAGTGAAGTAAGTCAGAAAGAGAAAAACAAATACCGCATGCTAGCACATATATATGAAATCTAAGAAAAAAAAAAGAAATGGTCATGAAGAACCTAGCGGCAGGACAGGAATAAAGACACAGACCTACTAGACGATGGACTTGAGGATATGGGGAGTGGGAAGGGTAAGCTGTGACAAAGTGAGAGAGTGGCATGGACGTATATATACACTACCAAACGTAAAATAGATAGCTAGTGGGAAGCAGCCTCTAGCACAGGGAGATCAGCTCAGTGCTTTGTGACCACCTAGAGGGGTGGGATAGGGAGGGTGTGAGGGAGGGAGATGCAAGAGGGAAGAGATATGGGAACATATGTATATGTATAACTGAATCACTTTGTTATAAAGCAGAAACTAACACACCATTGTAAAGCAATTATACTCAAAGATGTTTAAAAAAAAACTGAGATGTTGAGGTTGATTGTTATATGGCTATCCTTCTCAGGCTGATATACATGCAATTTAATTGTGTTGAAATATAGCCATTGCAGCATTAAATGTAATAGCCAGCAATTAAAAATAATCTAAATGTATACTAATAAGCTAATTATAGAACAACATGTATAGTGTAATCTCATTTTTTATGGAAATTATATTGTATAGTTTTATAAGCAGAAAGAGATAGTTAAAAAGATATTTCAATCTGCTAATGATGATATTGCTGTAGAGTGGGACTGTAGGAGACATGTTTTCCTGCTAAGTATACTTTTAATTATTTGAATATTTTACAGAGCTTCTTATTATTTTATAATCACTGAGAAATAATATTCAATAAAAAATTATGAATGTAGTTAGAGACTTATGTTGCCTTGAATCCTTCCTGGAATAGGAATATAACACAGCACAGCATAGCATAACATAACATAATGTAATAACATAACATAACATAATATAACAGTAATATAATATATAAATATATAAAATAAATGCAAATAGTTAATAATTCTTATATGTAGAAATGGGTTTTAGATAGCAGTAGTTGAAACAAAACGAACAAAAAATGACATGTGTCAAAAGGACAGTAGTGCTTATCTCCACTGGTGGAATGATAGGTAAACTTTGTTATTTTTGTTCTATGCTTTTCTGTGTTTTCCAAATGTTCTGCATTGAGTATGTAATACTTTTGTAATTTGGTGGAAAGCTAAAGTGTAAATGTTGCAAATGTAAGCAGAAAATGAGAAACCTTTCAAATAAGACTACTCTTCCCTGTGTGCTAATCTGTCTTAAACCAGGGATGCATCTTCCAAAGATATAAAAGCATGAACTTGACCTTCAGCTGTCCTTGTTGTACAGTTACACTCTTCTAGCTCCCACCCACTAGAATAATCTTTTAGCCCAGAATGATAGATCAGAATCTCAAGTAACCAACCGACCTAGCTGGGTCTCCATTCAGGAAGAAGTGATTCTTTTAGGAATTCAGTAAGCCTCTTTGCTTAATGGATCACCATAGTGTGGCTATCACAGAGTAGAAGAGAGCAGACTGTCTGATAATTGTTAGTATCTTGCTGGCAATTGCTCGCTAATTATGCCTGATCTGAAAGAGAGAAACCAGGTAAGGCAAATCACGAACAGAACTTAAAAAGCAAACTCTCATTTCCTGTGTTCGTCAGAGTGTGACCAGTACAAAGGATGGTTCACCAAAGCCATTCCCTGAGACAGCCATGGAGCTACCTCCAAGAGTGTGATGCTATCTGAGAACCCAGAGTTAAGAGCCTTGGGAGCAGAAGCAGTGTGAGCTATTCCTCGTCTCTTCTGAAGCAAGAGAAGCACACATTCAGATGTGTGCTAAACAAAAGCTGGTTACCATGCTAAAGTTGAAGATTCAAGTGTTTGAAGAACACCATGACTTAAACAAGCGAAAAAAAGCATTCCTTGGTAGAAAACAAAATGACGTGCGGGAAGTCCACAGCAACAAGGAAAAGGAGAATCAAAATCAGTGTTCAGGAGAGGGTGAAGGGAGAACTGTGACAACAAAGACAAGTTCGTCCCATAGAGGGTGAGTCTGAGCATCCCTGATCTGTGTAGTCACCTTGAGGTGCTGAGGGTGATCAGAATGACTCCTTTCTCCTCAGCAGTATTGGTGAGAAGTACCTAAAGATGGAGATAGAAGAAGCCTCTTCAAAACTGGTGTCCCCAGTCAGAAAACTGTGGTTCCTCTAGGTCAGTGACTTTTTTCTCCAATATTTAATTTTGAAAAATATCAAATGTAGAAAAGGTAAAAGAATTTTATAGTAAACTCTCTTACACCTGCCATCTAGGTCCTACCATTAACATTTTACTATGTTTGTTTTATTGTGTGTGTGTGTGTGTGTGTGTGTGTGTGTGTGTCCAACCTTCTGTTCACCTAAAAATTTTTGGATGCATTTCAAAGTAAGCTTCAGACATCAATATACTTTTTAAATACTTCAGCATATACATCATAAACGAATTGAATATTGCGTTATGTTTTTTCCTTTCAGGTAAAATTTACAAAGAATGAAATGCACAACTCTTAAGTATGCTGTTCAACAAACCTTGACAACTGCATTCATCTCAGTAACTCAAATGCTTAGCAAGATACAGAACATTACCATCACCCCAGAAATTTCTCTCATACCCATTGCCAGTCAAACCCTACCTCCTCTCTGCCAGAGGAAAGCATTGTTTTAATTTTTTCACCATAGAACAGTTCTGCTTGTTCTGGAACATAAAATAAATGAAATCATACAGTGTGTACACTTGTATATAAGTCTTCTTTCTCTGAGCATGTTTTTGAGGTTCATCCTGTTGTTGCAAGTATCAGTACCACATCCCCTTTTACTGCCAAGTTATATTGCCATTGAATAAGTATTTGACAGTTTGTTGGTCCCCATTCTGCTATTGACAAATACCTGGGCTGTTTGCAGTTTTGGCTAGTATGAGTAAAGTTGCTGTAAACTTTCTTGTACAAGTCTTCATGTGGTCATAATACTTTCATTTTTCTTGGCTGAGTACTTGAGTGGAATTGCTGAGTGATAGACTAGGTATATGTTTAGTTTTATAAGACACTGTCAGGCCTTTTTACAAAGTGCTTGCACCATTTATACTCTCACAACTAGTGTGTAAGAATTCCAGTTGCTCTACATCCTCAGCAGCATTAGCTATTTTGGAGGGTGTGTAGTGATACTTCATTGTGAATTCTAATCTTCATTTCCTAGGTCAGTGGCTTTCAAACTTTGGTGTGCTTAAGACACATCTGGAATCCTTATTAAACTATGGACTCATGGGCTCCAACTAGGGCACTTTTACTTGTATATTTTGTACTTGTATTTTTATTTGTTAAATCTATCAAGCCAAGCCCCAACACAGTTTCAAATTCAGTAGGTCTAGGGTAGGGCTGAGGTATCTGTGTCTTAACAAGCTCCCTGGAGATTCTGGTGAATGTGCTTCATTGACCATTTCTGAGGAGCTGGCCCTCTGGGAGCTGCCAAACAGATGTTTGATATCTGATATCAGTGAGCATTCACTTCTCTATGGCAACTAGAACTGGTATAATTTCTTCCAATGGAAGTGTTTGGGCACTTTTCATGCTTAATAAAACATTTATTCTATTTACTAAAGTTTTAATCTTAAAAAATTGAGGATTCAGTGATGAATACATTGTTTCATGCAGAATAAGAAAATCTGGATGATCTGAATCAAATTCCAAAAGAAAGGTTATTTGAGAAACTGCTCAAAAAGAGAAAAAATTCATATTTTCAGGTATCTATAATCAGGATATTATTCTCAAAAATTACCTTCTTGATCAGAGATGGAGAAAATAAGCAGTATCATTTTATTTTCGTTAGTGGATTAATGTAATTGCCAGTTCTATGTTATACTAATACTGTTGTATGTGATCTAGTGAACGAAATATACACCTGAAATAGCCTAATGGCATTTGGAAAGAAAAATGTTGAAAATACATAAGCATTTTATCATTACTGCATTGGGTGCTAAGAGCGAGTGGGGAAAAAAAGGACAGAACTCCTATTAACCTAAAGAGACAATAATAATGTGTTATACATAGGCCTTGGCCAAAGGGTAGATGTGAATAATGAAAATAATAACTAATGTTGAATTTATCTAGTGCCTTTTTATCAAGAGCTGAAAGGCTTTCATGAATAATAGCTCTAATAATCTTGCAACATCTCTGTAGTTAGGCAGGGAAGAAAATTACACCATATATATATATTTTTTCCAGTGAAGAAATTAAGGAATAGAGCCTTTTTTATTTTCAATTGGGGTATAGTTGTTTCACAATGTTGTGTTAGTTTCTACTGTACAGCAAAGTGGAGTTCCCTGTGTTACACAGCAGGTTCTCATTAGTTCTCTATTTTATGCATATTAGTGTATATATGTCAATCCTAATCTCCCAATTCATCCCACCCCACCCCTTTTCCCCCTTGGTGTCCATATGTTTGTTCTCTACACCCGTGTCTCTATTTCTGCCTTGTAAACAAGTTCATCTGTATCATTTTTCTAAATATCACATATATGTGTTAATATACGACATTTGTTTTTCTCTTTCTGACTTCTTTATCGATTCGTCTGTTGATGGACATTTAGGTTGCTTCCATGTCCTGGCTATTGTAAATAGTACTGCAATGAACATTGGGATGCGTGTGTCTTTTTGAATTATGGTTTTCTCTGGGTATATGCCCAGTAGTGGATTTGGTGGGTCATATGGTAATTCTATTTTTAGTTTTCTAAGGAACCTCCATACTGTTCTCCATAGTGGCTGTATCAATTTACATTCCCACCAACAGTGCAAGAGGGTTCCCTTTTCTCCACACCCTCTCCAACATTTATTGTTTGTAGATTTTTTGATGATGCCCATTCTAAGCTGTGTGGTGATAACTTATTGTGGGTTTGATTCACATTTCTCTAATAATTAGTGATGTCGAGCAGCTTTTCATGTGCCTCTTGGCCATCTGTATGTCTTCTTTGGAGAAATGTCTACTTAGGTCTTCTGCCCATTTTTTGATTAGGTTGTTTGTGTTTTTGATATTGACCTTCATGAGCTGTTTGTATATTTTGGAGATTAATCCCTTGTCCGTTCATTCGTTTGCAAGTGATGTCTTTTTGTCTTGTTTATAGTTTCCTTTGCTGCTTAAAAGCTTTTAAGTTTCATTAGGTCCCATTTGTTTATTTTTGTTTTTATTTCCATTACTCTAGGAGGTGGGTCAAAAAGATCTTGCTGTGATTTATGTCAAAGAGTGTTCTTCCTATGTTTTCCTCTAAGTTTTATAGTGTCTGGTCTTACATTTAGGTCTGTAATCCTTTTTCAGTTTATTTTTGTGTATGGCATTAGGGAGTGTTCTAATTTCATTCTTTTACATGTAGCTGTCCAGTTTTCCCAGCACCACTTATTGAAGATACTGTTTTTCTCCACTGTATCTTGCCTCCTTTGTCATAGATTAGTTGACCATAGGTGAATGGGTTTATCTTTGGGCTATCTATCCTGTTCCACTGATCTGTATTTCTGATTTTGTGCCAGTACCATATTGTCTTGATTACTGTAGCTTTGTAGTATAGTCTGAAGTCAGGGAGTCTGATTCTTCCAGCTCCATTTTTTTTTTTTTTTTCCTCTCATGATTACTTTGGCCCTTCAGGGTCTTTTGTATCTCCATACAAATTTTAAGATTTTTTGCTCTAGTTCTGTGGAAAATGCCGCTGGTAATTTAATAGGGATTGCATTGAAACTGTAGATTGCTTTCAGTAGTATAGTCATTTTCACAATACTGTTTCTTCCAATCCAAGAACATGGTGTATCTCTCCATCTCTTTGTGTCATCTTTGATTTCTTTCATCAGTGTCTTATATTTTTCTGAGTACATGTCTTTTACCTCCTTAGGTAGGTTTATTCCTAGGTATTTTATTCTTGTTTTTGCAATGGTGAATGGGATTGTTTCCTTAATTTCTCTTTCTGATCTTTCATTGTTAGTAGTGTATAGGAGTACAAGAGATTTCTGTGCACTAATTTTGTACCCTGCAACCAAATTACCAGATTCATTGATTAGCTCCAGTAGTTTTCCAGTGGCATCTTTAGGATTTTCTATGTATAGTATCATGTCATCTGCAGTGATAGTTTTACTTCTTTTCCAATTTTTATTCCTTTTATTTCTTTTTCTTCTCTGATTGCCATGGCTAGGACTTCCAAAACTATGTTGAATAATAGTGGTGAGAGTGGACATCCTTGTCTTGTGCCTGATCTTAGAGGAAATGCTTTCAGTTTTTCACCATTGAGAATGATGTTTGCTGTGGGTTTGTCATATATGGCCTTTATTATGATGAGGAAGTTTCCCTCTATGCCCATTTTCTGGAGAGTTTTTATCATAATTGGATGTTGAATTTCGTCAAAAGCTTTTTCTGCACCTTTTGAGATGATCATATGGTTTTTATTCCTCAGTTTGTTAATATGGTGTATCACATTGATTGATTTGTATATATTGAAGAATCCTTGCATCCCTTGGATAAATCCCACTTGATCATGGTGTATGATCCTTTTAATGTGTTGTTGGATTCTGTTTGCTAGTATTTTGTTGAGGTTTTTTGCATCTATATTCATCAGTGATATTGGTCTGTAATTTTCTTTTTGTTGTTGTTGTTATATCTTTGTCTGGTTTTGGTATCAGGGTGATGGTGGCCTCGTAGAATGAGTTTGGGAGTGTTCTTTCCTCTGCAATTTTGGGGAAGAATTTGAGAATGATGGGTGTTAGCTCTTCTCTGAATGTTTGATAGAATTCACCTGTGAAGCCATCTGGTCCTGGGCTTTTGTTTGTTGGAAGATTTTTAATCACAATTTCAATTTCATTCCTTGTGATTGGTCTGTTCATATTTTCTATTTCTTCCTGGTTCAATCTTGGAAGGTTATACCTTTCTAAGAATTTGTCCATTTTATTGGCATAGTTTTGCTTGTAGTAGTCTCTTGTGATGCTTTGTATTTCTGCAGTGTCCATTGTAATTCTCCTTTTTTAATTCTAGTTTTATTGATTTGAGTCCTCCTCCTCTTTTTCTTGATGGGTCTGGCTAAACGTTTATTAATTTTGTTTATCTTCTCAAAGAACCAGCTTTTAGTTTTATTGATCTTTGCTATTGTTTTCTCTGTTTCTGTTTCATTTATTTCTGCTCTGATCTTTGTGATTATTTTCCTTCTACTAACTCTGGGCTTTTTTTGTTGTTCTTCTTCTTTCTGTAGTTCCTTTAGATATAAGGTTAGATTGTTTATTTGAGATTTTTCTTGTTTCTTGAGGTAGGATTGTATTGCTATAAACTTCCCTGTTAGAACTGCTTTTGCTGCATCCCATAGGTTTTGGGTTGTCGTGTTTTCTTTGTCATTTGTCTCTAGGTATTTTTAAATTTTCTCTTTGATTTCTTCAGTTATCTCTTTGTTATTTAGTAGCGTATTGTTTAGCCTCCATATGTTTGTGTTTTTTACAGTTTTTTTCCTGTAATTGATTTCTAATCTCATAGCATTGTGGTCAGAAAAGATGCTTGATACAATTTCAATTTTCTTAAATTTACCAAGGTTTGATTTGTGACCCAAAATGTGATCTATCCTGGAGAATGTTCCATGTGCACTTGAGAAGAAAGTGTAATTTGCTGTTTTCAGATGGAATGTCCTATAAATATCAATTAAATCTATCTGGTCTGTTGTGTCATTTAAAGCTTGTTTCTTTATTGATTTTCTGTCTAGATGATCTGTCCATTGGCATAAGTGAGGTGTTAATGTCCCCTACTATTTTTGTGTTACTGTCAATTGCCTCTTTTATAGCTGTTAGTATTTGCCTTATGTATTGAGGTGCTCCTATGTTGGGTGCACATATATTTATAATTGTTATATCTTCTTCTTTGATTGATCCCTTGATCATTATGTAGTGTCCTTCCTTGTCTCTTGTAACATTCTTTATGTTAAAGTCTCTTTTATCGGATATGAGTATTGTTACTCCAGCTTTCTTTTGATTTCCATTTGCATGGAATATCTTTTTCCATCTCCTCACTTTCAGTCTGTATGTGTCCCTAGGTCTGAAGTGGGTCTCTTGTAGACAACGTATATACGGGTCTTGTTTTTGTAGCCATTCAGCCAGTCTGTGTCTTTTGGTTGCACCATTTAATCCATTCACATTCAAGGTAATTAACCATATGTATGTTCCTGTTACCATTTTCTTAATTGTTTTGGGTTTGTTTTTGTAGGTCTTTTTCTTCTCTTGTATTTCCCACTAGAGAAGTTCCTTTAGCATTTGTTGTAGAGCTGGTTTGGTGATGCTGAATCCTCTTAGCTTTTGCTTGTCTGTAAAACTTTTGATTTCTCCATCGAATCTGAATGAGATCCTTGCTGGGTAGAGTAATCTTGGTTGTAGGTTTTTCCCTTTCATCACTTTAAATATATCCTGCCACTCCCTTCTGGCCTGCAGAGTTTCTGCTGAAAAATCCACTGATAACCTTATGGGGATTCCCTTGTATACTATTTGTTGCTTATCCCTTGCTCCTTTTTAATATTTTTTCTTTGTTTTTAATTTTTGATAGTTTGATTAATGTGTGTCTTGGCGTGTTTCTTCTTGGGTTTATCTTGTATGGGACACCCTGTGCTTCCTGGACTTGATTGACTCTTTCCTTTCCCACATTAGGGAAAGGAATCTCTTCAAATACTTTCTCAGACCCTTTCTCTTTCTCTTCATCTGCTGATACCCCTATAATTGGAATGTTTATGTGTTTAATGCTGTCGCAGTGGTCTCTGAGACTATGTCAGTTCTTTTCATTCTTTTTCTTTATTCTGCTCTGTGGCAGTTATTTCCAGCATCCTATCTCCCAGCTCACTTTTCCATTCTTCTGCCTCAGTTATTCTGCTATTGATTTCTTCTAGTGTATTTTTAATTTCAGTTATTGTGTTGCTCATCTCTGTTTGTTTGCTCTTTAGTACTTCTAAATCATTGTTAAACGTTTCTTGTATTTTCTCCATTCTATTTCCGAGATTTTGGATCATCTTTTCTGTCATTACTCTGCATTCTTTTTCAGGTAGACTGCCTACTTCCTCTTCATTTGTTTGGTCTGGTGGGTTTTTTACTTTGCTCCTTCATCTGCTGCATATTTCTCTGTCTTTTCATTTTGTTTAACTTACTGTGTCTGTTGTCTCCTTTCTGTGGGCTTCAGGGTTGTAGTTCCTCTTACTTCTCGTGTCTGCCCCCAGTGGGTGAGGTTGGTCCAGTGGCTTGTGTAGGCGTCCTGGTGGGGGGGACTGGTGCCTGTGTCTGGTGGTGTGTTTTGGGGTGTCTGGGAGCTCAGTATGACTTTAGGCAGCCTGTCTGCTAATGGGTGGGGTTGTGTTCCTATCTTGCTAGTTGTTTGGTGTGAGGCATCCAGCACTGCAGCTTTCTGGCTGTTGGGTGGGTCCAGGTCTTAGTGTTGAAATGGGGACTTTTAGGAGAACTCTCACCGATTCATATTCCATGCGGTTAGGAGTTCTCTGGTGGTCCAACATCCTGGACTCTGCTCTCCCACCTCAGAGGCTCAGGCCCGACCCCTGGCCAGAGCACCAAGACCCCACAAGGCTCACAGCATGGAGGAAAAGGAAGAAAAAAGAAAAAGAAAAAACAAACAGATAAACAAAACCCGAAGACAAATGGTAAAAGCAAAACTAAACAGACAAAAACACACAAAGAAACACACACTCACAAAAAGGAAAATAAAAAGAGAGAAAACAAAAAAGAAGAGAGCGACCAAAGCAATAAACAAACACAAAAATGAAAACTGACCCTAAAAACTCCAAAGTCCGCAGTTGCCCCCAATATCCATAGCCTCATTGTGGGAACATTCCTTATCTATTCAGATATTCCACAGATGCAGTGTTTACCAAGCCAATTGCGGGGATTTAATCCACTGCTCCTGCAGCTGCACCAAGAGAATTCCCTTCCTCTTCTTTGGTCGCACTGCCCCTGGAGCTCAGCTTTGGTTTTGGCCCCGCCTCTGCATGTAGGCCACTCTCTGGCGTCTTTTCCCTGCCCAGACAAAAGGGGGCAAAAGCCAGGGATAGAGCCTTTCATGCAAGGATAGGTATAAAGACAAGACCAAAGATAAGAATAGAACTAAGGATGGCCCTGGGCTCATAACTTTGTCTACTATGTTCCAGTTCCCAAGGCCTGCTTGGTAGATTCATTCATTCCCACAATACATCTTGGGTTGCAAAACATGTACCATGTTGAACACACAGATGGGGCTTCTTTTTTTTCCAATTTTTATTTTATATTGGAGTATAGTTGATTTTCAATGTTGTGTTAGTTTCAGGTGTACAGCATAGTGATTCAGTTATATATATACCTACTCTTTTTCTAATTCTTTTCCCATTTAGGTTATTATAGAATATTGAGCAAAGTTCCCTGTGCTATACAGTAGATCCTTGTTGGTTATCTATTTTAAATATAGTAGTGTGTATATGTCAATCCCAAATTCCCAATTTACGGATGGGATTCTTAGATTTAACTGGACATAAGAAAACAATAGCACTGGTCTGCATTTGAAGAATGTTGATGGGCAGATTGCTTCTCTTGAATAATCTAGTTAATTTTCTTTTTCTTTAAATAAACTCTGACTAGAGAGTAAGGAGAGTAAAGCAAAAGCAATCTCATTTTTGTTCTCAGAGTTTACAGATAAGTATCTGAATTGAACACAAAGCTCAAACTCCCCATTTCTGCCTTGAGGGATTTCTTCCCCTTCCTCCAAAAATGAACGTGTGTCTGTCTCCTTAAGGATTTGTCTGGCCTGGTGGGTTAGCAGGCCACTGAAGGATGCAAGACATCACAGCTGCCTTTGCAAAGGCACTCAGCCTACTTCTTGAAGCTTCCTCAACTCTCAGACACCTGAGGCTCTGGGTTCGTTATACCTAGACATTCCAAGAAGATACACCAAGAAGAATTCTCCCTAGCTCTCTGAGAAGAGAAACCCCTTTAAGTGTTTGCTTTGTCAAGACATCATTTTACAGATATGCTGTATTTACAGGCATCTGTGGAAATGTTTGTCATGATTATGAAAATTCCATTCGGCAGGTGGGGAAGTGTGTGCGGTTTAAAGATGAACATCTCTCCTGTTTGCAAACCTTGACAGCACCTCTTTTTCCAGTAGGAATCTAGCTCTCTTTTTGCTACCTCACCTCCATAATTTTTGCTACCTTGACTATTCTTTCCTTTTCTTGCTTCAGATTTAATTTAGCCAGTTTTCCAACCAAGTTTAGGAAGTATCATGTTAGCTCTGGGCCATGCAATTTCCTTTCCTAGGTAGAAACAGGAACATTTGATCTCCATCTTCATTATACAGCCTTTTGGGGCTCTTCCTTTTATTCTATGCTTAAATCATCTTTGTTGCTCCATATTGAACCTCTCCCAGGTCCCCTTGACCCCCTTAAGATAGAGACTAGAAAGACATTACGGGTCCCTTGCAAAAGTCTGTTTTCCAACATTAAATATTAATATTGGTTTTTGTTCAGAGTTTACCAGTCACAAGTCAATTAATATTCACCAAAATGGAAGCCATTTTTAAGGTACAGCCCAGCACCTCCTTCTCTTCCATCTCACCTACTTTAATTTCAACTTGCTGCCTATTGGTCATTAACCCTTTAAGAAAGAATAGAGTCAGTGCTTTCTTGTTCAATCATATTTGGCTTTCAATGTAAAATGAACCATTTAGTGAACAAATGGGGAGGGAAACATTAAAAGCAAAAGCTATTAAAGAATTATAGACTCAAGAAGCCTCACAGTACCTGTGCATTTTGCTCTGTAGTCGGGGAAACCTGTAAAATTGTACACACATGAGGAGGAAAGTTTTCACCCAGCATGCGTTGATTTAACAGTGTAACTCACAGTAATTTAAAGTATGGACCTTGATTGTTAGGGCACATTTTGTTGTTATCCTCTCTTTCTAAATAGGACAGGGTTTAAAAATATGCTACTCTGCATACACAATAGCTGCTTTTCACTTACGCTTTTATCTCTGCAGAAATTATTCTCTCAGGCAAGAGATTAAAATAAATGCATAACAACTTTTTAGAATTGCTAATCCAGGCAAACTCCTCGGAGAAAATTCAGCCTTTAAAGAAGTCATTTCAAACCTTGATGTAAACAATAAACACTAATAAAATTTATTTCTTCCTACAATGGACAATGGTGAAAATTAGGCATATGAACCTTTCCTTAAGGAGCCAGGTTGGTACTGGGAAAAGCCAATGTATGCATTTCTGTTTTATATGGTACCAAGAAGGTTGAATTTATGTGTGTGCATTTTGTTTCTATACGAAAACAGGGATCAGATACGGTTGATGTTTTGAGTCAAGTGGATAATGGGAAGGAAGATAAGATGGATGTAGGCTGGTGCTGTTGGAGAGGAGTTCTCTGAGTCCTGAGGCTGGCATTGGGTCCTGGTTCTATCTATGGCTGTCGACAGGTCACTTTTTTTATAGGGTTGGTTGGGAAGCAGGGAAAGGGGATACTTTGTGCCAAGAACCATGCTAGAAACTTCAGCTCTGTCATCTCCTTTTGACCTTGACTTCCCATTTTTTGACAGGAAGAAACATGGGCTCAGGGAACATGTGACTTGTTCAGAGTTCCTCAGCAGGAAGCCACTTGCTTTGCTAGGACTGAAATAGTTAATGCTTGATTTTTTGTGTTTTTTCCCTTAGCTCTGTTGCTCTTTCCACCTTCTGTTGGTGCCTTGAGCTTTGCTTGAGGGCCTCTTCACCAGGCTTAGTCTCTAGTGAGTTGAAGCTCTAGATGTAAAGCCTAGACTGGCATTCCTTCCGTCTGCAATTTCCTTTTTGTCTCTTCTTTGGGCCCTGCCCAGACTTGCCTAATAACCCAGGTTATCCCCAGTCTTTCCTCTCCTAATACCACCTTGTCTTGTTTCCTAAAGATGTTCCTTTCTGAGAGTCATGGCTTCACACAAAAGTCATGGCTTCACACATGGCTTCACACAGTCCATGCCCTGATGTCCACGTGATGCGCTCCATCCCCTATTTAAAACCACAAAATCTCAAGGGTAGAGGAAACCATCAGGGTAGTTTTAGGTCCATTTCAAAGAGCATCACAGGATGATAGAGTATTTCTAGAACTGGATGTGACCATGGGGAAGACGTAATTACTACTCATTTTATAAATGAAGAAACTGAGGTTCTGACTTGCCCAAGGTCATAAAATAACCAACCAGAAATGCTGAGACTTGAACCTCAGTCCTCTGTTCCCAATCTGGGCCTCTTTCTACCACACCAGACAGTAGTTAAAGCATTAAAGACAGCTTCTGTTGTCCCTTAAAAATCCTAGTACCATCTCCTTTTACAAATTTAAAAAATGGAGCTCCACATTAACTTTTTTTTTTGCGGTACGCGGGCCTCTCACTGTTGTGGCCTCTCCCGTTGCGGAGCACAGGCTCTGGAGGCACGGGCTCAGCGGCCATGGCTCACGGGCCCAGCCGCTCCGCGGCATGTGGGATCCTCCTGGACCAGGGCACGAACCCGCGTCCCCTGCATCGGCAGGTGGACTCTCAACCACTGCGCCACCAGGGAAGCCCCACATTAACATTTTTATTCTGAACTCTGTTCCCCTTTTTGCACTGCTACTGGCATTGGCTCTTGAATGTCAAAATCTTTTTTACTTTTGTGGTGAGAAGAATGTGCTGAACCCGAAGTCCACAGAGCTATATAATTTGCGGCATGTTATTCTTCTCTTTTAAGATGACTTTCCCTGGGCCCATTTCCCTGATCATATAATCCAAGCAAAATTATTTCCCCCTGAGATACTGTACCATGTGCACCTGTACAGTGCTACCCACCCCAATATCTTCTAGCCCAGTAGTTCTCAAACTTTGGTGTGCATAAGAATTACCTGGACGGCTTGTTAAAACACAGAGAGCTGGGCCACAACTAGCTTCTGATTCAGTGGATCTGCTGTGGGGCAGAGAATTTGCTTTTTTAACAAGTTCCCAGATGCCGCAGCTGCTGGTCCAGGGCCACACTTTGAGAACCACTGTTCTACCTGAACAGACTCCCCACAAGCTGTCAGCTCAGAAGCAGTGGTAGACCTTCCTTTGGGAAGGAGTGGCCTCTGATTGATCCAGAGGCAGATATATAAGAGAGGGGATTAGCCAATGATTAGTAAGAGGAGAATAGGGTCTGGACACCAAGAGAAAGGTGAGAGAGAGAGTGATCGAGCACACCTGAGGGGCTTTCATGAAACGGAATGACCCACCCTACCTAGAAATGATAATTATCGTTTTTCAGGATAATGGTGTTAGTTCTCTGCACTGCATATATTTGTTGCTATTGGAACCCACCCAGGGCTGGAGATGTGGATTCTTTAAGGAATCTTTTTCACATCTCCTTTTTCACTCTTACTGTGAAAGGGGTAGAAGTGGTAACATGGGTTCCAAAGCCCAGCTACAGAATTTATATATAGGAAGGGCTTCAGGGCGACAGTCTGAATAGAACTGGGACAACAAGAGGGGTTTGCTATGAAGTATTTGGTTAGAAAGAGACTTTTTATTTCGATTGTTTGCCTAATAAGTGTGACTTAGAAGTGCTGATGGAAATTACAGGTGGATGGATAAAGAAGAAGCCCCTATACAGTTTTACAGGCTCCTAATTCCCTGTATCAAGTGCCTTTTTGCCTAACAGAGGCTTCTGTCTCCTGAGTCTTGATTAAGATTAGGACTGACTAAAATCTCCAGTAATAATGAAAGGTTAAATATCTTGCAGTGCATGCCTTTGATAAAACATATTACAGATATTAAAAATAATGTTTTGAAAGGAAGTGTAATGATATGGATGTTTATACCATGGGAGAAATAGAGGAATGAGATTTAAAAAGGAAAAAAACACCTGCTGATGAAACATGATCTCAAAGACCGGGAGGAAATTGACTCCAAAATGCTAACAATAGTTACCTGTGGGTAATAGGAATATGAGTGATTTTTATTTTATTCGTTATACTTTCTTCTATTCTCCAAGTTTAACAATAAGACTTATATAGCCAGAAGGAAATAAAAATAATAAATGTCAGGGACTTTAAGATAAACTTGTTGCTAACTCATAATGATGTACATTTTTAAAGTGTCAGATATACTTGTTGGCCAAGCTTATTCAGAAACCATTAGCTGGAACTTTTTGTACACTAGTTTTATGGCAGCCATCATTCCTTTCCTATACTGATTTACTCCTTATGTTTCATAAAATGTGCTTATTAAGACCATGTTACAATACATTTCATTTTTATTTGAAAATGGTATTTGGTTGATGTCCAAAAGGACTTCACATCAATATATTTAAAAGCATTCTCCTTTGCTTTCTATCCTGTATAAAGAATAAAAATAGAGGTACTAGGTAACAGGTAATAGAAGGTACTAGTGTTCAACTTAATAAAGATAGAATCAGTTGACACTCCCATTTATGTCAAAGCCGTAACTGTGATATGCAGACTGACTTCATTTGGCCCGGAAGTAATTATGCTTTTATTCCTAATCTCAGCTTTAGAATTAATGTTGTGAGCATGATATGTTGAACTAGATATTAAAGTTCTGATTAGTCTGTCATCAGAGAATCATAGATTTTAATCTCAAAATTTTGTCATGCACATTGCTCTATTTAAACTGTTTCCAGCAGATGAAAACTCACCCTGTTGAGCACCAACAATGAAGGTTGTTCTACCTTCTTGGGTAATTTATTTCTATTCCAGTTATGAAAATTACTTCTTTAATTTCTTATTCCACTGTTTCAACTTATTTCATTTTGATCTAGCTTTAATATTGATGGAGAATAATGATCTAAATGTACTTTTTTAATTTTTAAAATTTATGTTTCAATTACTCTTTGATCTTCCATACCCCAGGCTAGGAAACCTCAGTTTCTATCACTCTTTTTGTTACTGACCCTCTTAGATCCAGTGGACTCCAACTGGGTCCTTCCCTTGCCTGGTACTGTTAAGGTCAATTGAATAAGACCAGGTTCAGCAAAGCAGAGAAGAAACTTTATTCGTTGATCAAGGAATGGAGAAGGGAGAGCTTGTGCTCTAAAGACACCTTTTCCCCAAAGGGAGGAAAGTGGGGGACTCTTAAGGGGTAAGAGGCAGGTGCAGCATCAGAAACTGGGGAAAGGTATGGAGATTTCCAAGAACAGCTGGGGCATGCACAGTCCCTCAGGCTCCTTTGCACACGGTACTAATTGTGCCTAGCAAGGTGCAAGTCCCCACTTTGGGTGGAGATCTTAGCATGATAATGAAGCAAAGGCAACTTTTGGACACTTCTAGGTTTCCTCTGCCAGGCGCTGCTCTTGCATTTAGGCTGGAACTTGTTCAGAGCGGTTGACTGTCGCATTTCCTTTGAGGTATAACTGAAAAACATCGTCAACAAACATCAAGTGTTTTGAAATAAGAATAGAAATAGGTTAAAGCAGAGATCTTACAGCTCCTTGGGGTACTTATGGGTGACATTTTCACATTTTCCCCCCATTGTTTTCACAGTCCATGGGGCATGCCCCTATTATATCCCGTCCCCAACAGAAAAATACATGAAGGTATGAAGGACCAGGTTCCTTCTGTCAGTCATTGCTCTGCCAGGACATGACAAAATACCCTTGAACTCTTTGTGGATCAGGAGAGGAGGAATAGGTGCTGGAGCCCCTTCTTTGTTTCCTCCTTGGACCTGAAATGGGGGAGGGATATGATAAGGGAGAAAGTAAGATTTCCAAGTAGACCAGAAAAAGAGCTATCTTTGACAGGCTAGAAGAGAGGAAAAGAAACCAAGTCAGCTATGTAGATCCATAGCTAAACCATGGTTATTGTGGGTTCAGAAATGTGTGCCTTGTGAATACGCCCAGTACCACAGTGCTCTGTTCTCCATAGTGGAGACTTGACTCCTAGGATTTAAAATGATGGCATATTTTGAGGCAGTTTTGCTGAGAGTGGGGACCTCTCTGCTGCCATCTTTCTACCTGGAATGATTCCTCACAGATTCTTTGATGTTGGTCTCCTGAAGGCCTTTACCAAGTCTGGGAACACTTTGCTAATAGGTGCCAATAAATCTGACTACAAAGGAGGGAGAAGGCATGTTGCTTGGGATAATCAAGGGAGGTTTCTTGGAAAAGAAGGGTTTGAGTTGGGCTCCAAGCAAATGGGTGTGTGATTTGACCGTTGAATACTGGGGAAGATGGTGACTTGCATGAGCAAGTCAGTTATATTCTCCTCACTGGCAATGATCAGCTAATAGCAATAGAGACAGACTGTAGGTCATGTCTTCCTAGATAGGTGAAGGAAGACCCCTTCTATGTGAAGATCCCACCAGTTTGTTGGTGAAGGATTTAGTCATATCTTTAATAGATTAATTAAATTGTCAACTTCTTTTATTTTTCAAATATACATTTTAGAAAATCTCATTTTGTTAATACAAGGAGAATAACACTTTTAAAATGTGGAAATTCAATTCTATAATTTTATTGGCTTATCTCTAAAATCCTACTGTTCTCCTATACTCTTTTCGCAAAACAAGATAGTCTACCATGAATCATGATCTGACTAAACGCCTTAGTGTTGTTAATAAAGCAATGAGCAAACTGAGATGGTGAAATGAAGGTGAAATCTATCCCTTAAAGAATAATGAGACAAGAGGAACAAATACAGCTGAAGCTGCCATGTGTCAAGCAGTGATTCTGCGACACACCACATGGTGATGAGAGTAAGAACTGGCTGCCAGTTTTTACAGAAGAAAGCATGAAATGGATGTCAGATAAAGACTAATCTATGAATTTGGAAGGGGTAAAAAACCATGAGCTTAATTCAGAGCTCATGGTCTGGATTATAAATACCCCCTGACAGAATTATGTGGTAACTAAATACGGAGACTGGCTTTTCTTACATCATCTTTAACCCTCTTATTTCCAACAAGAGTTAGTGCAGCATACCCTTCTAGAATTTTCCTATGAATTCCAGAGCAAATTCGTCAGAAGAGTTCAGAAGTTGAGACGGGAGGGAAATGTCACCTCTCCAGTGTGTTTTCTGAAATTCATGAACCTTAAGTTATCTGGACTGTGGTTTCTGTTTTTTATGGGCAGGCACATCAGTGTTTTGGGCAACACTGGTGATTTGCAGTGACAGCTAAAAATACAGCTGAAAAAAGTAGATAGGAAAAGTACTTAATGTTTGTGGTAAATGGAATCTAAATCATCCTTTCGATGAAAGCACCACAGTTTCGTGTTTTTGAAGGAACAAAGACAATGCACTCTGAGCTTAGACAAATGAGTTTACCTAGGGAAAATCACAAGCAAGCAATCAAAGCCTGATATTGTTTGTTTCTTGTAGACTGAGCAAACTATTCTCTAAAAACAAGTTAAACTTGCCCTTAGCAAGAACTTAGAGTACTTGGGGTCTATACCAGGTCAATATCAGGTGTCCCTCCAAACATCCCTTGGTGCCACTGTCAGAGTCAGAATTTGGGGCTGGATAGACTATTGTTTCTGACTAACAAGAATGGTCTCGTGAGTCCTTGTTTGAATGAGGGAAATCCAGCAGGAGAATCTGGTCAAAATGTGGGAAGGACAGACATGATACATATCCCCGTTGGAGTTCTGTCCTCATTCCTGGCCAAGGATGCTAGCAGCAGAATCCCACTATATCCTCTCTGAAGTTGCAGGTGTGTACCCTCCATGTAGCACCAGGTATCTCTGTTCTCTTTCTTTCACAGTTAAGGAGAAAGGACGAGAACCCACCAGAGAGTACATGTTATTACAACAGATCTGGATTTCAGTTCTGCCAATGCTTTCTTTTATAATATTCTATCTACTGTTCTACTCACCGCCTCCCTACGCCCCCAAACTTCTCATATAGAACTGGACTTGCATTTACAAACGTGGTGACAGAAGGGCTGGACCAAAAAATTTAGGAATCCACCATCTGTAAGACTAGTACCTCACATATAGGTGATGCTCAAGAAACACTTATTCAGTGAATGAACGAATGGGTCCTATTTGCAAGATACATGAAATGTGCCCCCAAGGAGCCAGAGACCAGGCTTCTGGGTTTCTGTAGTTCATGTAATTCTGTTACTTTCTGGTGGGGACTGGCAGCGTCACATTCCTTAGAGTAGCTTTGCGACTTTGCAGGCAGCACACGACTACTTTGAGGAAGAATTTCATTTTGGGCAGTAAACACCAACTATTATTATATCCTGGTGCAGAGCTCCACAGAAACAGATTTATCTGATTTTTTTTAACCAGTCTATCATCTAAATATTGGCCAGCCAGGGCACCATCTTTTAGGTTTGGGTACACTACATATATTCTTTGGCAAGGATGGTTTATTTACGTTTTGTCTTCATATCTTTATGCATTATGGTTTGTGAGGCAGTGAATTAAAATTATAAATGAGCAAAATAAGTGAAATATGTATAAGTGAATAACATTCTGGTTCTCCAACTCCTGAGTGAAATGTTAAATGCAGTGTCCAGGGCCCTATATCTCCTTGCCCCTGACCCAAGATTCTTATTCAGCCTTGGGTTAATGCCCAGGAATCTGCATTTTAACGAATGCAAGTGCTCGATGCAAAAGGTCCATTGATCTTACTTTAAGAAGCATTGGGTGCGTGAGTCTTGTAAAACATGTGAAAAAGAAAATTTTAATCGTTAGTAAACTTTGCATAGTAATAGCTGACAGTTATTGAGCAGCTTCTGCCCCAGACTCATGATTTAGGTCACCTTATTACCCCACTTTCCAGATGAGGAAACTGAGACATGGAGAGATGAGTTGATAGCAGAGCCAGGACTCAGCACAAAGTGGTCTGATCCACTGTCCACTGTCCACTCTCTTGACCGTACGTTATCCTACTCAGCTTTCAGTAGATACTCACGAAGTGATAACTTGATGCTTCCAGGAATTCTACCTAGCACTGTCGTCTCTGTTATTATTCAGGTTTAAGTACAGATGGAAAGTCCTCAAAGAATGTGAAATGGAGTTGTGGTGTTAGAGCCCTGTGGGGCACCAACAGGCAGGTCCATAACATAGCACACACTTCTAGATTATAAGCTGACCCCCAGCAGGTGGAAACATGGGTATGATCCAGTCTACTGCTTTTCCATTTTTTGATTTATACATTGATTCAAGTTTTAGCCAATTCAGGAGGAAAAAAGTCACTTGGCTGGGGTGTTACCGTTCAGATTGTTTGGAATTAGTTGGCTTTGAACATTAGTGCTGCTGAAACAAATATAGATGAAACTTTGGTTGATTGACGGAATTCCGACTACATTAATCAGACATTTGAGCATTATGAAAACAGTCCTTTTCCTTTAACAGTTACTCATTGCCCTTCAAATGGATAAACTAATATGAGACTCACAACTGAGACGTCACGAGAGGCTGCGATAGGTAACATAAATACATATGCTATTATGGTATAGACAAAAAGAATGACCGATTCACACATTAAAAAGGATTTTACCAATTTATTTACAGTTTGCTTTTTAATCTTTAAGTTTTTTAAAAATTAAAGCGTGTGGATTACTTAAACTCTCAGACTTCTCCCTTATTTCCTGATGTGCTTCTTTTCCACTCTTTCTCTCTCCCTTCTCTCTTTTCTTTCTCTGTAACTGCTGGCACTTTAATGTAGAAAATACACTCATTCATCTTATCTTCTAACGAGCTTTGATTGTACAGTGTAAGAAAACTATAGTCTGGAGAGGAGTGTTAATGTTGGATTCTAAGAGCCCCAGCATTTGTACTTTTGACTCTATCATCTTTTGTCATGTAACAAAAGACATAAAAACCAACAGAACGCACTATCTACAGAAAATACCTATAATTGTTTTTTTAACCCAAGAGTTGACCCCTTTACATGTAATTTCAGGCTTAAAATAAGATCAAAGGCCACAGTTTGGGTTGTGTCTGCACAGTGACCTCCCCCACCGTCTGAGCTCCCTAAGGAAAGCACCAGTTCTTTTCATTACCATCTCCTCCTGCCCAGCAAGCTGCTGGCACAGAGTATCTGAGGATGAATTGTTTGTACTATGAGGAACTTGGGAGGTTTGGGCAGTAATGTCTTATGTTGTTGAAATGGAACTTTTGCACCTGTGATGTGCTATCTTTTTAGAGTCAGTGTGGTTTGCTGAAAGGATACTGGATGGGGAGTCAGGAGACAGGAGTTCTTTCATTGCTTCTGGGATCTTAAGTTCTCCTCAGCACTTTAGGCTACAATTTCCTAATAGATAAAGTAAAATGCTTGGGCTAAATGGTTTTCTTCAGTCTCTTCAGGCTTTAAAATTTATGTTTTAAAATGTGTCTGCCATTATTTATTTCTTTACTTTTTTATTTTGAAATAATTTAAAACTTACAGAAAAGTTGCAAGAGTAGTACCAGATGACTCCCGTTTACCCTTCACTCAGATTCTCCAATTGTTAACATTTTGCCTCATTTGCTTCACCATTCATACATCTATCTATCTATATATATACATATATATGTGTGTGTATATATATATATAATTGTTTTGAAATATTTGCATTAGTTGAGAATTTCCTTCAGAAACAGTTTCCAAGTACAATGATGTTTTCTTACATAACCACACTAGAGTTATCAAATTCAAGAGAGTTCGCTTTTGGGCTTCCCTGGTGGCGCAGTGGTTAAGAATCCGCCTGCCAACGCGGGGGACACGGGTTCGAGCCCTGATCCGGGAAGATCCCACATGCCACGGAGCGGCTGAGCCCGTGCGCCACAGCTGCTGAGCCTGCGCTCTAGAGCCTGCGAGCCGCAACTGCTGAAGCGCACATGCCTAGAGCCCGGTCTCCGCAGCGGGAGAGGCCACTGCAATGAGAAGCCTGTGCACCACAACGAAGAGTAGCCCCCGCTCGCGCAACTAGACAAAGCTGCACGCAGCAAAAAAGACCCAACACAGCCAAAAATAAATAATAAATTAAAAAAAAAAGAGAGTTAGCTTTTATTCAATACTGTGATCTAATAAATAGCCCATATTTAAATTTTGCCGATTGTCCAATAATATTTTCTACGTCGATTTTTCCCCTCCTCCAGGACCTAATCCAGGATCACACATTGCACTTAGTTGTCATGTCCTTTAATCTCTTTGAATCTAGAACAGTCCTTTCTTTGCCTTTTATGGCTTTGACATTTTCAAAAATTACAGGACATTTTTTTTTGTACAAAGTCTTTTAATCTATTTTTTCTGATGTTTCCTCCTGATTAGATTCAGGCTGTGTCTCTTTGGGAGGAATACTACATTCAGTAATATCGTGTTCTTCTCAGTGCATCACATCAGGAGGTACATGATGCCATGAAGTTCAAAAAATTTTTAAGATGTAAATTTAACGGAGTGGAGTAGTTTTTCCATTCTCATTGGTTTTGGGATCTATCTACAAGACTATAAACAAATAGAAATATTTACTAAATTATCCAGATACTGGAATTCTCTAGATTAAATAGTTGGTTGCCTATATATTTTAGTTTTCATCAAAATAATTTTATTTGCCTGTTAGAGAGCCTTAAAATAACTATTTCTATTCTCAAGTAAAGAAATCTCAGTAAGTTTGAAAAGTATTTGGAAAGTGTTTTAAAGATGATTCAGATGCCTTCATGCAGGAGCCCACGTGATGTATTTATTTTCCTGAAGGAAAGGAATCCTCAAGATCACCTCGCTGACATTATGCCAGGCAGGATTGTGAAGGCTAACCAGAAACTGAAGTCATACAATGGTAGAACAAGAAGAAGAACAAGAACTGAGCTCTCCTGACCTTTACTGTAATATTTTTTCACTACACTGTTGTTCCCATTAATCACTCTTTGGAAGCACATCTGGCTTTAAAAGGAGGAAAGAAAGAAAGAAAGTGGTTAGTCAATGACTATGTAACATATTACGTAGTGCACTCAGAATAGCACCACGGACCAGTTCCAATGATGATGTCCCTGATGAAAATTAAAATAACTACCTTGGATTCATTGGGTCACTTTGGGGCACTGTAGTGTTACTGCCAAGCAGTAGATGGCACTGTTAATATATATTGATTTCATTATAAAATCTGGAAAAGGGAAGTAGTATTCCAGAGATTTACTATGTGGTTGTTCCAACTAAAGTTAGTGACACTTCACTTACTTGGTAAAGTTCCAGCAATTCTACGATCTCGCTAATGTTTATTTTATTCTTCTCTAACATGATCTAACTGTGGAGGTTTTAATGTTTTTTGTTTCGTTTTGTTTTGGCACCACAAATAACGTAAGTTTTAAACTTTGCTCCAAGAGTTTAGTAATCCATTTGGCATTGGGGAGGCTTTTACTATTTACCTCACACTTGATACTGGCGACTTGGGAACATATATGATCTCTCTAATAACCTTTGTATATTTCTTAGCTAAAGAAATATACTTTAGAGCATTTCATACCTTTGACCTGTTTATATGATGCTTACATAGAAAAAAAATTTAATGTATTCAATTTTCCTGATGTTTTATTTAGTTTAAATATTTGATTTTTAGTTTAAGATAACTAGATAGTTGGTAGTTTTCATTTAGATAAAAAAATATCATGAAGATATGTGTTTTACATTGTATGACACCATTTCTTGTTTTTTTTAGAGTGGGTAAGATAATTTATAAATCACACACCTAAGAAACCTCAAAAAAATCTGGAACTAGCATCATCTCCATAATCCTTGATGAATTCAGACCTTGATTATTTGCATTGAATGAAAACTTTACTGGCTCATCATAATACCTTTTAAACACCTCACTTAAGTTATGCAGATAAAAATTATATTCTCTCCCTTTATAAAAAAGCCTGAAAGAAACAATTAAAACTTTGTTTAACCAAATGCTTCAGATGAGAAAAATCATAAATAGGAAATGGAATTCATCTTTGCTTCTTTTAAAAAATAAAATAATTTAGCTTTCCATCTCGGGGCAGGAGAAGTTTATACCTTGTAGAACCATGACATCACATGAAATGTTGACATCTGTTATCAACCTAATTAACTATTTGCCGTTCAAATTGTGGTGAAAGTACATTGAGACTTCTTTTGTACTCTTATCGCTTGTTTAATACCAAATTGCTTGGCATCTGTGTATCAGGGCTTTGATCTACTACTCTATCAGTTGTTGGCTCAGGCACAAGAGACTACAGAGTACACAAAGCTGTCGCTGCAGACTCCAGGGAAAAAAGAGGCTGTGGATATACAGCCCTGATTAGCTAAGTCAGTCAATATTTGCATGATGCAATGATAATGCCTTCTTTATGTTAGATTGTTATTTCACTGAAGCAAGTAGGAAACTTCCTTTTTAAGAACTTGGTGTAGTTTTTAGAAATTCTCCACTCCCCGCTTCAGGTACATATATGGCATATTTTCTTTCATCTCTCCATTTTTCCTTCCTGCCTTCAACATTTCACCATACACAAATGCAACATGATACATATTCTTGAGGAGTCCACATCATTTTTCAAGATTTATATGTAAAGGAATTTTGATGAAGTTGGGATCTTGCCTGCAATATGTCAAAATCTTAGAATCAGATTTATTTTTATACCTTAAATACAGAAGCTGCTTGTTTTATTCCTATTTTCTGTTCTCTAATCTTCAATTAGTTGATTTGTAAACTCAAAACGCTGATGTCTTGATTCTACTTTCTAGTATGGGCCTCAAGCTCATACATATTTTAACATTACTCAAAGGATATGATAAATAAATCTTATAAAATTAATATTTGAATGAAGGCAAGAGAAAGTTATGTTGAGCTCCCAGCAAAAGTTGAAAATTTCTCTATCATCTCCTTTGTTTCACATTATTTTAGAATCCTTGGCCTTTACAAGGAGGTTTTGATATTATAAGATCCTGTTTATACCTAGCAAATTTTTCCAGTCACATTCTACTGATTTCATCTAAGATGTTCTTTCTCTTTCCATCCCTCTTTCCATTCTTTTTTTTTATACATGAAAGGGAGTCAATGGTGATAAAACATCCAGACTGGTATTCCCTTTAAAGTCATTCAATTAACAGTTATGGAGTAGCCTGAGGGGCCAGGCACTGTGCCATTTGCTGGAAGGGACCAAAACAAGATGCTGTCCCTGCCCTCAGAGAATACACAGTTCAGAACATGAGTTGACCTGTAAACTCAAATAAGTAGCATGAAGGAATATAGGGATTATGATAAAGTTCTGTATAATGTACTATGGGTGTTGAGGAAGAAGTGGTCAATTCTACCTGGGCTGGATGGTCTAATGGGCTTGGAGGCAAAGGGAACACAGGAAAGGCTTTGTGAAGAAGAGCATCCAGGCAAAGAAAGCAACATGAGCTAAGGTGAAGAAACAGAACAACAGGACATTAGGGGCAACTTAAGTCTTAAAATTTTATCATGAGTTGGAGTTGGGATGTAAGGAGGAAAGAAAATTGGTATACAAAAGGCTGCAGAAGTCAGCAGGAACCAGATCATGAAAGGTCTTGCAAATGAGTTTGTGTGTTATCTTAAAATGGTAAGATATTATAACATTTGTATAGCAGGGCCATGATTGGATTTATACACTGGAAAGACATTATGGAAGCAAGATGGAGGATAGGCCAGAAGGGTGAGACTAGAAGCAGGAAGAATAACTAGGAGATTATAACAGCAACTAGACTGAGCCCATTGTCCTTAACCATTCCGGGGCCTGAGACCCCTTTTTAGAATCATATATGTATACACACACCTACACTTTACATATAACATCAGTGGCTCACAGATCTCTTGAAATCCATCCATGGATTCATGTGAGTCTGTGAATTCCACGTTAAGAACTTCTTGAATAGATAACGAGAGAATAAACTAATGCAGTAGCATGAAGATAGAGAGAAGCAAGTGGATGGGAGAGGTATAACTATGAATTTATAAAACTTGTTTGACAGATTGGATATGAGAGTAAGGGACAGCAAAGAGTCTCACATGACTCCCAGGATTCTAGCTATGGTGACTGGATGGACAGTAGAGCTTTGATGGAGACGAATAACATACAGCAGAGAGAGGAGTATGTTTTTGAGATTATTGGAATACTTGTGGAATATCCTAGTGGAGATATTAGAAGGTGGGTATAAATAAGGAGCTAGAGTTTAGTAAGGGGTTTAGACTAAAGATACTGATTATTTTAGAGTCTCAGATCTGTAAATAGAAATTAAACCCATAAGTTGAGCTCACCCAAGGAGATCATGTAGCATAAGGAAGAGGAGGCCAGGTGATAATCCTTGGGGAACACCAACTTTGAAGGATCAGTCAAAGAAAGAGGAGTGAGCAAAGGAGATTGAGAGGTAGAAGGAGAAGTGAAAGTGAAGAGTCTTAGAAACCAAAGGAATAAATAATATAAGGAAAGAATGGTCCACATCATCAAATATTTCAAGGACAAAGAGGACAAGTATTTAAAAGATTTCATTGTAGATGACAATTAGGTATTTATGACTCCCACCAGAAGAGTTCCAATGGAACTGGGGGTGGGTGAAGGTAATAAGCCACACTACTGAAAGACAGAGTGGATGGGAGATGAGAAAGTGGCTATGGACTGTTCCTCCAAGGACATTGGCTGTGACGGTAAGATGAGTGATAGAGAATTTATGGTTTAGCTGGGTCAAAACGCATGTCTACTTTTGGTATAGAGAGATATAGCTGATTGCCTCCCCCCAAAAGGTTGCCAGTGTTGGTTTAGCAGCTTGATGACAGCAGGGGATCTGTCTCTTTTGCATCTTGTGCCCTTATATTCAAAAGATGCCCACTGCAGTGCTAGCCCCATGTCAGCATTCTGACAAGAAGGAGAAGGGAAAGTTGTGAAGTCTGTATCAGGAATGCATAAGCTCCTCTAGAGACATGGCTCACCTCTCACTGGCCAGGTGTGTCACTCCACCACCTCCAGGTGGCAAGGGAGGCTATAGGGGCCAAGGGGGGTAAGAATGAGGGTTAGCTTGGCCAAACAACAATGTCTCCACACCTGGCTTGTTCTATAGCTATTGATTTGTGTTTGTTGATCTTATATCAGCTGCTGTACTAAACATTATTGTTAATTTTAAGAACATTTCAATTGACTCCCTTACATTGTCCAGGTAAAAGATTGTATGTCTACTGACAGTCTGTCTCTTCCTTTCAGGAGCTGTACCTCATTTTTAAAAATACTTTTCTTTTTTTATTTTTGTATTAAAAAATTTTTTTTATTGGAGTATAGTTGATTTACAATGTTGTGTTAAAAATATTTTTCTTTTTGCTCTTATTGTACTGGGTAGTATCCGATTTTCGTCTTATGGGTGCAATCGCCTTTTAAGTCTTTTTGAAGATTTTCATCAGAATGATTTTTTCTGTTTTCTTTCATTCTTTTAATTATCTTTAATCCTCAGGGAATCTCTTCATCATTGTTTCTGTTGTTAAATGCTATTCCTTCAGTATCTGGTAAATCTCAGTTGTTTATTTAACATAAATAATGATGGAAAGACTAGGTTCGTTAATATAGGCAGCTAATACAGGTCTCCTCTGAAGAAGTATCCACCTGTTTCCCCTGCCTGGGGGGCTGACCAAGACTGGCAAGCTTTGTTTGAGGTGCACAGGCTTGGAGCAGCAGGCTATGCGCGGCCCCTTCAACCACTCCCCATGGCCAAAACGAGGAGGGCCAAGTTCTGATGCTGAGGCAAGCGATGCATTTACCCCCCCATTACACCTTCCCCTTCCCCGCCTGTTCTAAAGGCCTGGAGTTGCTTACATTCCACCTTCCTCCTTTTTCAGTGCCTTGTACCCACACAGGAAGCCCACAGTCAGGATATTTCTTAAGAGAGATGTTCGGAGGGTTTAGCCAGGGGTTAAAAGCAGCTCCTGCCAACAGCTCTGCATAAACAAGGAGAAAAGGGACACCTGCCAACCTCTGCTGTTCCAAGGGCAGTTCTTTAGTGAGCCCTCAAGTCCCCTCCAGGGCCTCCTCTTAAGTGTGAGACTTCTCTGAATTTGTACTTCTCTCCTACTCCTGGTTTGGGCTGTGGTTCTTTCCCTCAGATCCTGTTCTTAGTCAATACCATCCATCTCCTTTGCTTTTCTATTTTCTAGGATTCTTCAGAATATCTTGTCTGCTGACAAAAAATTTCTTTTATATTTTAGTATGCTAATGAATGTATTCTGTTAAAATATCTGTTTTTTAGATATTTCAGGGGTTGCGGCCAGGAGTAGATGCATGTGTTTGGTCTGCCATCTTGATCTTCTCTGGAGAGATACTTAGGAAATCATTTACATGTGGCCAATTGGCTCTCCTTCACAAAGCAAACAAAATACAGCTGTGTGGTGATTAATTGTTAAGTAACCATTCTGTACTTCGTAAATCTTTCAATAATAAAACAATGTCATTTGGGATTAACATATACACACTACTATATATAAAATGGATAACGAACAAGGATCTACTGTATAGCACAGGGAACTATACTCAATATTTTGTAATAACCTATAAGGGAAGAGAATCTGAAAAAATAGATATACATGTATGTATAACTGAATTGCTTTGCTGTACACCTGAAACTAACACAGCATTGTAAATCAACTGCACTTCAGTTAAAAAAAATAATCTAACTTCATCTTCAATATTCTATATCTAGATCTCACGTACCTCTAAAATTCAGCTTTTAGCCAGTTTTCTTGAAAAAACACACAAAGAAACAGAAACAGCCCCCAAACCACTGTCAGCTTGATGTATAATGACGCATTTTTAAGCTTTATTTCGAAGAAATAAATGTTGATACTTTAAAGCACCAATTCAATACTTCTCAGTGTTTTCCCCCACCCCAAATTGGTGTTTGTCTGCATTCTGTGTGTTTGTTCCCCCTTGGGGACAATTTCTTTAAAAAAAATTTTTTTAAGTAGGCATTTTCTGACAATACAAAATTTCCTAAACGTGATGTTTAAATAACATTGATGCCCGGGAATCATCGAAAGAAGTTCAATTTACTGTATTTTGTTGTTCTTTCTTTTCCTTTCTTTCGGATGGGGGTAGAAGAATTTTTTGTTTTCATCAGCAATGAAATTGTCCGTTAAAGGAAGCTATTATATTATCATGGCAATATATTTTATTTTATGTTCAGCTTACTTCCAGAGGTGACTGCCTGTCCAGCAAGAAAGCCCTGGAAGCTCATCTAATCACTAGATTGATAAATTTCACTGCAAAATGAGGACTAACTTCCTTGTTGACTGTGGAATGTTGGATCAAGTTGTCATCACCATAAACTCATGGCAGAATGTGTAGAGTTATATTTGAAAATAAAAAGGGATGAAACATGCTTGTTTCAATGGTGGGCTCTGGTTTCTCATCCTCAAAAACTTGATGCTCATCATATTAACATGCTAAAAACTTGTGCCACATGAAACAAGCATCCAAAGGTTCTAAACAAAACACCATGCCCTGAAATTAGTAAAGTTAAGTGGCACCTATGATTCAAAGCTTTTCTAATATAGTATTGCCAAAGATTCCACAAATGAGAACACCTTCTTAATTCCCTCTACTTATTTTATTCATTTATTTTATTTGGAAGGGACAGTAGTACTATAACCTATGTTGCAGATGAGACTGAGAAAATAGTCAGGCTAGAAATGATTGAATAGCTCGGTACAACAGACTTAAAAATAATTGCAAATATCCCTTAGCTTAGTTGCAAATATTGCAAATATCCCTTAGTTCCAGGACCTATTAGTTTACTATTACTGACTTAAAAATATATTTCTAGCACTTTCCTCAGAGGAAAGGAAGTTATTAAATATATGAATATGACTCAGTCCACATTGGCCTAGCTTGTAAGATAGAGTTTGGAGGGAGAATAAGTTGAATTACTTGCTAAATGGGGTTTTAGGATTGTGCTTGAGGAAATAACACTTTCACATATGGATTTCACTCTGGTTAGTTTTTGATTATGGTTTCTACATTTATTACCGACTGTTCAGTATACTTAGAACTGGGCATCCCAATGACCAAGAGAAAATGTAAGAGTCTTTGGACAAAAACTCTTGTTGGGCCAGGAATGCTGTCAGAATTTCCTCAAAAAAGCGATCTGAGTGTTTATCTTTATTCTAATTTAAATCACATGGTGATTTGCTAGGGCTTTAAAAATGCAGTTTAATCCTGTTCAGTTTCCAAAGAGGGGTGAACATACAATGAAATGAATTAACTAGGCCAGTCATAATCAAACACTGCAGAAAACCAGGCAGACTCACCATATGCCAAGGGTTTTGCAAACAGATCTCGTCCTGCCTGACACTGTGTGTGTGTGTGTGGTAACTGGGGGAGGTAAGATATCCCTTAAGGAAGGATCATTACTCCTTTCGGAAGATCTGTTCATATGACTTTCAACAAAGCATCACCAAAGTCGTCATTGTATTGTGTGAGTAGCTAAGTTCTTCTGGGAGCTGAGGACAAAGTTTGAAGCCAAAATGAAGACAGCCTCTTCTCATCTTATACTTGACTAAAGGTGACACTCTTATTCCCTCTGAGGAGAATTTGTTCATCTGAAAAAATGGCCTTGTATCTTGAGCAATCACTGAGTATTCTCTAAACTCAAGCTAGGAAATGCTGCTTTGAAGCAGGGCAGTAGGATAGCAACAAGAAGAGAAGATCCGGAGTCAGACAACGTAAGCCTAAAGGCCGGCTTTGCTGCTGATTACCTGTGTGACCTTGGGCTTAAGTGAAGTTATGAGTGACTCAGTTGCGATGGGTTTTGGTTTGTCTCATCTGTAAAATGGGCATGATAACCTCACGATGTTGATGTTAGGGTTAAGTGAGATCACATAAGTGCTTAGCACACTGCATGACACATTGTAAATGCTTGATGAACACTAACAGTCATTAGTACTAATGTGAAACCTTACTAGAGACTGGGAATCAAGACTGCATCTCTGTTGGCCACAGATGTCAATTTCTGCTTCCTGATCTTACTTTAAAGGCAACACTTTATGGTGCACCATCCACTTTTACAGATCAACCCATTGCCACATTAAAAAAAGTCGAGACTCATGTATTTTAGTTACGCTTAATGAACAGCTACAGCAACAACAAATAAAGAAATTCAAGTACACTTCAGCTGATTTGTCTCAAAACACGGGTAGTAAGTAGTGTTGCAATCGGGATTGTAGAAGAAAGAAAGGGGCCAGTATCACATGCCTCTGTGATGCTTTTGCACAGATTATGATTTTTATTTTTTGTTTCCCTCTGTGTTTTGAATCTGACACACGCTAAGATTTTCATGTCCGTAGCTACCACCTTCTAAGATGCGGGCTTGCGTCTGTATGAACGTGGAATCCCCTTGACAGTTATGTTTGCTTATGCATCTCTAGCAAGTGGAGAAAGAATCACATCAGGCTATAAGGTGTGAGCCGTGTCTCACTCATGCCCCCCCCCACCCCCGCCCCGAGTGAATGCACTTTGAGGTCCACCTTCCCGGAGAATGTGCTTTGGAGCACAGTAACTGTGGGCTGGGGACTTGTCTGGGCTTCCCATTAATCTCTGAAGATGGAAGGGTAATCCCTTCACAAATATGGGAATGGGGGCTGCTCTGAGACTGGCAAATAATAAACAATGAGGGTTTTTTTTTTTTTTTTTGTCCTGGATTCCTCCAGCCCTCCTCTCTGCAGTCCTCAGCAATAACTTAGCCCTTGTCTTCCTCTCTGAAGGATTTAAATGGAATGACCTTAATTCTCGCTTTGTTTGCACTCTATCTTTTAAGGAGCTGCAATGAAGACCAAGACAAACAGTAGATTAACAGTGGTACCTTTTATAAAGCTGATTAGTTCCTGAAATATGCTGAAAGGAAACAAAACCAAAAAGAAAAAAAAAAAAAGAGTGGAATGGGGGCTGAGACAGAAGCCTTTGTCGGTGAGTTTGAAATAGCTCCGTTCCTCTCAGTGGTTGCAGATATTGACCTTCCAGTGAAATATTTCCTTTGTGTGTGAAGGCTCTGACAGGATAGCATTTATAGTATTAAGCAGGTGCCTGGTAAGTGTTTCTAAACAAATATTACTTCACTGCCTAATTTTGGTTTAATGGGAGAGTTGTACTAGGGATGAATTCAGAAAACATTTGATGATGGCTCATCTGCTGCTCCTTGTAGCGGGGCCTATCAAGTGGCTGACGATGTCAGAATCAGAATTCCAAAGATGCTGTTCACGTGGAGTCATTAAGAGGAGCACAGCCTCCTGAAGTCTCCTTTAGCTTCTCCGGATTTGAAGGAATTTACAGAGAAACTTCCAGACACCTCAGCTATATCCAAATGAAAGCCAAAGCATTAGAGTGTGGCGCTGAAAGTGTGTCTCTGGAAAGAAAAAATATATAAAGCTACACAGAAAATATTTGGGGGCATCAGCTTCTGTTTCCTTTAAGGGATGGGAGAATGTTACTGAAATCATTCAACTTAATTTAAAGTTAAATAAAACTGTGAAAGGCTAGGGTGCATTAATAAGATGATCTGTCTGCTAATAATAGGATAATTCACATCTTCACTGTCAGAGCAGAAAGCCTCTGATAAGGTCAATCGTTAAACTCAATGTGTTTCATTCTTTGGTGCCATCTCACTTAGATTCTCAGCACCACTTGTCTGCCCTTTTTTTCCAGTATGCACCTATATTGCAAATTTAGTTCCGTTTTGTACCATTATGAAGCCTGATTCCATCATTTTCAAAGTGCCAAGCCATTTAAATACAGTTCAGTCTTTGGTCATATTTAATCCAAACATTTACACACATCCAGCTCCTTCTTATCTTTTTAAATAGAATGCAGGGCTTATTTTTAAATTACATCCTCATTCATGCTCTATGAAAGCATCTAGAGAAACCATCCGTGGGATTTAAATTCTGGTCCACAGGTGCTGCTTCCAATTCCTGGCATGGCCATTAAATCCTGGCCTCAGCATAACTCTTGGCATGACTCTCTTGTGATGAGGCAGAAAAGATACAATAGAAACAGCTGTTTATTTTTTCTCTGCCAGAAATTATACTACACTTAAGTATAATGTAGCTTTTGTTTTCTTCTGTATTTATACCTAATTTAAAGAGCGTTTTAAAATAAGGGTCCCCAGAAAAAGGATATCATTGGGAAGTTAAGATGCTTGAAATGGGGCAAGCGCTTACCCAAAACTGAGGTGTACCTGATTTCTTTCACCACGTAGGATCAATGAGATGTGCGTCTATCTGCGGGAGGTTTCTGTTGTTACGGTGAGTCTTTCCATGACTTGGGTGCTGTGACTAATACCAGACTGTCCAACAGTCCTGAATCATCCAGGGCTCTCTTAAACCCTTGAGATTATCTTTTCCACCAATTTCCTCTCCTGTTGGTTTCCAGTATCCGCTATTCAGTTCAGGCCTGTAACCAATGCACAGATGCCCTGAAGGTCTAGACACTCTAGCTTTTTTCATCTATTTCTCTGCAGCTACTGGTTCAGTAGGAAATCTCTCTTGCCAATTTGGAAAACAGTTGGACTGAAAACTTTTTGCTTAAACAAACAAATAACTTGGTCTCAACCTACTCTCTCGTTCTGTACTTAAAAAAAAAAAAAAAAAATTCCTAACAGTGCAGTGAGATCCTGAAGTGATCAAAATGGTGTGGTTGTCCTGGGTGCATGTCTTGGATAGGCTGCCGTTTGTTCCCACTCACCTAGAGAGCTCCTGGATAGCCTGAGAGGTTGATGTGCGTGTGCGAGTTTTAACAAATTTTCAAAAACTGCCGTGGGGAGAGAATAGAAAGAAAGCCCTTCGAAAAGAAGAGGATTTTCACAGCATCATCACCAGAAAAACACCCCCACAATGGATATCTTTGAAGGTCAGTCGCCATCTGAACTAATTGGGGAGGAGACGGGGAGCACTTGGAGATTTGCTCACCTTTTATAGTGGGCCTCGGAGAAGTGACCAGTAGCCAAACGCTTCCTGCCATGAGTGGTTTGGGCACCTTCTAAGCAAAGGAAAAGGCCCCTCCAGTTTCTTCTTGTTCATGTCACTGAGAGAGGTCACCACCTTCCCTCTTTCACTTGCCACTTCTGATTATTGGGTAGATCCTTCTCCAAAAGTCATCTTTTGTTGTGAAGACATTAATCTTCTCCCCAGTGGTGAAATGCTCGGTAAGAAGGAGGGGCGGAAGCGGGAAAAATGATCTCGAAAGCCTCAAGATCACAGCCAAAGAGCATTATTTATAGACCTTTACTGAAAATCAACTTCAGTCTGCTGTGTGAATGCACTACATTAAACCAATAACAGACAACAAGCTTGTGAATATTTGGCACGGTGATGAAATCGGCGGCAGCCCTCGTGCTGTGGCGGGCAGAGAAGCACAGTCTGGGAAGGGCTGGTACTCCTCCTTGGAGTGTGTCTGTTGTGATTGCTAGCTGGTTTCCACAGATCCTTGCTGAATGTTATATCATTAAACAATATGAAAGAAAATCAAAATATATGTTTACAGGGTACTAAATAGTAAGTGCCCTTTCAAATGCTCTTTAATGGCTAGGCTTTAAAGTCGTCGTGGAGCACCCTTAGAAAGCAAGAGCGGCATGTTTTGCAGATTTCTGTGGCTGTAAACCACCATGAGGTGCTGAATGAAAGTGCGCCGAGATTTATGAACACCCCGCACACTACAGGATATGCCTTAAAGGCATATTCACAAAGGGAAAACAGCCCTCTGCCACATCTATTCTTTTTTTTATTATTATTATTGAAATATAGTTGATTTACAATGTTGTGTTAGTTTCAGGTGTAGAGCAAAGTGATTCAGTTATACACAAACATATTTTTTTCCAGATTCTTTTCCCTTATAGGTTATTATAAGTATTGAGTAGACTTCCCTGTGCTCTACGGTAGGTCCTTGTTGGTTATCCATTCTATATACAGTAGTGTGTTTACCATGCATCTATTCTTGAATTTTAGTTTTTGTTGAAAAACCGATGATGTTTCAGCTGTATTTTCCCAGAACTTGAGTGACAATCAAAGTTTGGTATAACATAGTAATGGATTTACTTCCTGAGGCAGTCAAGGAAGGAATTTATGTTTAGGTAGTGAGTTTGAGCAGTTTCTAAATACAGAGATACATTTTGCAGTGTAAAAGTACAGATATAATTAAGAGCATTTACAGACTAAGTACAGTTCTTGTAGTATATTGTTGACTGTATATTTGTTATGTTAAATGTGCTAGGGCTCTGTGTATGAACAGACACATAGACCAAGGTAACAGAAAAGTCCAGAAATGAACCAAAAACCCAATATACTTAAACATCTGGTAAAGGAAGCATCTCAAATCAGTGTGTGTTGGCGGTCGGGGGGAGGAGATTTATTGTTGATAACTGGATAGCCATCTGAAAATATCTAAAGTTGGATCTGTCCCTCATACTATGATCAAGGATAAAGTTAGGGTGAAGATTAAAGAAAAGAAAAAAGGAAAGAGACCAGACAAGTACTACAAAAATGCATGGGAGGGTTTCTTTACAGCCTTGACTTGGGGATTGGAGAGAAAAGACCAGAAGAAGCCATAAAAGATTTGTATGACCACATATAAACCAGAACTTCTGAATGGAAGAAACACCATATGCAGAGTCAAAAGACAACAAGTTGGGGAAAATGTTTGTAACTCATAACACAATAGAGCATAAATTTCACAAAAATATAAAAAGCTCCTAGAAATCCATAAGAAAAATATCAATACCCTAATATAAATATGGGCAAAGTATCTCAAGAGAGGATTAACGGAAAAATAAATACAATTGGTTCTGAAACATATGAAAAGATATTTGACCTCACTAATAACAGATATTTAAATTAAAACTGTAGAGTGGCACTATTTTTTGCCTATCAGATTGGCAGAATTTCAAAAGTTTAACATTACCTTTTGTTGGGAAGGTATGAGTAAACAGGTACGTTTGTACAGTGTTGATGGGAGTGTACATTGGAACAACTCCTACAGAGGCAATTTGACAATATTCATCAAAGTTACAAATGGAACTATACTTTTTAACCTAGAAATTTCACTTCTGGGATTCTATCTTTCACATATATTTGCATACATAAAATGACAAATACACAAGGTTATTTATTATAAAAGCAAAATATTGAGAATACTGTAAATGTCCATCAATAGAGACTGATTAAATGAATTGTAGAACACCCATACAATGGACTACTATGCTATTGTAAAAAGAAGAAGGGGGAAGATCTCTTATGTTCCGATACAGAAAGACGATCAGATATAGTGTTAAGTGAAAGTGCAGAACAGTGTGCATAACAAGCTACCATTTGTGTATGCAAGAGGTAAAATAAGAATCTCCGTCAGTATTTTCTAATATTTGCATAAAGAAATTCTGGAAAACTACAAAAGAATCTAACAGCAACAGCTGTGGAGGATCAAAAGAGAACTAGATAGATTTCAGGGGTGGGAGGGAGATTGGTCATACTAAACCTTTTAGTCTTTTTTAAGTTATATTTTACAAAACATTACCTACTTAAAACTTTGTATCATTAAAAATGAAATGAAATAGTTAGATAAAAATTAAATTAGATCATTTCAAAATCAAATAAAACAAATGAAAAAGTTCACAGTGAAAAAAATTATACCAATACTAATGAAAATAATTTCTGATTAGGGCAGATATATGTCTACCAATGCAATGATGGAAGAAGATTAAGAGCAGCTTTTTATAGGAACTATTATTAATTTGGTCATTGTCTATGATATATCCTTTCATTTATCATATATCTGCTATATTTCTCCATTTACTGGTTGAAAAATCTGGAAAATTAAAAATTAAATTGAGGAAGGTTTATATTCATTTTGGTTAATTTCAAAAACATTTTTTACCATTTGAATTAAAAGTTCTCCTTTGTAGTCAGCTCTAATCTTTAAAAACTTATTTCCACATTCCCAAAGTAGAAATTGACCCTAACGTTATCTTACCGCCAAAAGAAAATTTGCCCAACTCTTCATTTGGCTTCAGTCCTAACTTCCAACATGCTATCTTTGGGTTAAACAGAACATAAGGTTAAAGTAGCAGAGGCTTGAGAATCAAAGAGTTGATGCTACAATTGTAGAGTTAAAAACTATATTTACCCTAAATTGCAAAATGGTAAGTATTGTATGTGATGTTTAAGTTGCAGTGATTGTTCTAGTAATAAATGTAATATTCAGCAGCATTTTTCACAGATTACTCAGTTCATCATTAGTGCCATTTTGCCTCTTTATAATGATGTGCGCTTTCCTTTAGAAGGAGCTTGGTTATTTCTTTGGTTGGGCCTATTTGCTCCTTTTTTATGTGAGATTTTTCAATACTATGAAATGATGCAGAGCAAAAAAGGTCCATCCACTTCACTTGTGTTGCCTCCTGTGTTACCTAAACCACAACAGAACAATGACAGACAACAGAGCCTTTCTCCTCGCTAACAATTCAGTCACCATGACAACCAGCAGAAGAACATTGGACCAGAAAAAAGCATTGAGCTTGAGGGACTAGACTAATCAAAAAATGGAATAACATGGCAACAATTACACTGATGAGCAAGAGGGAAGCTACAGATGAATTCAGACACCTATGGCACTGCAGACTCAACACATTCAGCATTTTGTGTTTAGTGTCTTGTGTTTCTGAGAGCAGGTAAATAGACGAGATCGAATTGTGTAACAGAATGTCAGTGCTCTAGTTAAATAGAAAATTCCTTTCCTTTGGCTGTGCTACTTCAAGCGCATTGAAGAGGGTTTAGGGGAGATGAGGTTTTGAAGTGAAATGTGTAATGGATACAATATGAGAGCCACAAGGCAATGTTATTTAGTTTTAAAAAAGTAAACTGGGGTATGTCCCCCCGCCACCCCTTTCTTCAAATATGTAGGCACAAATAAAGGGAGAATGCTGCTGGGTTGGTGTGACACTGCCTTAAACCCCGCTCTACGTCAGGAACATACATGGTTCACCTCCCCTAACGTGGTTCTGGGCTATATTGATTCCTATTGACAAAATCAAGCACCATGACTTTTAAAAATTGTTTTATTGAAGTATCATTGATTTACAGTATTGTGTTAATTTCTGCTGTACAGCAAAGTGATTCAGTTATACATACATTCTTTTTCATGTTCTTTTCCATTATGGTTTATCACAGGAAATTGAACATAGTTCCCTGTGCTATACGGTAGACCCTTATTGTTTATCCATTCTATATATAATAGTTTGCACCTGCTAATCCCAAACTCCCAGTCCATCCCTCCCCCACACCTTGGCAACCACAAGTCTCTTCTCCCTGTCTGTGAGTTCAAGCACCATGATTTTAGCTGTGTCAGTTCTAATGTCTGGTGGAAGTTAAGCTGAAAGGGGCAGGATGGTTCTGTGGGTCAGATAACAGGAGTAGAGGAGTGTATCCTACTCATCTACTGCCTCCAAAACTGCCTCAGTTTACCTACTTCAGAATTCCCCCATCCCTGAGGATGTTAGTATAATGTATATGTGTATTTCTTTTAAATGGCATTTACACTGGCAACACTTACGGATTGCAGATGCAGTCGTTGGGTTGTAAATCGATTTTGCGTATGCTGACCTCTGCCTTGATTTCTCTGATTAAACTTTTTCACACTGTTTGTACTTCTTTATGTGTTGAACTTAATTAATTTGGTGGATATTTTTAGTGAATCACATTATCTGGTTTTGATTTATCAAAAGCAAATTTTCTTCCCCTCCCCTAAGCAGAAAAGTTCTCATTAGGATTATTTTATTAAATCATAAACAAGAACAGATATCCTCCTCTCCAAAAAAATGTAAAAGATGTGAAATATTGTCATTTTTATAGAGAAATCCCTATAGAGGAGGAATGAAACCTAACTTTGTAAGTCGCCCAGTTTAAATTGTTTGTGTTGGGTGTGGTTGTAAGGCTCCAGGCTGCAGACGTTGAGCTAGTTTTGTCTCCACAGATTTCATAGACTGTAGCATCTCCGGTTGTTACCTGTCCTATAACTTAGTATATTTTCTTAGTCTGATTATTTTCACTTCTGTGACTCGGTTTACCCATCTAAAATGGGCTGCTTTTTACTCTCTACTATTTTTTTAAGTGGCGGGGGGCAGGGAAGGAGAGGAGGCAGCGTAATGAATTTGTTTTGAGCCTATAAGTAAATGGGTATTAATGATGAGAACTTTTCTATATCAATGAATGAGCTATCCTCTTTATTTTGGTCTTGGTGAGGCCAAAATTTCTAGGTAGAAATCGCTCATTGGGAAGATGATTCTCAATTATTTTTCCTGAGTTACTTTTCCTGTTGCTCAGGTGAGGGGACCAGCATGATTAGAATGATGACAACCACTTTTAAAATGTTCATTTATTCATAGTTCATCTGCTTCTCGAAAAGAAATTGAGGCAAGTTACACTAGAAATGGAGTTCTAATAAAACAGAGGATCATTAATAGAAGCTAGAAGACAACAAACAAACATGAAGTGGTAGTTGAAGAAAAATTTATATCAGGAAAACCTGGCCAAAAACAAGTACAGTTCCCAGCTCTGAGCTTTCCAGCAGCCAAAGAGAGAAACCCTATGAAGTACACAGCCCTCCTTGGCTAATCATAAACATTGTTTGGGTTCTTTAAGAGAAATAACCTTTTTGTCCCTAAGTCCTCCAGGTGGAATTTGTCCTGGGGAGTGGCGTGTGGAAACAGCCAATGAATTGCCACAAGAAGTGGGCTTTCAGCAGAGTTGGGGACAGCCCCCCGGAGGAGGATTTGGCCTTCTGACTTTGTCTGATACGCATTCTGAGTGAGGAGTAGAGGAGGGCCATTCTTTTCCTCTATGTGATCAGGCAGGGATGAGGAAAGAGGAAGGAGAAAGGAACAAACTCTCCTGGGCATAAAGAAGAGATTCAGGTCCTCTGAAAGTGACTTAACAGCAGCTTACTTGGAAACCACCATGTAGAGGAGGACTTGAATTTGGCTACCGTGGTAGTTGTTTATACCAATGACCTTGTTTTAAAGGTAAAGCAGCCGGTGACTGGATATCAGAAGGGGCTCATAGGCCAGGGAGGGCCTCCGCCCTGAAGTCCAGTTGAGCTGTTGCCAGATTTCAGGCCAAATTCGAATGAAAAATGAGGGTTTTCTATGAGATTATTGTGAACAGGTGAGAAAACAACTAAATCAGCCTTGTAGGAGATAAACAGTGATATGTTGAGTAGACCACACTTTACAAAAGCCAGATCTTATTTTAGACAACGTAAGTGTGCTCGTTCTTTCTATACTGTCTCTGATATTTTACTGAACTGCAAAGAAAGCTGTTTATCAGTGTTAACACCCTTCTCTGAGTTGCCAGATAAAAGACCACAGCAATCAGGAGAAATTTATCTTTAAAATGTTTCTATTATGCTTGGTGAAAATGCGGTTTCCACTGAGGATTTCTCTAGCATGTATTTTTTTTCCTTTCCTATGGATGAAGCAAGAACCAGAAAGGTCTTTCTCTAGGTCATTTTCCCTAAAGCTCTGAAAATGCTTTAGGGAACTAGTGACACCATGCACGTGCATCAAAGCAAGAGTCTTTATAGTCTAGGAAATTCATCACAGTACGATAATTTATGCCAGGCTCCCAAACGGAGTTTGTTCCTGTCTAGTTCTCTCTCTTTTATTTCTCAGTGGCTCACACATTCGGGAATATGTCTTAAGGGGAGGAATTCACTGAGGTTTCAGATTAGGGGGAGAAGCAGCCCACTGGTTCCGTTCACCCTCCCCCAAGCCAAGCCTTCATTGTAGGATAACGAGCCGACACTTATAGGGTATTTACCCTGAGCAGGCTCCAGGTGAGTTCCTTCACTCGCATCAGGCACTCCTCACTGCAGCTCAATGAAAATAAGTATTCTTGTCCTGCCTGAGTTCCTGTGTTAATCTGGCATTCATTCAACACAGTTTTGGAGGACATATGCTACAGGGCAGCTAACATAGTGCTAGATATTGAGGTCCCGTGATAAATAAGATATGGCTCCCTGCACAGAAATGGGAAAACTAATCTGCAGAGAGGCTAGGGGATCACCCCAAGGAAGGAGTAGAATCTGAATGTGAAGTCGTTTGTGTAATTCTGAAGCTCCTGCTGTTTCCTCCACACTGGTGCTGCTTCTCTCGACTGGCTTCCGGCTTCACATTTGTGAGTTTCCTGAGGTTAAGAGCACTGATTTGGGACTCAAGGCAAAGTTTGCCACATCTTAGCTGGATGATCTTGGGAAAATTATTCAACCTCTCTAACCTCAACAATTTCATCTAAGCAAGAATTCTAATAACAACCCCATCCTTACCTTCTGAAGCTTAAATGAGATTTTGTGTCAAAAGCCTTTAGCACTGCACCCAGCACATAGCAAATGCTCAGTAGGTGTAAAATTTGATTATCATCTTCTCTAAGGCTTTCTTTTACCCTGAAGGACCTCTGGGGCTGTTTGCTTTCACCTAAAATTAAAGTCTCTTCCCCTCCTTCCCTGGCTGGCTTTGCGCCATGGCTCGTCAGGGTTATTGCTCTGACTTAAGGTAACATTTGTCATAATTCAGCTGTTCACACTAGGGGTGTGCAGGAACAGAGATGGAGTAATGTCCTGTGCTCAGGAGCACATGTATGACCTTATAGAATGTTATCAGGAAGAGAGGCCCCTAGAAAAGGACTCTGAAGACTTGAGTTTTAGCATCTCTGATTCCTGAGACTCACATAGGAGTCCATCACCCTCTGTCTGTGTCCATCTTTCTCTTTATTTTTTTAAAATTTATTTTATTTATTTATTTTGGGCTGCATTGGGTCTCCGTTGCTGCATGAG
This sequence comes from Phocoena phocoena, assembly GCF_963924675.1. Taxonomy (NCBI): domain Eukaryota; kingdom Metazoa; phylum Chordata; class Mammalia; order Artiodactyla; family Phocoenidae; genus Phocoena; species Phocoena phocoena. The sequence goes on along the minus strand of NC_089220.1, from coordinate 62,266,724 downwards.
GGCTTTCTCTAGTTGCGGCGAGCGGGGGCTGCTCTTCGTTGTGGCGCGTGGGCTTCTCATCGCGGTGGCTTCTCTTGTTGCAAAGCATGGGCTCTAGACATGCGGGCTTCAGTGGTTGTGGCTCACGGGCTCTAGAGCGCAGGCTCGGTAGTTGTGGCGCATGGGCTTAGTTGCTCTGCGGCATAGGGGATCTTCCCGGACCAGGGATCAAACCCGTGTCCCCTGCATTGGCAGGTGGATTCTTAACCACTGCACCACCAGGGAAGCCCCCATCTTTCTCTTTAGACTGGGGAATACGTCAAGGAAATGACACGGTTTTACTCATCTTTGTCGTCTTAGTGTCTTTTATGGTTAGCATACAGTAAGTGCTCATTAAGCATCGTGGAATGAATGAAAGAATGAAAAGTGACCCCAAATTTCCATTTATTTGTGTGTTGCTTTGAAATGGATACATTTCTGCTTTTCAAAGGAGCAGAAAAACATCTGCCAAAATGTAATGTGGAACAATGGTTTTCTCTGGGTGCTGGGATTTGGAGGTGACATTTTTTTCTTTGTGCTTTTAGAATTTTGTGGATTAATAACATTAACAGCAATTAATGGAAGAGCTTGGTATTCCTTGACCAAAGAGTGACATGATGAGAGCAGGAGCCCCCGGAAGTTCAACACGATGGTGGAGTGCAGCATCGTCCCTGCCCTACACTCTCCAGGCACTGAGCAGATCACAGTTAATATGCCTTTGCAGTTCAAATTATGTCAGTCTTTCATGGAGCTCTCAGCTCATTGACGCCATTATTGCATTCAGCCTTCCATGTAGGGGGATGGCATGACCAGTCCCATTGGACTGGGATCAAAAAGATTATGCTCTTAACCCACGTTTACGGTCCCACACTCTGCTCTCCTGTAATCTAACCTTCTGTACCATCACTCAGAGTGGTGACTTATTTCCCTCGCCCCCCAACCCTGGTGTAAATGCTTACTGATATGTGCGATCCACAGGAGCCAAGACACCTAATTATACTTAGTTTGCAAGCAATGTCATTCATAATGGCTTGAAAGTTTTATTCTTTCTCCTGTCCTCTGCGGCAACTAACTGTCCCATAACTGGTGTTTTCAGCAATGATCTGCATACTCTTATCTCTTCTTCACAATTAGATGGGGCATGGAGGTGTGTTTTGTAGACCTGAACTTTGTTGCTTCCAAACTGGGCTGTGATGTTACCATAAAGGTTATGAGTCACTGAAGAACAAGTTCAGGCCAATTCTTCTCCCTCTGACCCCACAGGTTATTTTGAAAGCTGCCTGCTAAGTCATCATGCTGTCAGTTGGGTCTACACAGGATGACAGGTGTGCCCCAGGTGCAGGTTCAATGGCAGGCCAGTAGGTAATTTGGCTTCTCAGGGATCACAGGCATAGGCTCACCCTATGACCCTATGCTCGTAGTGGGGATCATAGGCTTACCCCTTCAGGCCACCACAAAGCTCTTTCTCTGGCAAAAACTAATTGTTGGGGAGACAGTACTGTAGGAAGAAGTGAGTGGGTCTCAAAGACATGAGAAATTTATAAATGGAGCTAGCCTTGACTAGATTTTACATCTCATTAAAAAATTATTACTGGGCTTCCCTGGTGGCGCAGTGGTTGAGAGTCCGCCTGCCGATGCAGGGGACACGGGTGCGTGCCCCGGTCAGGGAAGATCCCACATGCCGCGGAGCGGCTGGGCCCGTGAGCCATGGCCGCTGGGCCTGTGCGTCCGGAGCCTGTGCTCCGCAACGGGAGAGGCCACAACAGTGAGAGGCCCGCGTACCGCCAAAAAAAAAAAAATTATTAGTGATAGCATGAACTAGATTGTCCCAAATGTATAGTTTATTATTTGGTAGTAAGTTAACTGATTTGGGGAGATAAATTAATCAATTAAATTAGTCTCCACTAATGCATTAGCCAACTAAAGTATCATCTTTCACAGGCATGTATTTTTGCAGGCTTAGTTAGTCTGTGCCTGTGTCTAAGGAGAAGCTTAAGGAGTGATGCTAATGTAATGGTGGGCTTCCAAGTCCCTGAAGATATCTTTGATCAGAAGGCCCCTTGGGAGGCACCAGATCCCACTCTTGAAGGGACTTCCTGTGATAGCTCCTTACCTGACATCAGAAAATTATATTTTCAGGTAGGTCTTTCAGAAAGTCCAGAGTCAAGCTCCCTGTTACTTTAGATAATTTTTTTCTTTTCCATTATGGTTTATTAGAGGATATTGAATATAGTTCCCTGTGCTATACAGTAGGACCTTGTTGTTTATCCATTCTATATATAATAGTTCGCATCTGCTGATCCCAAACTCCCAATCCATTCCTCCCCCACCTCCCTCCCCCTTGGCAGCCTCAAGTCTGTTCTCTATATCTACGAATCTGTTTCTGTTTCGTAGATAAGTTCATTTGTGTCATATTTTAGATTCCACATATAAGTGATATCATATGGTATTTGTCTCTCTCTTTCTGACTTTCTTTACTTAGTATGATAATCTCTAGGTCCATCCGTGTTGCTGCAAATGGCATTATTTCATTCTTTTTTAAGGGCTGAATAGTATTCTATTGTATATCTATACCACATCTTCTTTATCCATTCATCTGTTGTTGGACATTTAGGTTGTTTCCATGTCTTGTCTTGGCTATTGCAAACAGTACTTCTATGAACATAGGGGTGCATGTATCTTTTCAAGTTATAGTTTTGTCCGGATGTGTGCCCAGGAGTGGGATTGCTGGATTATTACTCTAGACAATTTTAAACTACATTCTGGAAAGCCTGGTATTTTTCCTTCAATATGGGAATAACTGAGCTTGCTTACTTCATGGGCTCTTAGGAAGTTTTAGTGGTGTAGTGAGTTGAATGGTAAACCCTCCCCCGCAGAACCTCAGAATGTGACCTTACTTGGAATAAAGGTCTTCACAGATGGGATCTCCAGATGAGATCATCCGGGATTATCCGGGTGGGCCCTAAACCCAGTGACAAGTGACCTTATAAAAGACAGAAAAGAAGACACAGAGGAGAATGCCATGTGAAGACAGAGACAGAGAGAGATCAGAATTTTGCTGCCATAAGCCAAAGAACACCTGGAGCCACTAGAAGCTGGAAGAGGCAGGGAAGGATTCTCCCCTAGATCCTTCAGAGGAAGCTCAGTCCTGCCCATACTCATCAAGCCCAGTCCTTGATTTCAGACTTCTGGACTCCACAATTGTTGAGTAAATAAACTTCTGTTGTATTAAGCCACACAGTGTGTGGTAATTGATTACAGCAGCCCTAGGAAACTATTGTAAGCACATTCTTGGAGGTTCATGACCACAAGTGCTCTAAAGGGTGGCATAATGATTTGGGAGCGTGTGTTACCTAGGGTTGCTTTCTGAGGTGTCTGGATTTAGTTGGTTTGTTAGGATTATATCATTCAGTTGGCATCTGATGAGGCCATGTTTTAACCCAAAATCCAGTACGCAGCTGGTAGTTTTTGGTAAAGAACCGATTAGGAATGCAGTAAGTTCTTTATGCATTTTTTGAATAAGTACACAAATAGTCCCTGACATCTTTTCCACTGGGAGTTCACCTTTTGAAAAACCTGAGGCTAGGAGCACCAAAGCCATGGACAATAATTAACTCCTGATTGCGATGTACTGCCAAAAACTCCCGTTTTGTTATCGGTTCTCAAATCTCCAAGAGATTAGACATTTGATTAAACATATTTCAGCAACAGAAACTACTGACATGGCTTTTGAACTATTTTAGTCACGTAGCTGTATGTTTACCTTCTAAGAAATGAAACAGTATCCTGTACTCTGCTCATTTGTTTATGTGTTTGGAGGAACCGGGTTCATATATTCATTCCACCCTTTCTTGAACAACAAGGTAATAATCCAATTCAGGAAATATTTGACCAGTGCCTACTATGTGCCCTGGACACTATTAGAACTGGGTGGGTTACAACAAAAGTGACAGACGAAGAGTACAAGTGCTTCCAGGTTAATCAAGTAGGGAGAATGGATAAGTAGTCTTCTTGGTTTATTTACCAGGTCTCTCCATCAGTTTATTAACTGGAGGAGTCCCTCCAGGTTTGAGTAGAGGCCCCTTTTCTTCTTCCTTTATCTCTCTCCCTGGGCAAGAAAGTTCATATCCACTAATGCTTTAGTTACTAAGGAGATCCCTAATATACCTCTTCTGCCCAGATCTTTTCTCTGAGCTCTGAACTACTACATACAACCAATTGATATCTTTTTTACATCTCAGACTCAACATACCCAAACAAAAATCACGATCTTTGACCCCAAATTTCAGATCTGACCATCTTTGCTCAAGAATGACCAACATAAAAACCAAAGAATTATTTTTGCTACTTCCCTCTTCCATACCCTCCTCTCTAAACCTTCACATAGTCCTATCAGTTTTGCCTTCTGAATGTTTCTCAGTTTCATGTTTCTCTATATTTTCACTGCTACCTCTCGAATATATGCTACAACTTAAACACAGACTAACTTCCCATCACCTTTGCCATATTCTATTGGTTATAAGCGAGTCATAGGTTCTGCCCACACTGAAGGGGAGGAGTTTATGAAAGTACAACACCAGGGAGTCAAGGTCATGGATCCATCTTTGAATCCTGACTATCCTAGATCTCAACTCTAACTCACTTCCTCAGGAAAACCTTCCCCATCCCAAGAATTGGGACTAATCCCAACTGCAGGCTCTCATAATACCACACATCTCTTCTTCACAGAATTTATCACAGTTCTAATTTTAACCTAGTTATATGACTATTTGATTAATATCTCTCTCCCCCACTTGTCAGTCTCATGAGGGGCTGTTTTGTTCGCCATAGTACCAGGCCTGGAACATTGTAGAAGCTCGAAACTATTTTCTGAATAAGTGGACCGAGAAGCCACAGAAGCTGTCTATACTTTGTTGCCTTGATCCCTCATGCAGAAACCAGGGTTGCCTTCGACCCTTCCTGCAGGAATGCTGTCCACAATGGACTAAAGGAAGTTTTATTGAAAAAAAAAAAAAGAGAGAAGCTAAGCTTTTATCCACCACCATGGAAACAGGCAAATCAAGGTTTCTCAAAGTCCTAACAATAATAAGCAACCTAAATTGACAATAGATGTTAGAGGAGGTCAAGGATAGAGCGGTGACCTGGAATCACCAGTGAAAGTCAGTGTAACTGATTTATTTTAATTTTGTTTTCTGGAATTTCGAATTAGCTTGTGTTCAGAGAACATGCTAAACCATCAACAGACATAAGTTGATATGACTATGTCTCATACAGAAGTTGTGGCCGGATTCATGTTTGAGTAATTTTAGAAAACGATCAAGCATTTGCTTGGTTACCTGTGAGGTGCCTGGATAAGTGTTCCCTTTTCCGAGAACAGTGTTCCCACTGGTGGCCCAGCGTCAAAGGAACTTCTTAACCTGCATCGTGAAGGTAGTTACCCCTACCACCTCTGTGATCATCTCTGGCAATGATGGAGCACTGAATCTATGCCAAACCTGCACCAAACACTTTAGGTGTGTTACCGTGTTTACTTATTATAACCGCTATAAGTATGTAATGACTACCCTATCATAGTTGTTCTCAAATTTTCACTGCAGAATCACCTAGAGGGCTATTAAAATACAGATTGCTGGACCCTGCCTGCAGAGGTTCTGATTCAGTAAATTTGGTGTGTGGCCTGAGAATCTGAATTTCTAACAAGTTCCCAGGTGTAGATATACTGCTGCTGGCCTGGGGACCACACTTGAAGAACTACCGCCCCATTAGGTGAGCATTATTATTCTCCATTTTACTGACAAAGAAACTGAGGCTTAGAGAGGTGAGTAGGGTCACATAGCCAGTAGGTGGTGCAGCCAGGATTCAAGTCCAAGTTGGTTGACCCCAAACTACTAAGTAACACTGCCAGAATCAAACATTATTACAAGCCCATAATCAAAGATAACTTCAAACCTTTCTGATCACACTGGTTTGGTTTAAGTAACTACTCATACAGTCTTATTCTAAATGGTTATTTCAGTAAGTTTCAGTATGTTAAAATCTAAAATTATCTGAGTTTATTAAATGCCAGTTTGAAAATCTTGATCAAGAAACAGAAAGAAAAAACAGAAAAAGAAAGGATTCCAAAAAGAATGTGTATAGGTTGACTCCAAAAGAAAACTTCTCATGCGAGATGAAAGTGGATTGGTTAAAATCAGACACAAGTCTACGCAAGTCCTTTTCTTGACGGGTTGAGAAAGGTCTGGTAAGCAGAGAGAAAAACTCCACATCACTGTGTCTATTCTCCTGGAAGCTTCAAGTTTTAAAGTGATAGAAACCGGAGGTCAGAGGTATTTTTCAGGTCTGGTTTAAATAAACCCCTATCTGTCTTCAGACTAGAAGCGGAACCTCCTTTCCATTCCCAGCTCCATTTCTTTGCTCTGGACCTCGGCCCTGCCACTCACCTTATCCCAGAGGCTGCCACCTGGTTTTCCACTCCTAAGCTTGCCTCCTTACTGATAACCAACACAATAGCAACTTTTTCTTTCCTCAGACAATGTTTCCACAAGATTCTCCCCAACTTATGAGCTGTCAGAGGCATATTCAAGATTTTTCAAGACATACATCATTATTCTTTCTGTCACTCATCTTGTCGCCCTCACTTTTCATTATTCCTTAATGAAATTTTTGCTCTGGTAAGCAAATATGTTCTTCCTAAGCCTTTGAACATTTTACTCCTGCTTTCTTTTATTCCTCTCTTTCTGCTCCCAATTATTATAACTCTCCACCTTCAAACCCAACTCAAAATCCCCTTCCCCTAGACCATCTTTCATGATGGGCTTCATCTAACTCTGGTATTGCTCACTGGCCTTACTGGACCAAGTTGGTACTAAATTAGTTTATACGTGTTGGAAAGAAAGTTATTCTGTGTAAGTATTCTTCAGCCATTCAGTTAGTGTTTTCTGTCTCCCCAAACAGACCGTAAGCCCTTTGATAGCAGAGACTGTCTGTGTTTCTTTTTTACGTGCCCAGTGGATCTCATTTATTCATTCATTCATTCCTCATATTCTCATTGAGCTCTTCATCCATTCCAGGCAGTGAGCCCACCCTGCTGCTTTCAGTAGAAGCTTGGTTGCTTTCATAAGCCCTGCACTGCTCAGGAGCCTTCTAGAGCTTTGGACTTGGGTGTGGGGAGGTGTGAGTTCCTTCCGATGACTTGTTGGGAAGTCTGAAATAGAGGGCAGGAAAGGAGATAGGAGAAGGCTTGCTGGGAAGGCATGGTTTTTTTGCAGCGGGGACTGGGTTGGAGATGGTGAGCTAAGGCGAGCCTTGTTGAGCTCTGTGTAACATTTCCTATCATGGATCATTTGGGCAAATATCAAAGGAAAGGGTTCATTTTCAATGGTTGTGCCTCAGGCAGGGGCAGATCTATTGTATTTTCAATAGGCAGAGGTTGAGTAAGTAGTGGAGATCCAAGAGAATGGGTTTCTGAATTTGTCTGGCTTGGGAGTTTCATGATTTCGAGTAACATCTCTGTTCCTGAGTCTCTCTCATCTTTGAAAAAGTAGAAATTAGAATTGGCACATGAATGAGCCTAAGCCATTTATAAATAAAGAATAAGTTCCTTGAAGAGTTATACCATTGTATATTCAGATGTTGACATTTTCTATGAGTGTCTGTATTCGTGGTGTCGTCTATACAGAATGGTTACAAAGGCAAACAATTCAAAGCTCAGTTAGAAATTGCTTTTCTACATTAGAACTGGTATACGTGTTACAGCTAAGATATAGAAAATGGGGGTATAAGAGAATTCTATATTTTTGCTCATTCTAAGCAACTTTTCCTGCAACCATAAAGGCAAACCATTCCAGTATTAGGGCTCCAAGCACTGCTAGGAAGCTTCAACTCCTTTGTTTATCTGTCCTGCTCTGTGTCTCAGTCAGTCAGGTCACCCCATCTCCCTGAGGGTGGCAGGAGGAACCAGAGTTCCCGACTTCAGTGGGTTTGTCCTGCACAAAGGGGACGAACACAGAGATCACTGGGAGGCATCTTAGGAGTCAGAGCCCAGAAGTTAGCAGCCCTCAGGGCTGAACATCATCTACTGAAAGATAACTTTGTAAAGAGACAGCTAGGAATTCTCGCCAAATGTTTTCTCAGCGTTCATCTTTTTCTTTCCCTTTTCTTTTCTGCTCCTTTGCTGTGGCCACCTTCACCTTCCTCACCTTTGTTTCACCTGCCCCAAATCACGCCAAGGCACACACTCACCTCTCTCCTTCCCTCATTCCATTTCAGCTAGAGAAGCTTTCTTGATGTTAGCCCTTCCCTTTCCTAGAACCTTTCATATAACCCAACCGAGAGGCAATTCTCCTTGTGTTGTCCTCTCCTTCCCTTCCAAGAATGAGGGAAGAAGGCAAAAATCCTGGTGCTGACAGAGGTGCATGGGCCATCCCAAGGAAGAACGGGATGAGGGATATGATAGCTTCACTTTCCCCTTGTGGCCCCCAAGCAACGGGGAGGTAACTATGGGAGGCCCCCAAACAGCTACACCACAAAGATCCAGGGTCAATCTTTTTTGTTTTGGCTGTGCTATGAGGCTTGTGGGGTCTTAGATCCTGGACCAGGGATCAAACCCAGGCCCTCAGCATTGAAAGCACGAAGTCCTAACTACTGGACCACCAGGGAATTCCCTCAATCATTTTTACAAATAAAGTCAATAGACATGGTGCAGTATGGGGACAGTATATTTTACTTGGTAGATAATCTTGCAAAGAAAATGACAGAAACCACTAAGCTAATCTTGTTCTTCCTTGACAAACACCACCAAAAATACCAAGTGAAACTTTAAAGTCTCTTACTTTAATAAATTCCAAGCAAGACCCATCATGTTTGATGTAAATATTTTAGGAACCTTATTATTAAGAGGAGAGGCATATATTGCTATTAAAATTACATTGAATTTCTTTTTAAACTTCATGTTGAAAACTAATCTTTAGGGATGCAGGCAGAGGTTAAGGAGGAAGGAACATGAGGGAACTTTCTGCAGGAAGGGTCAGTATTTTATATCTTGATAGGGGTTTGGGTTACGCACGTGTCTGCATTTGTCAAAATTCAGTGCATGTACATTTAAGATTTGTGCATTTGATCATGTATAAATTTTAATTCAAAAGAAAAAAACATAAATATTGAACTTCAGTTAATGATATGCATGCTGGAGTATTTAGAGGCAAGTGTACTAATGCCTGCAATTTACTTTGAAATGCTTCAAAAAGTAAAATGGATTGAGGAATGGGTAATAAATTGATACATGATAAGGAAAGTATAGAAATATGTTAATGGTAAAATCCGGATGGTAGGTAAATGGGTGTTCATTGTAAAAATGTTAAAATTTTTTTTATGTTTGAAAATTTTAGTAATCAAATGTTGGAAAAATTATTGTTGAGATAAATTTACACCGTCTATCAGCCAACTGCTGTCATTTTGGAATATCCCACTTATTCTGGCTAATGAACAAAACCAACGTTATTATACGCGGGCCTCTCACTGTTGTGGCCTCTCCCGTGCGGAGCACAGGCTCCGGACGCGCAGGCTCAGCAGCCATGGCTCACGGGCCCAGCCGCTCAGCGGCACGTGGGATCTTCCCGGATCGGGGCACGAACCCATGTCCCCTGCATCGGCAGGCGGACTCTCAACCACTACGCCACCAGGGAAGCCCCCATTACTGTTTTATTTAAGAAACATCACGTGGCCCTGTAGCCTCTGGATAAAATAGTTCTTTATGGAAATAATGCCTTTCTTCCACTGTACATACATTAATAGAGAACACTAGTTTTGAGGTGGGGTCGGGGGGAAGCAACATTTAATCATCCACAGTACTAATTATTTTCCTATAATCACTGTGACATTAATCATATATTAATTTTATCATTTTAAGATATTTCTGTAATTTTCTCCTGTGTAGTATGAAAAAATTGAAAGGAAGTGACATTTGAACTGAGTCCCAAAGGATGAATAGCAGTTCACCCAGCATCAAAAAGAAGGAAGGAGAATGGCCACTTTCATTTATATGTCTCTCATAATACCTGGCAGAGTAAACGCGAGATGAATGTTCAGTTCAAGTTGCAAAAGTTCAAAGGTCAAGCTCCTGAACAAATTAAAAAATGAACCAACCTGATTAGAAATAAACTTCCATTTTACCTGGTGATCAAATTTCAGTGTCAGGAATTCTGAGGCAATGAAAAAACTGGGAGGTTTTTCCAAGATGTGTGACACTCCTTGGAGAAAAGAGACCCTCTACCAGGAAACCAAATATTGCGGTTTGCTTGATTTTCTTAAAATAAATATCCCAGACTTAACCCAGCCAAATGATTTAAAGCGGTATCCCTGGAGACCTAGGTACTGTAAATGTCGGCAAACTCTTGGAACCCCTTTCTTGGAATTGTATTCAAAGCCTGTAGCACTTCCTTTTGAATATCTTCAGAGAAATTAGAATTTTTTTATGAAATAAGAAATTCATGCAGAGGCCAGCTCAGTTGAGTAAGACTAGCTTTGAAAAGGGGTACAGCTGTAAACTGATCATGGTTTTCTTGATATAAATTCGTTCTCCAAAATTACCAAAGAAGAATTTCAAAAATATGCTTAGCATCATGAGAATACATGTATAATCTTCTGGAGTGACTACTTTGAAGGGTGAAGCTCAGATAAGAATATACAGACACACTTAGAAGCATAAAAAGCATAAGCACACCTTCCCACTGGCCAGCGTGGGCTCAGAGAGAAGCAGGGCAACTACACCTAGACCGCACTGGCCCCTGAGAAGTGAGCTTCTGAGGCAGTTTGCAGTGGGCTTCATGCCTTCCTCAGTGCTGGTTTCTAAAAAGGCAGTTCCTGAAATATGTCTGCTTAACATTTTACCCTGTGGCAAAACACTGAGAGAAGGCAAGCTGAGCCCTGTGGGAACATTAGAAATGTCCCAGAACTGAGCAAGAAAGAGAAGCAATCATTCACGCCGTGGCCCTGGTATTCACCCCGAGCCAGCGGCTGCCAAGGAGCAGGCAGGCGAGGGTCCTCAGGTGGTGAAAGATAAACGTGGAAAATGGAAGCAGCCTGATTTATATGTGTTCAACTGAAGCCTGAAAGAGTGCCAAGAGTGCATTGTGCAGGGAGGCTTGAGAGCAAAATGAGGTGTAGGATGAGTCCGGGCCAGTACATTGAAATTACAAGAGGGCATGAGGGAGAGCGTGGGTGGGGAGAGGTGAAACTCATGTTCTGTGGGGAATAAGTTGAGCAACAAAAGGATAGGAAGAAACTGGGGCCTTGGGCCTTCCTGAATTCTCCTCTGCTATCTAAGACACTCCACTGTTACGAAATAACATTTTTCAAGGTCTAATCGCTTTGTGTTTGGACAGTTACCTTTATTCTAACTTTTGGTTTATCCAGGTTTATTCTTCTTTAGTGACTGTTCCCATCTGACTCCTAGACATAGCAATTTACTTAGTGCCTCATGTTTAAGTGACATTTTATCGCCTTCTATTTTCCAGACAAATATCATAGTGTCCTAGATACCCTGAAACACCACCACCACCTTCGGCCACACTCTCTTGTAACCAGAAATTTGCAGGAAAAAAAAAATAGTATACTGTAATTCATTGTCAGCATTGCGGGAAGCGAGTTGGGGGAAGAAGGATGGCCTGTGTAAATGGGGGTGTGTGCGCACATGCACCATGCATTCCACCATTCACACATAAATATAACCATTCCTCCCATCACTACGATATTTGACATAAATTCTTTAATAGTCAGTGCTCATTACATAGCTCTAAAGCATCCACATTTCATGTGGAATTGAATGCTTTTTCATTCATAAGTGTAATTGCAACTCATGGACAAGACGACGTCATAGACTGTTTTGTATAGGAAGTAGGGTGATTTGTAGTAGGGCCCCAAGTTATGGATAAGGAAACTCAGGCCTAGAAGAGTTCCATAGGCTCCCAAATCCACACAGGAGGCCAATGGCAAAGGAGAAACCAGTCTCCCAGGTTCCTGCATCCCAGTGCAGTCATCGTTGAGCAGCTCACCCCTTATGGGGGATTGTCACAGTGCTGACAGCGGGTCAAGGTCTTGGGATGAGCTCCAGTAAACAAACACCTTAGGGATTACTTCCTTCCCACACAAGAGGCTTAGTGACTTAAAGGGCTGAGAAAAAAATTAATAGAGAGATAAAAAGACAATTATCAGAAATATGCCTTCTTTTAAATTGTAAATGAAGAACATTTGCCATGAGCAGTGTCTGTAAAGACTACACATATATCTAAACTGTTAGGTGGAGCTTGCTTTGGTTTTTGGATTAATTAAATAATTAATTAGGTATACTTTGGGGTTAATTAAGGCTTCCCTTTTACTTTTTTTAATTTTATTTTTTTAACATCTTTATTGGAGTATAATTGCTCTACAATGGTGTGTTAGTTTCTGCTTTATAACAAAGTGAATCAGCCATACACATACATATATACCCATATCTCCTCCCTCTTGTGTCTCCCTCCCACCCTCCCTATCCCACCCCTCTAGGTGGTCACAAAGCACCGAGCTGATCTCCCTGTGCTATGTGGCTGCTTCCCACTAGCTATCTATTTTACATTTGGTAGTGTATATATGTCTATGCCACTCTCTCACTTCGTCCCAGCTTACCCTTACCCCTCCCCGTGTCCTCAAGTCCATTCTCTACGTCTGCGGTCTTTATTCCTGTCCTGCCCCTAGGTTCTTCAGAACCATTCCCTTTTAATATTAAATAATCTTGGGAAGTGTCCCTCAGTCGCTAGCTCACACAAGGAGCAAGAATGTGGATTTAATAAACATTGGAATTTGGAATATAACTTGCAAAGGAAAATAAGTTTTATAAAATATATTCATCAGCATGAAGAAAAAAAGCAATTGATTTTACAGTTATGGGTTTCAAAGAATAACTTACTTTTAAAAACCTGCTCCTATTTTTAGGTGTAGTTACTTTTTAATAAATTCTCCCATAGGTAAACAACATTATTTTCCTATCTATTGCTGTCATAAAATATTATAGCTGACCAGTTGGTGGAGCAATTACATTTCCATAGCTCTTAATGGCTATTTTGCCTAGGTACTAGTCACTCAGTTAGAATCAAGAAAGAGACTATTAACATTCTCAGGACTAACTAAACTGATCGCAAACTTTCAGGAGAAACGACAGACAGATTCACTTTAACAACATCCGGCCCCTTGAAGACAACCTGTAATTCCACTCATGACAGCTGGAGAGTCCCCTCTTAACTCACCTTCAAGAGGCAGGCCCCAGTCCCTGCAAAGTCACAGTTACAGGTAGGTGTGGGTAAAGAGTGGGAAACCGTCAGCCTTAGTGCTCCAACTCCCGGAAACATGAAGTTAATGCAATTATAATATTTAATGGCAAACCAGATACCCTTTTACAAGACCATCCAATATGGATTTCAATGTAATTATTAGCGTCTTTGGCTTAAGCAGCTGTCCTAGAGAGACAGCTTCTGGGAAAACACTTTGCTCAATCCAGATTTCCTCCAAAAGAATGGTTAGCTGAATGTTTGCCAATCTAGTGTTTAAGTCCCTCAAAATTGTTGTAGTTACTTCACAGTACTTGGAAAATGTAACCTTCACCTGTGATATATTCAAGTGAAAAATGTAGACATTAGTTATAGGTATGATTACGTGAAAAAAAAATGCTTTGGGTAGATAAACGACTATAAGGAAATATAAAATGCTAACAATGGTTGTACTTGCATAGTGAGATTGAGTGATTTTTTTCTTATATTTTCTTTGATTTCCAAAATTTTCTAAAATAAATGTTTATTAGTTTACCTTTTTAAAAATTTTAAGGTGTTATTCGAAAAGTAGGAAATTAGTGCCGGTGAACTTAAAAACATGATTATATGTATAGATGTATATAAATACAAGCAAAATAGTATATCTTCAAGCTATCTAAATACATCCTCATAACAGGGACCAGGAAGTACAAAGGCTGGGCACCTGCTTTTTGCTGAAATCAAAGACTAACCTGCACACATTAAATAAGCTGAAGAGAAAGGGGGCTGACTGACATGGGTTAGGGTGAGGTAGGAGGTGGTTTTATGTTCTAAAATCCAACTCGCTTACAGATACGTGCTTTGAAAGCCAGTTTTAGAACAGTTATTTATTAAGTACCTGTGATATTTACATGGGACTCTTCTAGACAGTAGAGCTAGAGCAGTAAACAAAATAGAGATCCTTGCTCTCTTGGAGCTTAAATTTTGGATTGGGGAGACTGAAAATAAACACAAAAATCTGTAGTATTTTAGGTGGTGATAAGAACAACAAAGGAAAATAAAGAGGAGACGAAGGATGAAGAGCACCTGGAAAGGGAAGAAGAAGGTCACTTTCTCAAAAGATGGCCAGGGAAAGCCTCACTGATAAGTTCATATTAAGCTAAGTAGCCATGATGGTATCCAGGGCACCGTTTCTAGGCAGAGGAAACAGCAAGTTCAAGTCTGCCTCGGGTGTCCCGGGATCATCCAGGAGGTAGGTGTGGCTGGAGCAGAGTGTGAAAAGGGGGATTTGGGAAATGAGGTTAGCAGTGTAATGGAATACTAGACTATGTAGACCTTGCAGATCATTCAAAGAATTTTGGCTTTTACTGAGAAGGAAAACCATTGAGAGGTTTGGGACAGAGGAGTGCCTTGATATGATTTTTAAAGGGTTACTCTGGCTGTTTTATTGAGAATAGATTTTGGAGGGAGAAAGCATGGGCAGAGCCAGGGAGATTAGGTAGGAGGTTGATGAAATAGTCAAGATGAAAGATAGTGGTAGCCTGGACCAGGGAAATATCAATGGAGGTAGTGAAAACTGACAGGATTCTGAATAAATCCTGAAGGTCAGGGTCAACTGATAGTTCACATATTGACTATGATACAAGAGGAAGAGAGGAGCCGAGGATGATGTCCAATTTTTGGTCTGAGTAACTGGAAGAATAGAGTTGACATTCACTGAAATGGGGAAGCCTGGGTGAGAGGAGGGGAGAAGGGAGAGAGTTTGGTGGTGCGAGTTGCTTATTAGTTACCCAGGTGGACATGTCAAGTCAGCAGTTGGATATACAAATGTCAAATGGAGGGGAGGAATCTAGGCTGGAGATGTAAGTTGGGAAGTTGTCAGCATGGAGGTGATATGTGAAGCCATAAAAGTCGATATCACTAACACAGTGAGTGTGGATAGAGAAATAGTCCAAGGACTGAGCCCTCCCACCCTGTGGTATATAGAGGTTGGAGAGATGAAAAATAATCACCAAAGGAGACAGGAGTGGGAAAGTAGAAGCAGAAACACAATAATGAACAACAATAACAACCCAGAAGAAATAAAGCAAAAGAAATAAAGCAAATAAATAAATAAAGCAAAAGCTGGAGATTTGTTTTTTCCAGACCCTTAAGGAAATCTCTGTCCAGTCATTAGCTCGACCACTAAACAACTGAGCAGAGACTTCAGTGGCCACACGTGATGAAGAATACAGACCTTGCAAAATTAGTTCAGAAAAATCACTAAAAAATGTTAACATAAATGAGCTGGAGATGGTCTCTGTATATTGGCCCCTAGGTGGTTTATTTCAAAATTTTGACCTGTTAGCTCAAAAGCCTGCTGGCACCAAGCTCAGATTTTTACACATCCAGTTATTTTATTTTATTTTATTTTTATTTTTTAATTGAAGTATAGTAGATGTACAGTAATATTATACAAGTTACAGGTGTATGGTACAGCAATTCATAACTTTTAAAGGTTACACACCATTTTTCTTATTACAAAATATTGGCCATACTCTCCGTGCTATACAATACCTCCTTGTAGCTTATTTTATATGTAGTAGTTTGTACCTTTTAACTCCCCACTCCTATATTTCCCCTCCCTCCTTCCCTTTCCCCATTGGCAACCACTAGTCTGTTCTCTATATCTGTGACTCTGCTTCTTTTTTGTTATATTCACTAGTTTTTTGTATTTTTCAGATTCTCTATATAAGTGATAATATACAGTATTTGTCTTTCTCTGTCTGACTTATTTCATTTAGCATAGTGCTCTCCAGTTATTTTAAAAATTGCCCAAACTAGCAAAAGTTAAACCATTTAGAACCTTCCTACATACCCTATAAAGCCTCACTTGACAGTTGTTACCCATTGATAAGATAAAGCCTTGCGTTATGGGCCCCAAGCTGTTATGGCCCTTCAGAGCTCACTGACCCAGAGACTCCTCACCATGCTGCCAAGCAATGTCTAGACATGAATCATCCTTTTCGAAAAGTTTGCTTGAAAATGAACTACAACTAACAAAATGTGAATCAAAAATAGCTTAAAAATAGGAGAAATTGTGCTATGAAATGACAAGCGGTAAACATCTGGACCATTTAAACAGTTAAGTTTAAATGATCAATGAAAATGTGATTTTTTTTTTTTTTTTTTTTTGCGGTACGCGGGCCTCTCACTGCTGTGGCCTCTCCCGTTGCGGAGCACAGGCTCCGGACGCGCAGGCTCAGCGGCCACGGCTCACGGGCCCAGCCGCTCCGCAGCATGTGGGAATCCCCCCAGACCGGGGCACGAACCCGTGTCCCCTGCATCGGCAGGCGAACTCCCAACCACTGCGCCACCAGGGAAGCCCGAAAATGTGATTTTTGAAATGAACAAAATATAGAAAATATTTTAGGAAAGAAAAATATTTCAAAAAATGATTTTTAACATAAATCTGGGCCTAAAGCCACAGAAAATATTAATAACTAAAGCACATATTGTACTGACAATATGACAAATATCGAATTTTAATTACATGCTGCTTAAAAGATATGTATGTAGGGCTTCCCTGGTGGCACAGTGGTTGAGAGTCCACCTGCTGATGCAGGGGACATGGGTTTGTGCCCCGGTCCGGGAAGATTCCACTTGCCACGGAGCAGCTGGGCCCGTGAGCCATGGCCGCTGAGCCTGTGTGTCCGGAGCCTGTGTTCCGCAATGGGAGAGGCCACAACAGTGAGAGGCCCGCATACCGCAAAAAAAAAAAAAACAAAAAAAACATATGTATGTAAAACAAAATAGGTGACCCTCCATATGGATTCACATATCAATGGCAAATCAAAAATCGTGACTGAAATGCCAGCAAATCAAAGCCAGCAGTATGTTTAAGAATTGTTTAATCCCGTGCTGTTTATTTTGAAAATACATGAATAGTGTCACATTAGGAAACTGATCAGTGCTACTTGTCACATGCACAGGTTAAAGAAGAACACAGCATGATTGTGTCAAAAAAGAACCTGATAAAATCATCCATTCACAAAAGGAAAATATTAGAAATATAGGAATGGAAGATTTTGTGTTTAACATGATAGAGAATGTCTCTGTCAAACTACAGGACATGACAAAAATTCTAGAAGTACTTTTATAAAAGATAGGAGTCAGAAAGAATGCTTACTATTAACACTATCCACCACTTTTAATGATCTTAAATATGTCCATAAATTCTTTGAGACTCATCTTGGAAGCAGATTCTACAGTCCAGTCAAGCCTTTGGATGACTTGCAGCCCTAGCTGACATCCCAGCTGCAAGCTCATGAGACACCCGGGGTCACAACTACCAAACTATCTGCTCCTGGATTCCTGACCCTCAGAAACTGAGATAATAAATGTTTGTTGCTTTAAGTTGCTAAGTTCTGGGGTAATTTGTTACACAGCAGTGCTTGACTAATATGCCATTGTTCAGATAGTTCTAGTCAATCAGTATCAAATCAATTAAATAATTCATAAAATGATCTGTGGCTATGGAAATGGAGAAGACAAAAACAATAATTTTTGAAGATTGTATGAAGTGGGTTGATGAATTAAAATTTTTTAAGAAACCAAAAACTAGAAGAAGATATAAGTGAATATTTCATTGATCTTGGAATTGGTAAAACAAACAAAACAAAATGCTAAAAACTACAAAAGCAACAGTAGAACTCATCAGAAAGATATCTAACATTTATTAAGCACATACTGTATTCTAGACATTATGTCAAGCACTATAATTCTATAACTCATTTTACCTTTACAACAATCCCATGAAGATGAGGAAATCCAGGTTCAGAGAAGTTATTTTGCTCACGTCTCTAGCTAATTTATTGGGTTTAGACTTGTCTAAATGGAAAGCCTCTGCTCACAGCATTTTTAGAGTTCAAAACTCTAAAATTATGGAAATACAGTTGGCAAATGACGGGAAAAGACTTTTAACAAATGTGACAAAGAGTTCATGTTTGAAATCTATAAGGATGTACAAAAATGTTTATCATAATATTATTTAAAAACAAAATGGAAAAGAAAATTTATACAACAGTAGAGAAATGGTGAAATGAATTGTACAAATTCACAGAATTGAAGTTTTTGCAACTATTAAACAGTTGTGTTTTCAACGCCATTAAGAAAATGAAGTCAGACACCAGGAAAAAATATTCACAAAACATATATCTGACAAAAGACTGCTAGCCAGGATATACAAAGAACTCCTACTAAACTCAACAATAAAAAGATAACTCAATTAAAAATGGGTAAAAGATTTCAGAAGACACTTCACAAAAAGAAAAATATGAACAGCCAATAAGCATATGAAAAAATGCTCATTATCATAAGTGATCAGAGCAATACAAATTAAAATTAAAAGCATGAGGAAACACCTTAAATGCTGACAGGATGTAGAACAGTTGGAACTCTCACATGTCGCTACTAGAAACATAAAGTGGTACAACCAGCTGGGACAAAGTTTGGCCGTTTCTTAAAAACTAAATATATCCCCACCTTAGATGGAGAACTTCCACTCTTAGGTATTTACTCCTGAGAAATAAAAACTTTTTGCAAAATGAGTTGTATAAGAATGTTTATAGCAGATTTATTCATAGTGGTCAAAAACTGGTCTCAGCCCAGGTGCCCGTCAATAGGAAAATGGACAAGTGGGTATATTTGTACAATGGAACAGTGACTAACAGTAAAAAGGTACAAACAACTGATTGTCTATTTGTGTGTGTATACTTGTAGCAAAACGGGTAAATTTCAAAAGCATTATGCTGAAAGAAATGAACCTTACACAGAAGAGCACATACTGTATGATTCCAACGATATGAAGTTCAAGACAAGGTGATAAGACTCAGCAAAACAGGGTTGGGGAGGGGGTGAGGGGAGGGGGTGATTGAAAGGAACATCAAAGAACTTTCTGGGGTATGGATGATGTTCTAAACCTTGATAAGGGCTTGGGTTACACAGGTGTTGCTTTTGTCAAAACTCAATGCATGTGCACTTAAGGTTTGTGTATGTCATTGTATGTAAATTTTACCTTGAAATAAAGTATTAACTAATATTGAACTTTAGTTTAAAATATGAATGTTGAAGTATTTTGAAGGAAGTGTATTGATACCTGCAATGTTTGAAATGCATCAAAAAGATAAAATGGATTAATGGATGGTTAGAGGGGTGAATAGGTGACTAAATATGTGATAAAGCAAACATAGTAAAGTGTTAATGGTGGGATCTTAGTGCCGGGTATATGGCTGTCCACCATAAAATTCTTTCAACTTTCAAATTTCCAGTGAAAATTTTTGTAGTAACATGGGAAAAAAATCATGTTTTCAAAGAAATTACTTAAGATACCTTGTCAAATTTTTTGAAAAGCAGGATTGAACGTTGCATTCAGAGAGGGTGTGAAAGAGAGCACTAAGACAGAGAAAAGAATAATGGTTATCTTGGAGTGTTGGGATAATGAGTAGTTTTTATTTCCTTTTTTATATTTTCTTTACATTTTCTAAATTTTAAGACGTGTGAATGACTATTATCAGAAAAAATACATTTTATCACCTAACCTTTTTATTTTTTTATAAATTTTATTTATTTATATTTGGCTGCGTTGGTGCTTCGTTGCTGCGTGGGGGCTTCTCATTGTGGTGGCTTCTCTTGCGGAGCACGGGCTCTAGGCATGCGGGCTTCAGTAATTGTGGCTCGCAGGCTCTAGAGCGCAGGCTCAGTAGTTGTGGCACATGGGCTTAGCCGCTCTGTGGCATGTGGGATCTTCACGGACCAATGGCTCAAACCCATGTCCCCTGCATTGGCAGGTGGATTTTTAACCACTACGCCACCAGGGAAGCCCCACCTAACATTCTTAAAAATAGTTTCAAGGAGGCAGGTTTTAACTTAGAGCACAGAGGAACACTTTCTGACAGTCAGAACTACATTTAGATAGAATGGACCTCTCAGACGGTATGATTTCCCATCTTCTAAGGACCACTATCCAGGCTGGAAGACCACAACTAAAACTATTTTAGAAAGGGTGTAAACAAGGTATGGGGGATTATAGGGCATCCTCAAATTCTGAGACATATATGTGAAACTGAAAGTACTAGAGAAATGAAAAGATTTCTTGAGTTTTCCTAATCTATTGCAAACTCGGTACTACTCCATGAAAATAAAAGTGCTAATTCAAGACTTCCTGTACCAGCACACATACATCTGGTTCAGTATATAACAGGAGGGCTTCCCTGGTGGCGCAGTGGTTGAGAGTCCGCTTGCCGATGCAGGGGACACAGGTTCGTGCCCCGGTCCAGGAAGAGCCCACATGCCGTGGAGCGGTTGGGCCCGCGAGCCATGGCTGCTGAGCGGGCGCGTCCGGAGCCTGTGCTCCGCAATGGGAGAGGCCACAACAGTGAGTGGCCCGCGTACCGCCAAAAAAAAAAAAAATATATATATATATATATATATATATATATACATATATATATAAAACAGGAAAATCATTCTAGGCACCAAATCAAAGTTGTTTATGATCTTAACTGTGCTGTAGGTATGGTGGAGTCATAACAATACTTCATATTTGCAAAGTGAGACTGAGCAGCCTGCTTCAGCATGTATTATTTCATCCAAGTCCATGATAACCCTGAGACATGTTGAGGGGAGATGGGCTCTCCAGAGCTGAAGGCAGCCAGATGGCTCAGGGGCACCTGGGTACGAACTCTGCTTTCTTCCCTCTTTTGTGGATGTGCTGCATTTGGTTTAAGAACTGAGAGAGCCTGGTATTTCTAAACATTTCCTTAAAGCGATACACCAAATTAGTTCAAGTATCTTTTTCCAGTTAAGTAGTGTAATCGCAATGTGGTTTCTTCCTTAATCCCTTTGCATACTATCTGGAAGGAGTGTTGATGTCCGCTAAATGCCCCGGGAGGAATCCAGAAAAAGAGGAAAAGCTGAGCCGAGGTGCGCTGCCTTCACCCCTGTCTAGGTGAGTCTCTCCTCTGTGGCTGCATGAGAGCAGCTGGGCATGTTGGTGTGGAGAGGCTTTTCCTGTCGATTAGGAGTTTATCTTCAGTGATGCACATTATTACTATGGTCTCTGTTTTTCTGTCTTTATTGTTTTGTAGACAAAGAAACTGAAGTTCGGAGACATTAGGTAGAAGAATTAGAATGTGTTAACACCAGTGTTGTTGGGGGAGCCTAGATGAGATCTCCATTTTCTGAGCATTACTCAAATGCCTTCCCACTCAAACCTATAAAAGCCTTTAGGTTTACCAGCATAAATAAAAAATAAACCAAAAGATTACTAATTAGCACCTTGAATTTATTTAAAACTTAAAAATTTTCTGGGACTTCCCTGGTGGCACAGTGGTTAAGAATCTGCCTGCCAATGCAGGGGACACAGGTTCAAGCCCTGGTCTGGGAAGATCCCACATGCCATGGAACAGCTAAGCCCATGCACCACAACTACTGAGCCTGTGCTCTACAGCCCATGAGGCACAACTACTGAGCCTGTGCACCACAACTACTGAAGCCCACATGCCTAGAGCCCATGCTCTGCAACAAGAGACGCCACCGTGATGAGAAGCCCACGCACTGCAACGAAGAGCAGCCCCCACTCGCCGCAACTAGAGAAAGCCTGCGCGCAGCAATGAAGACCCAACGCAGTCAAAAATAAATAAATTTATTAAAAAAAATTTTTTTCTGAATGCCGTAAATGCTGCCCTGAGCATTCTGAAAGCTTTTCCCCGTGAGGGCAAGACCACATGCGTCCAAGGTGATACATTAGGTGTTCTCTTTCTCCCAAATGACAGTGGAGGACTGGAAGAAGAGCTTTGGCTGTTGCACTTTTGATTGACACTCTATTTAAACTGGGACTTTTTTGTCTGAGACACTGGCTACCTGTCCTGTTCATGAAGAGGGGCAATTACATCCAAGATAGACCAAGCAAGAGAGTTTAGAGTGAGTGTGCAAATCCATTACCGCAAATTGAATAACAATATAATAACCTATATAACATTTTTGGAAACATTTTCCCAATGAAGAACCAGAATGGGATGGAGGCAGCAATGTATTTCAGGAGTCTAAAATCTCTACTTTGAAAAGATATTCTACACCAAATCTTGGAGAACCTTTGGCAAAATCTTTTAGAGCCAGGACTAGCAGACATGACTTTTTCCAATTCATACCTTCCAAGTTGAAATGAGAAAAATGAATTGAAATGAGAAAAAGAAAGCATCTGAGAGCTCTTTCTTGTTACTACCAAGCCTGTATTTTCCATGAGGAAAGGACCGTGTTTGTTTCATTTACCTCTGTATGTTGAACATGAAGGATGATTGTCAAACTGTCACTGCTGTGATGGCACAGCAAGTCCCTGCCATTCGGAGCCCATGATTGTCAGCATGCTATACCAGTGGGTTCCAGCTGACGATCAGCCCTGCCCAAAGCCAAGAACAGTGCATGATGTAGGCTAAATGCTCTCTCAGCAATTTTTGAATGAATAAACTAATGTAGTATGTTTTTCATAAGCAAACAAAATAGTCCAATATAGAATACTTCTGGGCTTCCCTGGTGGCGCAGTGGTTAACAGTCTGCCTGCCAATGCAGGGGATGCGGGTTCGAGCCCTGGTCCAGGAAGATCCCACATGCTGTGGAGCAGCTGAACCCACGTGCCACAGCTACTACAGCCTGCGTGCCACAGCTACTGAAGCCCGTGTGCCACAGTTACTGAAGCCCACATGCCACAGCTACTGAAGCCTGCGCACCTAGACCCTGTGCTCCGCAGCAGGAGAGGCGATCACGGTGAGAGGCCTGCGCACCACAGCGAGGAGTGGCCCCCGCTCGCCGCAACTAGAGAGGGCTCACGCACAGCAATGAAGACCCAATGCAGCCAAAAATAAATAAAATAAATAAAATTAAAAAAAAATTTTAGAATACTTCTGTGTTTGACTAAGTTCTATTAAGTGACGTAAATACTGTCTTTACTGAGCCAACGGTCCCTTGTGTTTCAGCCTTGGAACTAAGAGGCCAAGCCCACTGCCTGTTCTGGTGTCAACAGTGATTTAAGTATTAAGTGCTTTTCCAACTTTTCAGGTTGCCACAGCCTTCACTAAATACTGACAAGAAAAAACTCCAGAGGAGCAATGTCATCCCATTTTTCCAAATATTGAAGCCCATCAGGTCACCCCCAAATCTGCATTTCCAGATTATCTTGAAAACTCTGCATGCAACCCTTGGCCGACTTGAGGGAAAGCCTGATGGCTGAGGGCAGAGGTGACGGGGAGGGGGGTGCCCATTCCAGAATCTCAGGGCCCTCAGAAACCACCCTGCCTCTTTGCATTCACTTGCCCTAAATACCTCTCCAACTCCAGGGTTGCCTGAAATCATTCAATTAGAGGTTTATTTCTTGAACTTGGCTTCTGTTAAAATGCAATACCCCTAGGGGAGTTAATAGCAACTTTCAACTCAGTGTGAAGATGTTTATCAGATTCCCTTATGAAGAAGGTTGTGATTGAGCAGAACAGCCCTCGATGCCCCTCTGGGAAGGCAGGGAAGCAACGAGGAAGAAAAAACATTTCCCCAAGGGGAGGCTGGGAATATGGGCACCCTTAGATTACACCGTTTGCTCCAGCCAGCCTTGGTTTTAAGAGGTAAAATGCTCTCCATCCCTATCATGAAATCTTACCTACTTATCCGATAAAATATCCCAATCAAAAACCACATCAAATTTGTGTGTGCCCAATTTTTCTCTATCTTGACCAAATACAGGAAATGAATCACTTTGCAAAGCACATGGAGACCAGCCAAAGCAATCTGCAAATTGTGTAACTCTGTCCCAGCTCTTGGCACTATGTATTCAGCAAGAACTTCAAGAGAAACCTCATTCCTGTTCACCCTCTCAAATGCACACGCCCAGATTTTTGGGGTGGACTTGAGGGCTTTGATTTTGCAACCCCCAGTTTGGGGAACAAGTAGAAAATAGTAACACTCCATCTGTTTTGTGCTTTTTCACAGTGTTTTGACCTCTACTGAGATACATTGGAATAGTATTTTAACTGGGAAAATATAAAGAGTACCTCCTTTCCTTGTGTACACACACACACGCACACACACACACACTCACACACAGAGGCTTATAAAAACCATGTGACCATGAATTGGTGGCCCATGTAACCCTATTTTTAGCATAGGATGAAAAACCTTGAAGGACAGGAGAGAGAACTAATTTTCCTGAATCACTCGGCCGAGCTGTTGGCAAAGGTTGGAAGTAGACTCCGGTTTCAGAGATTCTGTTTTATTCTTGTTTACTGAGTTGTACTAACTGCAGAGACTCACCATACTTTCTATTTCTGAAGCTGTTTTAAAAGCCACCAAAGTAAGCAGGGATATTATCTTTGCTAAGAGATGGTGTGATGTTCTCTCTAACTATACTTATCGCTGAATTCAAGTACAGGCTCTTTATAAAGTCTCTGTGCCGTTAT
The DNA here is from genome assembly GCF_963924675.1 of Phocoena phocoena. NCBI lineage: Eukaryota > Metazoa > Chordata > Mammalia > Artiodactyla > Phocoenidae > Phocoena > Phocoena phocoena. The sequence continues at coordinate 62,241,949 of NC_089220.1, read as the reverse complement.
TAAACTTTTAACTTCAAAAGCATACGAGGTAGACATGATAGTAAACTGTAAATGGAATTTAAAGGCAAATTCAATTTTCTTCTTAGAGCTGTCATGAACTTCAATTCTACCATATTTCATTTATCACAGGATCTGAAGTGAGTGCATATTGCATGCAATTGCATAATATAGTTGTCCTAAACTTTAATACATTTACTTTTGAGTACCGTTTACAGATTGTTTCTCTAACACGTACAACCTGAGTTATTAAAGTTTAAAAGTGCACAGGGTCCTTATGAAGACCCAGCTTATAGTTCAAGTACAGAGCACAGGAATTCTGGCTAAATTACCTCTTTTTGCTGTCAGTCTGTTCTCCTTCATTTCAGACAGGCTACAATATCCAGAGAACTGAATGTTCCCTTTCAATGAAAAGGAGATATTCTTAAAGTCTAGTATTTAGTGAATAACTGGTGGTGAAAGACTTCATTTTTAAAGTGCCTTTCTTAGAATACATAGATACATAGATAATGTCATAGGTAATGTCAAGATCCAATGTAGGAAGACTAGGTATTGACAAAGGAAGATGAGTAAGAGCAATAAACCAGATAATTAGAAGGCTGACCATCCTGTAGATCAGGGGTTCCCAACTCTCAGGCCTCCAGGCCTGTTAGGAATCCGGCCACGCAGCAGGAGGTGAGTGGCAGGCAAGCAAGCGAAGCTTCATCTGTATTTACAGCCGCTCCCCATCGCTTCCATTACTGCCTGAACCTTCCCCTATCTCCCCACCCCCAGTCCATGAAAAAACTGTCTTCCACAAAACCAGTCCCTGGTGCCAAAAAAGTTAAGAGACCGCTGCCATAGATGAATGCCATTCAGCAGCTACCAACTTAGATGTTTACCATTTCTTCAAGGTCCATGCAAGTGTTCATGTTTCCTGAACACTCCTAGTTCACAAGGATGCAGCCCTCCCTTCTCTGCATTCCTAAAGCATCTTTAAAGTGAGCTTGAAGTCAGTGAGACCTCAGAGTTCACTGGCCAGTTCATTGAAGATTTGGACCTAGAACCCATGACTGTTCTTTTTCCTCCAGATCCTGTCCTAGTCCTGGGGTAGGGGGTGGTCAAATTTGTAGCTTGGAGGAAAAAACAGATCTGGGGGGTGAAAAAGGAAGATTCAAAGATGTCTAAGGCTTTGAACCTGGGTTTCTTAGAAAATATGGGGAGCTCACTTTGAAGGAAAGGTAATGGGTTTCATTTTTAAATATGTTGCGTTTGAAATGATAGAACATCACATCAGTTTGGTCTGGTTGGTTCAGGATTCTTAGAATGATAAAGGCCAGAAGCTTTGTGTAAAGGCCAGGAACCTCTGTAGAACGATGGATAAAAGTTTTAACCTTGGTAATGAAGAGAGCATAAAGCTTAATTCAGTGGCCTAGGCAGGTTTGGATGACATTCCCAAGCCCTGTTAGAGTGATGGACAGGGCAGCTCCAGTGACTGGTTCCTCAGTAGCAACTATGGCCTTTTCATTTGGAGCAAGTCTTTCATGGACAGCCATGTTCTATTGGTCAGGTCAGAGGTCCACAAGCTACAGCCTGTGGGCCAGTTTTGGCCCACTGCCTCTTTTTGTGCGGCCTGTTAGCTAAGAATGGTCCTTCTATCTTTAAATAGTTGAAAAAAAATCGAAAGAGTAATATTTCGTGACAAGTGAAAATTATATGAAATTCAACTTTCAGCGTTCAGTGGAAGAGTCACACCATTCGTTTACATATTGTCTATGGTTGCTTTCGTGCTATAGCAGCAGAGTTAAATGGTTGCAACAGAGACCATAGAGAATACAAAGCCTAAAATATTTACTATGTGATTCAGGAAATGTTTGCTAACCCCTGTCTTAAGTCTTTAAGAGTTCAGGCCTCTGAAGATGGCTTCTGATCCTTATCACTCCCATCCAACCATCCATCCATCCATCCATCCACCCATCAATCCATCCATCCATCCATATATCCAGCCAGTGAGCCAGACTGCCAGCCATCTAATATTTATCAAGTCTATACTATATGAAGTTCTGAAGAATCCCAAGACCTAATACTTGCCCTCAATACCAGTGCTATATAGCAGTGCCACTACCTGTTGAAGGACTTGGCTTTCACTTGGAACATTAAAGTACTTCACAGGGTAGTTGAGGTCTGAGTTTTCAGTATCCTTAGGTTCTTCCTTATTAGGGTCCTCTTCTCAGGGCCCAGCCCTTCCTGTGGCTGAAAGAGGAATTGGTCTTTGAAATAGGAGTGGGACTGACCCTGCAGCTGTCAACTCAGGGAAGAGGAGGATTGCTGGGGTTGGGTCTGGAGCTGCAGCTTTTGCCTGGCTGAACAGGGCTTATTTCTCTAGCTTTACGATGACTGTCATGGGCTTTATACACTTGCACTTTTGTGAGTAGCTTTCTCCATTAAAAAAAAGTAAAAATTAAAAATGTTATGACTCCATGGGTATAAATATGAACCAATTGGGGTTTTTTTTTCTAATTTTAAAAGAAATTAGTATTTTTGCAGGTCCCTAAAGTACGGTGAGCCCAAGGCCCTACCGTGCTGCCTACTGTGCTGACTGGGTAAATCAGCCTTGGCTAGGAGCTATATACAATCTTCTGGTGGAAAGGGACCCCTGCCAACCAGGCGAGAGCTCAGAAGCATGGATCCAGTGTCTTGGGGCTCAGCCTAAACCCCTCCCATGAAGCTTTGATTTATAAAGAGAATTAGACTGAGCCTCCAAAGGATCCAGCTCCAGTTCCTCCAGTGGCCCCCAGCACTGGTGAACTACAGTAATGTCTCTTGCTTTCAGGTATCATGTCTAGCTTGGTTCCTCAATAGACTTTTTTAAATTAGAATTTTATAATTTTATTGGTTTTTTTAAAAATCTGTTTAATTGTCTGGTAGGAATCAGGATAGAGTTCATATAGGAAGTTCTCATTGATAAAGATGATTCTAGGCATATATCATAAAGTATAATGCATGCTCATAGAATTTGGGATGTATCACTACTAGAACAGCACTGCATTATACCACATCATAATCTCTATCTGGTTCACATATGAACAACTACTTGGTTCTCACGGAGTATAACCTAATTGGACCATAACCTTGTCCCCCTCTCACTATGTATAATTTTGGCATTTACTTTGAAGAGCAGAAATCTGAGGTTGCTCTTATTTTTTCATCTCTGTAGAATATCCTGTCTTTTTTTTAAATTTGAGGATGCACAGGCTGGGAAGAGTGTTTTGGATATCATTCAAAGTAGTGGCCCTATTTTGGCCATGATACACTTACATGGCATCTTCCACCACCCTGTAGCCTGATTTGCTGACGCTTCAAACCTGTGAAACCTGCGGAAATCTACACTCTGCAGCAAGTTCTGATACACCCACTTCCCCAGCTCTGCTGTAGCCTAACGGCTTATAGGTAGGGAGTGCCCTGACCAGGACCCTGTGTACCACTGCTCATCCTTTTCAAAACCCTCACTTTGTTTCTTTCTTATTGGTTTCTTGCAAAGGCACTTTCTAAATGTAAATAGTTGAGGAAATACGGGCTCAATGCGGGACAATATTTTGGCTTCTTCCAAATGCATTCTAGTTTCAGGGAAATGAATACTCTCTTATGCTGTTAGCAGGAGTACAAATTATTCCAGTGGTTTTGGAAGACCATTTCAAAATACACATTAAAAGCTTAAAAATGTAAATGGTCTTTTTTGACCCCAGTAATTCTACTTTCAGGAATGTACCTTAAGAAAATAATCTTGGACAAATAATTTTGTTTTGAGTTGATGATTGTTTCATAACAAAACTTGGACATAGTCCACATGACTAATAGTAGGATGCTGATTAAATAAGTGCTAATATCCCTAGATAGTAAAATATCATATAGTCATTAAAATAATATAATAGGTAAATATTTAACTAAATAGGAATAATTAATTATATATAGAAAAGTAGAGAAAGATATCAAACCTACCTGTACATCGTTATCCCAAATTTGTTTAAAAATTTAAAAGGATATATGTGTACTTATGCATAGAAAGGAACATATATTTATGTTTTTGTCCCAAGGAATACATATATAAGCAAATGTATATTTATAACATACATATATAATCAAATGTTAAAAGCTATTTTTTAATATCTGAAATTTCAAATGATAAAATAAATTTTGGTATCAGCATACAATGAAACTCTATACAGCCAAATATATATCCATGCAGACAGATGTTTATTAGCATGGAAATACATTCAACATATATTAAAAGAAAAAATACAATTGCATAGATTATATTCTAGTGATTCCATTTTGTAAAATAACCTGTGTATATATTTGTGTATGGTTTACAAACCTGTAAGTTCATAGAGGCAAGCTAGAAATATATACTTCTAATTTTTAACAATTAAAAAATAAATATATATACTAAAATATTTTAAAAATTATATATTTTAAAAATTATAAATATTATTTTTAAAATAATATTATTTATAAAAATTAAAATATTATTTATCTCTAAGTGGTGAGAGTTTAGACGATTTCATCTTTCCTTTGTGTATTTCTTGACTTTATATATTTTCTACAATACACACTAATTACTTTTGTCATCAGAGAATAAAAATGATTTATTTTAAAATGCAGCATCTAGACAGTAGTGGAAAGCTGCCCAGTTATGTCTTTGTCCCAAGCCAGAGAAGAGAGAGCCATGATGAGACCATGTACTTCCTCACCATTTTCTGTTTGGTATTTGAGTTAGGAATGCTTTCAGCTGCAAGTAACAGAAAATCTAACAGGTGAATAGACTATAACAACATGCATTTACCCATCATGTTCAGAGGTAGGCAGTTTCAGGATTGTCCTGGCAGTTCAACTGTTAACAACATTCTAACTTTCTGCTCTGCCATCCTTTGAGTGTTGGCGTTTTATCCACATGCATGTCCCCACGTGGTCTTAAGATGGCAGCTCCCTCACCTACCCATTCAAGGCATGAGGCAGGAGGAGGGGGCTGCATTGGTGTGTCTGGGAAACAAGTCTTTCTGGGGCAAGGGAGAAGGAACTTGGAAATATAGCTGTCATACAAGCCAGTCAGAAATGTTGGCCATAGGTAGGAAGGGGCTGTTCTCTTTGTTGAGAAATATCATATGCTGATTTTTTTAAAAATTATTATTACAACTTTCTCAGTCTTCTAGTTAGTAAAAAATTTCTCCAAGATGCTGGCAATGAGTTGTTAGTTTTTCAGTCAAGTGTGAGTTTTTCTTTCTCTGTCTTTCAGGAGGTTGGGAGTGAATACATCAGAGTGTACTATGCAGAAGACAATTGAAATGGAGTCTCTTGAGTTTTCAAACACTCACATCCTTTATTTCATATAAGCATGGGAGGTAAGTATGTATGGTTAAAAAGTAAGTACGAAACTATTCTGAAAATTTTGCATATGATGATATGTAAAGAGAGCTAGAGACGATATGATAAAAAAGACAGATGGTCCTAAGTGAGAACATATTTATGACGCTCAAGGATAACTAATGTTGAGTTAGACACAGCCCAGCAGCACCTTAGTCCAGGTAAGACAAATTCATCTTTATTCAGTTTGATTCTACTATGTAGTCTAATGGTAAAAGAGCATTTCAGAAATAAGAGGCACATCATCCAGAACACATTTTGGGAATTGAAGAGTTTCTTTCATCTCATTGTGACTATAAGCACCTGAACCCTCACCTTTCTTTTGAGTGAATATTGCTTTGAGTTAAGTAATTGTATCTTGTTCTCCTATCTGTAAAATGGAAATTATTTTATATAGAACCTGCCTTGCTAAATGTTATTTGAATTAATTTAACGTGCATAAAAGACTTTGTAAGGTGAAAAGTGCTGGGCATCAATATTAGTTCTTCTGATGCTATATTTAGTGCACGATGGTTAAATCTCAAAGACAAAAACAAAAACCAAACAAACAAAGAAAAAACCCAAAACCAATGAAATTAAAAAACCCTGATAGGGGCTTCCCTCGTGGCGCAGTAGTTGGGAGTCCGCCTGCCGATGCAGGGGACGCGGGTTCGTGCCCCGGTCCGGGAGGATCTCACGTGCCTGGGCCCGTGAGCCACGGCCGCTGGGCCTGCACGTCCGGAGCCCATGCTCCGCGACGGGAGAGGCCACAGCAGGGAGAGGCCCGCGTACCGCCAAAAAAACAAAACAAAAAAAAGAAACCCTGATAAAAGGTTGCAATTCTCTGTAATAGGTAGCACTTAGCTGATGATGTTGCTAGCTAAGTGGTTGTGAGTCTATTTTAGTATTCTCCTAAATGAAATGAATCCAGAAAATAAAAGTTAAATGAGTTTCACTTAGAAGTGAACTGAATTTAGTGATAGAGTTTAATTGATCTGCAGGCTTTGAATATTCAAGCAGCAAGATTTTGTGCTGTGTCAACACTTTTGTCACACTATTTAATTCATTCTAGCTTAATACTCCTTGTTACTGTTTTCCCATTATTTCCTACAAATAACCATTATTGAATGAATGAATTGTACTCCATCATATGTATTGCTTGAATTTTCAACTAAAATGCATCCTGAGCATTTATGAGCATCCCCTCTGCACAATATAAATTCCTTGTATTCTGCATTGAAAATTCCCCAGTGGTTTCATATATGTGTATGTTTCCTCCCTAACTATAAGAACAGAAGTTATCACCTTTATTCTCTTTGGAAATCTTAGTGAAAATGTTATTAATATAACAAACTTAATATAACCCTTCATGTTTATGTTTATATACTACTACTTAATATCATTTTCAAGGCATTTTTCATATCTCTTGGTTCATTTGATCTTCATTGGTGTGTGTGTGTATTTTCTGTATTAAAAATATCTGCATTACACATATTTATATCACTTCTCCTTGCCAAATGAAAAAGAAATCCTAGAATCAATTCATGATTTATGAAGTCTTTAGAAAAACATAAAATTAATCTTTTGTAATAGCATTCTTATTTTTCTCCATGCTCAAAACTTCAAGATAGGAATATTAGGAGAATTCAGGCCAGAGGGGTTAAAGGATATGCCCAAAGCTATTGGGTCAATGGCATGAGATGAGAACTTTGGGAAAATCATTCTGCATTGGTAGAAATGGTCTGAGGTGGACATTTTTCTTCAGTAGCAAAGAAGCCAGGAGGACCTAGAAAATCACTTTTTTTTTTTTTTTTTTTTTTTTTTCGGTACGCGGCCTCTCACTGTTGTGGCCTCTCCCGCTGCGGAGCACAGGCTCCGGACGCGCAGGCTCAGCGGCCATGGCTCACGGGCTCAGCCGCCCCGCGGCATGTGGGATCTTCCCCGACCGGGGCACGAACCCGTGTCCCCCGCATCGGCAGGCGGACTCTCAACCACTGCGCCACCAGGGAAGCCCGAAAATCACTTTTTTAAGTACAAGAGATCATTCTACCAGCACCTGTTGAGCACCTCCCCAGTCAATCACTCTCTGTAAAAATAACCCAGGCCTACTCCCTACCCTTTAGCTGCCCCCCAAATCCATGGAGACTGTCCTTTGGGAAATCAGATCAAACCACATTTCACTGTGCCTGGCTCAGCCTGGAGGAAGGCAGGGGCTGGCGGAAAGCTGATGGTGGGAAGAAGTAAGGAACACTTTCTATTAGAGTGAACCCTTATCAGTGAATGGAAATTAAAAGATACAAATAACTTTACATAAAATGGATTAGCACTCATTTCACTGTCTCACAATAATTTATTTGTGTGTTTATCACTGCCACTAAACTTTGAGCTCCTCATTGCCAGAGACCATTTTGTGACAGAGGCTGCTCGTTGAACACTAAAATTCATTCTCCCCTTCTTTCTTAGCATCAAAATCCTGACTGCTAAAGAACAAGATTCAACTGAGTAAATTCTAAAGGTCTTAAGGGCTTTATTCAGTGATTCATGAATTGGGCAGTGTGCACTCTAGCACATGGAAAGGAGCTTGGAGGAGCGGTACAAAATGAAAGGCTTTTATAGGCAGAAGGGAACAGGAACAGGGAAGTCATAGGAGGCGGAGAGGATTGGTTATTGCAAGGTTGGCGCCTTACACGGAGCAAAGGGAAGTCTTGGAGCTGAGCCTGGTGACTTGTGCTGAGAGGTGAGCACTGATTAGTTGACCTGAGCCCTCCTTTTCTGGGAGAGCTGAGCAAAGAAACTTAGTTAAGTTTTGGTTTGCTGACGTGGGTCTTAGCACGAGGGACTTCGTCTTGGGCCTAATCCGGTTACTTTAACATGAATTTTTGGCTGAACGAGTGACACCAGAATAAAGTCTACATCTCCCAGCCTCCATGCAGTTAGCTATGTGACTAGATTCTGGCAAAAGATATGAGGAGGATTGTTAAGTGGGGGGTTCTGGGAAGACTTCTTAAGGGGAAGGAGTCTTTGCTTCCATTTTTCATCCTGCTGCCTGGGATACAGATGTAGTAGCTAATGTTTCGGCAACTATCTTGGACCGTGAGATGACCTTGAGGGTGAAGACCAAAATAGGAGAGAAAGAAAGATTCTGGGTCCCTGATGACTTTTTGGAGTTCCCATTGTCTGGGCTGCCTAAATCCCACCTTATTTTACACAGGAGAATACATTGGAGTGCTGAGCCACATGGTCAAGTTTCTGTTAATAGCAGCTGAAATAAATCCTAACCAATACTCGTCATATTTCTGTATTCACAACAGACAGTCTGGTGCCTAAACTGATAGGTGCTCAAGACATATACACTTTTAAATTGTATTTAATTACTTACACTTGCCTTATTCCAAAAATAAAGATGTGGTGCTAAATAAATGGCTGTAAAAATTGGAAATTATACCAGTTTATCAAGGAATAGCATAACAGCCAAATCAGAAAGACAAATACAAGAAGGTAGAGTCAGTCCTCAAATAATAAAATCATAGAAGTTATCCAGAGAAATGTGAAGGCAAATGTCACTCCTTTGCTGGCAAGAAAAGCTGGCGACATAATTTGAAAATTATTTTAAAACACGGAGAATAGAATAAAAATTAGGAGTAAATAACTGGCTCTAAAGATGAGTTGATAATATATTAAAAGACCAAAATCAAATTCAGAGTGATAGTGGAGATTTGATCCATATCAAAGTAGAGAAGGTTTGAATTGCATACCTGGTAAGGAACATTTGAGACAGTAAAATGGACAAGCAAAATTATAATAAAAATAAGCTTGGTCAGAGAACCATGTGCTAAAGTGCTGGTAACTGATTTATTTACGATCACTAATTTATCAATTCTTCTGTGCCAGGCACTATTCTAGTCACTTTACGATTATTAGTTCATTAAATCTACACAACAATCTTATGAGATAGTTATTGACTTATACCCACGTTTCAGATGGGAAACTGAAACCCAAAGAATTCATTGTCTTGCCCAAGATCACACGGTAAATGGAGGAGCAAGATTTTACCCAGAGACCAACATTTTTTTGTTTGTTTTTGTTTTTGCGGTATGCGGGCCTCTCACCGCTGCGGCCTCTCCCGCTGCGGAGCACAGGCTCCGGAAGCGCAGGCTCAGCGGCCACGGCCCACGGGCCCAGCCGCTCCGCGGCACGCGGGATCCTCTCGGACCGGGGCACGATCCCGCGTCCCCCGCATTGGCAGGCGGACCCTCAACCACTGCGCCACCAGGGAAGCCCCCAGAGACCAACATTTTAAAGATGAAAAGTGGTAGGCATTATTACTAGTTCTTCTCAAGCATACTTTACTATACAGTGTACTGATGGGCAGGGCAGCTCCTTTATGCCTTTAAAGCTAGTTCACATTTTGAAATTGTGGAGAAAGGGAGTCTGGAAAGGACTCAGAGAAGGGTTAAAAGGAAAAGTCATAGGATGAAAAACTGGAGCCTGAGGAAAAGCCAAAGGGGTTAAGTGCATTTAGAGAAGAGAAGATACCAGTGCATTTCCCAACCTCCACTGAGGGAGTATGGTCAGATGAAAGAAAAAAAGAACTAATAGGTTGTGATAGCTTTAAAGGATGGTGTCGGAATCTCCGATCCTGACAGTTCTTAACATAGGGAGAGCCAATGTAAAATATAAAGATTAATTATGAAGATTTTATAAGACATTTGTATCACTTCTTCTGTATATATTCTTCCAAACTAATCCTGACAATTCACAGAAGTATACATAATTCTGAATGCCTTCCCTGCCTTTCATTTTCCCTTGTCTGCCTGGAAATTCTTCCTCATCCTCCAAGATTCTGCTCCAGTGTCACTCCCCGCTGAAGCTCCCAAACCCTCACTCTGCCCCTTCCTGAGCTCAGTTGACAGGAGGGAGTTTCAAAATTCTTAGCTCTTGTTGACCCTTCTATTCAAGCTCTTTTTCCAATGAGTTTGCAATTATTTGTTCACAAGCACACAACCCTCAGACAGGCAATGAGCTTTGTAGGTCAAGAACCATCTCTTATTTGTCTTTGGAACCTTGACACCCTGCACAGTAGTGGGTACATGTTTGGCACTGATAAAAACTCGAATGAAAAAATAAATGACCGATTGACAAACTGTATTATTCACTGGTATTCTTGTGAGGATTTCCGTCATCTAGAGAGAGCAATATGGTTTCGCCAAGTGCTTCTCAAAATTTGCCAGTGATGTGAAGACGCAGATTCTGCTGTCCAGGAACAATATCCGAAACAGAAGGCAAAGCAAGGGGCCAAGAAAATAGTAGGTGGGGTGTTACTAATGTTTTTTTCTTTAGAGAAGTCACCTGCTGACCTTGCCATCTATGGCCAGGAGGCATCATTGTTGATTCTTTGACCTTTGTCCTTCAAAAGGTAAACATCCCTAGCACAGAACTCAAAACAATAAGAAGACAAAAAGAAGGGGGAAATTTGACCTTGCCCTTCACAATTGCCTTGAGGATTTTTAGTCGTTCTATTGTACCACCTTAGTACTTTGGCTATGACCTCTGTATACCCCGAGGTCAGGTCAGCTTTGCTCATAGCTTATGGATTAAACACTTCGAACCATCCTAGAGCCTGAGCTTTAGCTGCTCTCAAGGACATATAACCACACCTGCATATTCTTTTCTTTTGCTTCTTTTGCTTTTGCTTTACAGGGGATGGGGCTCCTTTTTAAACCTAAGGTTCAAAAGACAGTAGCTAGAATTTATGCTGAAGTGGAGTAACAGGCTTTGAAGCTGAGCAGTGTCCTAATACAGGTGAAAAGAATGTATTGATTACTTAAAGAAAGTTAAAATAAAAGCAATTTTTCTCCCCATTTCGGCACATTGCAGCTTTTGGCCTATCCACTCAGAGCTAAAAAAGCATTCTTTCCTGATAATCAAGCTTCAGCTGTCTGAATTTCAGGCCGAGCCTCTCCTCCTGAGCTCTGCTGAAGAGCTGCTTTAATTAACCATTATACCACAGATGTTATTGATTTTTTTTCAAATCTGGTTGAAACATCATTGTGCTGGATCATGGCCAAGACTAAGGCCTGAATCTGTGCGTGTGTGTGTGCTACTTTTACTCCTTCTGCATACCTTATTAGTCTCCGTGTCTGTTAAGTGCAATCCTTCGCATTAACTCAGAAAATATAGAATTGATTTTTAGCCTAGCAGCCGTGATCTAAGGGCTCCTAATTTGAAATCTGAAAACCTCAGATGCTGAGGAAGTCTTCCTGCTGTTACTCTATACTTCCTTGAAGTAAGCTTTTTATTCTTTAATTTGAATGAGAAATCTCCCCCTGCCTTTTACTCCTCTCTCTCTCTCTTTCACACACACAATTGGAGGTTTCAGAGGAACATGATCCGTTCTTTGCATTTTGAACATGTTCATCATGAAAGGTCCCCAAAGGCTTATTCTTATCTGTCTAGAATGTGTGACCTGCAATGTGGACCACAGGAAAATTTGAAATTGAATGGTCTCCAGATTTTCCATATTTTGAGGGAAATGGGGAAGAACCTGAGCCACATTCACTTTGTGCAAATTGCAGGATATTAGAAACAATGGGGCATCTGCATTCCTTTTACAATCCACCTTCCAGTAATGATAAAACTCAAGGACCGAACAATCACAGTGGGTTCCCAAATTCTGATAAGTTTTCTGTGAGTTTAGTGATACATTCTTCAAACATAATTTGAAGCTTTTAAAATACTGTAATGGCATCTCTTGACCTTTAAAAAAAAATCACATGGAACAAGAGGTGGTGAAAAATGTTTATTTACTCTGCATTAGTGGCTAAACTCCTGTTCCTTTCTAGAACCGGGAGTTCTTTTATACTTGGGAACTCACGCATGTCACCCCCATTCTTCCAACAAGAACCAGGCAGGCCCACTTGAGCTGGAGAAACAATGACCCGCAGTCGGTCCTATGCCTCAGTGAGAAACAACAATGCAGGCCTCTCGACAAATTCTGGCGTCAGGAGTGGAATCTCGCAGTTCAACATGTCTGCTGAACAGAAGTTGGAAAAAGAAAAGATCATCTTGTAAACAATTAATTAATGTTTGTCATGAATTATCATTTTTACTTCCTTCTCAAGAGGCTCAAAGGGAATCAAAAGGCATTTTTGCAGGTGGTGGCATTCGAAGTAAGGGCAATCAAAGGTTTGAGAGCCCAGGCACAGCACTCTGCGTCTCTAAGGGTGAATGGTGCTAGGATTAGAGCACAGCGGGGGGTTGAGGGCTTCAGGTGTGAAGCTTAATGTTTGTGATCAGCAAAAAAAGTCTTGAATTTATCTAAACTGCTCTTCTGCTAACAGTACTTCTAGCACATAAATGTTCTGAAACTGACAAGTGTTCTCACTGCTCTTCTAATGCAAACATGATCTGCATTTGAAAGATGCATCTCTTTTGCCTAATTTAGAATGTGCATCACAAAGAGCGTTAGATGATGACCCCACAAAGAGATAACACACACACGCACACGCACACACACACACACACATTCCAGACGTGCAAGCTGCATGCATATACACACGTGCAAACCGTGTCTTTCTTGCCTGGATCTTCTATGGAGCTCCCAGCAAGCATCCTGCAGGACTGTTTTTCTCTAGATTACTAAACCGGAGGTCAAAAACTAGGAGACTCAATAGCCATCTGACCAGTGAGTCCTTCTGAATTCGCTACATGAGTAATTCCTTTTCATTTGGTTTGGATAACAGCCTAGAATGTATCATGCTGCATTTTAATTTGCGGTCCTTGTCCTGCCTCCCCCTACCCCTCTAGACATAGAAAGGTATCAACACATAAAAATTTAAAACATACACATATATACAACCAATGATATTAAAATTTACTGAAGAATTGTTAAGTGTTTGCAACCCCTAGAACCAAAGACCAAGGCAGGCATTGTTGATGGTGAGAAGGTTGTTAAAGTCCATACAAATGCATCTGATGGCTTAATGAATCCTCTCCATAATCTACTGCTGAACTCTAAATACTCATTTTCTCACTATGTCATCGATACGTGTCACCTGCTAGAAGAGCTCTAAAAAGAAAGGCTAACTGAAAGTTTGGTAAGACAGGACTGGGTGAAAATGAGTCCTAGGCGAAACCTGGAAGGACTAAGATGAACCTAAGATTCTTGAGTTAATTTTAAATCTAACCTTCCAAAATTCTCCATTATCCCATGGAAACCACCCATCTTCTTTTATGCATTTAGAGCTTGTATTCCCTTTAGTACTCATTTAGCATCATCTAATAAACACAGGTTCTTGGGACATCAAGCCTCCTCTTTCCCGCCGGAGGCCGAGGGGCTGAGACGATAAAGGGAAATGAGGCTCACATTTGCCTTCTTTTACCTTGGCTCCCCTGGTGCTAACAAAGCTGAGCACTGCTCTGAGCTTGGTGGTCACCATCCTTGACAGTGTCTAATGGGGTTTTCCCTTGAATACAAGTTTGGAACCCAAACCTGTGGGCTTAAACTTACAACCCCCAGAAACTAGCGAAGAGCTCAGGTAGAAAGGGCCAAATTGGAATATCACTGGATAAGGGGCATAAAAGGAGTTTCAGAAGGTTTAGAAGACAAAGGGACCCAGAAGGAAAGAAAACCAGCACAACCTCTGAGACAGAGTGGAGGTTAAGGAGCCCCTTTCCTGAACTTGCTGGGAACTCTGGTTTTATGTTAACTTTGAAGAGTGGGTAAAATGGCTTACCAGGAAAAGTAAATTAATTTTTCATAATTATCAGAGTTCTTCAAACTCAGTATTTAGTTTGGTTCCCCACTCTTTGTAAAGATGTTAAAATCCCATTCAAAACCTAATGCCGACTGCTTTAGAATCACAGATGAAAACAGTAAAAAGAAAGTAGCAATGGTTGTGATTAAACTGAAAAGGAAGAGTTCCTGACACCCAGGACCCAGTACAGAAAGGGATATTTTAGACCAGTGTCAGGTACATTAGGGTTGCTTTTGGGTCCTAGGACCCTGGACCTTCGTCAGTCTGTGGCTCTGTCTGGTGGCTCTGCCTGGTGGCCTGCCCCATGTCCACACTGCCTTCTGAACCTACCTAAAGTCCCCGCAGCACCTTGCTGAACCTTGTTCTCCACGTGGTGCTGTCTCCAGGACAGATCATTGGTCTGGGGGAAAGGAAGCCCACGTTTGTTCCATGCCTGCCCCATACCAGGCTGGAGGCCATGTGCTGCCGTTTCTTCCCACTGCTTTGGGTGACTGAGATGGCACACACTAGTGGGTGTGGAGGTGCGGTTATGCTGAAAAGTCTCCAAAAGAGTAAAACATGGAAAGTCTGGGTGGCTTTTACTGGTATTGGTTCAACTGATCTAGCTCTAACTGGAAAATGTTTTACCGGAGGAGGAGTATTTGCAAAGTCAAGAGCATTTAGCTTCAAAATAAACAACATTGACTAATGCAACCGTTTAAAAACTGTACAAAAATGTATCAGCCTGATGTGTCTCCCTACCAGGAATGACATAGATTGAAAAATAGATGGCAATGATTTTTTCATATTCTTTTTTTCCAGTGTAAACAAATACATTTTCCCCCAAGTATTTAGCTGCAAGTTGCATTAACCCAAAGTGACCAAGAATAGTTTAAGGAGTGTTACTAGGAATATACCTACTTCCTCCATAGCAGAAAACAGTGCTTTTGAAATAAAGTCTTCCCTATAAATTACTAATAAACGCCCCCTCCCCCCAAAACCACCCAAGAATGAGTTGATAATGAACAAATTAAACATTGTCACCACCTGAACGGTTCTCCTGGGTGGACCTGTCTTTCCCAAATGGATTGATTGACCTTTCTAGGACTTCTGTCTGCGTGAGAGGTCCCATCCACCCTGTTACTATTTTAAGGAGATCTGTAAAAGTCTCCTTCTTTGGCTTCCCTCCCCCCACCCCCATTATGCCAGCACTGTGTGCTAGTGCTTGAAATTAATCAAGGGCCCCTTCTGGGAAAGGGATTCCTCTTCGAGAGAAACGGACCTGGAAACTTCTCTGCCTTCCCACGTCCCCTTCCAGGACCTGCTCCCCACATCTCCCCAGACAAAGCCCCAGGACTCTCGGGGAAGCTGCTAGAAGCCGCAGACCTGCTTTTGCCAGACAGCTGCTGTTTGAACCCAGCTCTGACCGTAAAATCAAAAGTGGGTCCGAGGGAAGCGGTAAACACTGTGCAATGAGCCTTTTGAAGGCAGCTGATGCCTCATTTGGGGTGACATGTTGTGGCTGATGCGCGTGGATGATGTGGGGTTTTCGATAAGTGCCTCATCAGTATCCTCATCATGCTCGTGTTGCTCCGCCGCGGCGTGCGCCCTGACTTGATTGTAATTGCCCGAATCTGCTCCCGCTGCTCAGGCGCTCACAGTAATATGCAATAAAACAGCAAGAAGTGAATGTTAACCATCTGAGTTCTGACACGGCGGCTCTGCAGTTCAAGATCTCCATTAAGGACCAAGAAAAAAAAAAAAAAAAAAAGCCTGTAAGAAAAGAAGGAATGATTCCCAGTGTCTGCTTCCCTTTTCAAAGGGAAAGCCCAGAAATGAAGGCGCTGTTTAGCCTTCCTAAGGTCCTCCCAGGTAGAGACGAACAGGTAGTTTTGCTGGTATTTATTTATTTATAATTTAATTTTTTTTCATCCCAGGTGTCCCGGCTTTTGCTCATTAGCTCTAACAGCAATGCTGTTGCCTCTTCCCAGGTGTGGATGGTGGTCCAGTTTCGGCAGGGTAGGCGAGCCTCCAGTCGGTCCGTACCCTGGCTATGCAGCGGCTTGTTTCAGATACTGAATTTCTAAGATCCAATTTTTAGCAACTCAAAGAGGCAGCCACCTGAAGCAGGGCTTAAGCAAGTCACAGATGGCTGCCTGGCTTGGTTGTCAACTTCACTAACATGCAGAGTGACAGAAGTTGTCTCTTCTTTTTACCATCGCTACACACATATGGAAGCCTCATTCAGTACTTTGAAATTAAACCTGATAGTATCCGGGACACCTGGAAACCGCCTTCCGGGGGCGAGATGGTCACCAGAACTGGGTACCATCTTCAGTTGTAAGGAAGCCTCTGTCTGGGTAAGGAGACCTCAGTCAAGTGTGCGTGGAGTGAGCGCTCTTCCTTTCTCAGGTGAAATATTCTGAACGGCGGGGGACGGGAGGGATTGCTTATTTTTAAAGAATTTTCTTAAGTTTGGACTTTGTACGAACGTATCATTTTCAGCCTGAATTTCAGTATAGGTCTAGTGATAAATATGCACCCTTGAAAATCTAATTTCACATTACAAACCTACTTTTCTTAGCGTTACTCCCTTTTCTTCTACCCTGGAAGGAACCATAATTGCTTATCATTTGGAGGTAAAAGCTACTATCCAACCTATTGTCTTCCTGGTAGTATTTCTTAAAGCATCTCAAAGAAATACCATATTCTTTGCAGTTTCCTGTTAATTGAGTCCTTTGGGAGCCAGTGGCAATGGTAACTTCAGAATGAGGTTTTAATTACATATGGAAACCTTTACCATTGTTTTTCATTTTAAAGAAAGTAGGCTTTGCTGGAAAGCATTTATTCCTTTTTCTCCCTCCTCATTTCCAGTAGCAGTGTCTTTTCAGAACTTTACAAACGCTGTTTGTTTGGACTGTGGGTTTTCTCCTGGCTTTACAAAAAAAAAAAAAAGAATAAAGCCTCACATCTGAAACTAATGAATTCAGCCTGCACTCCCACTTGGAAGCCCCTATACAGATGGAGTTTCATTAACTGTTTGAATATCTGTATCAGTAACTGCTCAAGAGAAACAATTCCTGCCCACATGGATAATTAATAGAGCAGTTCGGGGGAGAAGACCATCTCTTACTGTAACTACCTGGCCCTTGCTTCGCAAACCTGTCAGGGTTCTCTCTTCCTGCCTGTGCCAGTCCTTCCTGAAAGCAGCCAGAAAGCTTTTCTCCCTATGGGGTGACTGACCGCTTCCCCACAGCCGCTGCAGCCCACGGGGTCTTGCCTATATTCCTGTAGGTTCAGCTTGGGTCTGCACAGATGAGAATGAAATTATCCTGTGCTTCGGACCCTCAGTAATGCTATAGGAGGAAGCCCTTCTCTCCAGCCCAAAGACATGCCCTAGCCTGGTGCTCGGCAGACCCTCTTTTTGATTATAATGACCTTATCCATCTTTTATTATGAGGCAAGATTTAACCCTGAGTTTGGACTCAAATTCCCATGAGGGGTCATTACATTCAGCTTTTAAAATTCTCCCCCTCACCCCTGCAAATTCAGGTAGAAACTCTTTCCAGTTCTTGCCTGACTCAACCAGGTGTGCAATGTTAGCAAGGCTATGCTCTCTCACAGCTGTTGCTTTTTATCCAAGAAGTGGCTGAGGGCTTCCCTGGTGGCGCAGTGGTTGAGAGTCCGCCTGCCGATCCAGGGGACACGGGTTCGTGCCCCGGTCCGGGAAGATCCCACATGCCGCGGAGCGGCTGGGCCCGTGAGCCATGGCCGCTGAGCCTGCGCGTCCGGAGCCTGTGCTCCACAATGGGAGAGGCCACAGCAGTGAGAGGCCTGCGGTACAGTGGCTGAATTGCAGAGGTGGGTGATTCCAGGATGGAGTTCTGGCTCATCCCATTAACTTGGCATTCTATTGCAGTTTATAAAAGATGTTTCCTTAACAGGTGATATACACATGAAGGAGTAATAGGAGTTCTAATCTCTTAAAGGCAGACACATTAAATGAATACGATTTTAAAGCGGGATTTTTAAAAAGCTAAAAGAATAATGATAATTGTATCAGAGAAGCAAAAATGGATAAACTGAGTAAATGCACAGTTTCCGGTGGAAGTGAGAGTACCCTAAATCAGAATACTCTTTGAAAGAGGAAGTTAAACCAGGAAATGGTATCAGGTGTTACCTGGACGCTAGCAAACTTCTAGGTAGAAACTGATGTTTGTGTCATTTCTTTTCAAAAACCGATTTTAAAGAATTTGCAAATAAGCAAATTATAAGCAATTTTTAAAATATATTGCTGCAAAAGAGGTTTTTAGGGTTCTGTCCTTAACTAATATCAATCCGGTTAGTATGATAGCTTAGAGAACTCGTAAGTTGAAGTTACGTAGAACTTTCTAGATGTAGAATATGTATGAGCTTTTAAATGCATATTCCTTCATGTATCGCATGTACACACACACACACACACGCTTACTATGTATGTGTGGACTTAAATTTAAAGTAAGGGTTTGCAAGAGGGTTTCCTCTCAAAAGTAGTTCTCTGCTATAGCAATTAAGAGAAAATGGTGAAAGGAGGAAAATGAATTCTGAAATGCAAAAGGCTTTTGTTAAATGGCAGGTTTTAGATAGTATGTCTTAGTGAACCTGACTGGACTCAGGCTGGTAAGTTCCGGCTGTGAATTCTGCACAAGTTGAAAGATGTGCAAAAATTGCAGCATCAACAGTTCATTTCAAAAAGGTTCCAGAAAAAAAAAAACCCTGCAGTCACATTTCAGCATTAATAGATGGGGTTGCCATGGGCACCAGAGAGAAGCTGGGGATAAGGACTGCTGCCTGAAGTTCCTTGTCGGGGATGGACAAAAGCAGGAGGCGAATATGTAGGGTTGGGCATCCGCAGCTGAAGGGGAGCGTCGTCATTCCGTGGGGCCTCAACAAACGTCGCGTACTGTTGGTCAGTGGAAGAGAATGGGTCTGTATAATTGTGACACGCCTGTTAAGTGATAACTAACTGATACCCCGGAATTTATAGACAGAGAAACTGAAGTTTCTTGCCCAGGGAATATGACTAGGGTTAGAGAAACAGTTGGTAACTTGATGCAGTTGCCCAGGTACTAGTCCTTGCTCCTGTGTGCTGTAGTTTAGGGAAGTGACTGGCCAGGTATCCTTCTGGATAACTGATTAGCTCAGGTCGGAATTAACCCCACACTGCAAATACAGACAGAAGTTTGGTAAGCTTGTGTGGCCCTGGAACAAAACCAGCAGAAAGCGTCAGAAAAGGACTTAGTTCCTTCCAGTGAAATATAGAATTTGTATTTATTCAGGGAGAAGTTTAGGGTAGTCCAAATAAGCCACCTCTCCTGATGGAGGTCCCAACCTCCTGCAGAAGCCTAGAGAGACCCCAAAGGGCCAGAAATAAAATGTATCCTCAGCTGAGAACCACAATCCTGGAGTTGAAGAGTTCAACTTATTATATTCCATTCCATGAACATACAGAAGGAGCTTTATTGATTAATGGTAAATTCATAGTGTAGAGTCTGTTAGTATTAGCATCGTAAGGAGACCCTCTTAAAGAAAATGGAAACAGTAGCTGTTATGGTACAGGAGAGAAAATGAGCAAATGCCCAAACATCGATGAATAACACATTCCCATCTTTCCTAAACTTGGGACAAAGAGACTAGGCAGGGATCTGATTTTTATTCCCGTCTTTTAGCCAATAAGGAGAACTTGAAAAAAGAGAAATCCATGGAATAAACTAGAAATGTGGCTCAAGACAGACAAAGGGAATGCAAAATTAAATTCTTGATGTGAAAAGGAAGGCACAATGAAGGCTTCTAGATGAGATACCTTTGGAGAAAATTTCAATTTCACTGTTTCTCTTCTTGCTTGCTTTATTTTTTTTTCCCACAGATATGCTCTGTGGAATGCCTGAAAGCCTTTGTATTATTTCTTATTTTCTTTCTCTTTTTAACTATGTGGTATACATTCATTATTTATTTTTTATCTTCCTTCTGAAGTGGTTCCCATTTTTCTAGTTTTGTTTCTGACATCTAGCTGTGCCCAACAATACCTTCCATTGAATCCTTTCTTTCATCTGCTCCGTTTCTCTTATTTCCTCATCTCTCCTGTCCCTTCACTTTCCCTTTACTTCTTATTAACCCTTGACATTCCAGGTATATTGTGACTCTCATAATGATACACTTCTCTTTTTTTTTTCCCAAGCCTAACCTATTTGTCTACATAAACTCTAATTTCTAGCCATGATTCTGTCTAACTAGGTCCATGAACTCAGTCTTAGCAGACAAGGAACTCATATTAATTTATTATATGTTATATAATTTTACCTACTTTTTGAGGTATTTATAAGATGCTATTCTCCTTAGGAGAATAAAGTATATTTTAGTCTGGGTGTAGAACAGCTCCACAAACAGCTTTATATTGCATTAATTTGCTAAGTCACTGACTTCCAAGGGTCTCTGACACTAGATTTTGACATGTCTTAGACATGACATGATGTCTTCTGTCAGTTTTTCATATCATTTTTCTTATGGAAGGGTGGTGAGTATTCCACTGAATGACATTCATGTCAGGAAAATGGATCTTTAGGAAGCTAAACTTATGAGAGATCAACTAAAATTTTAAATTGCCAGATTATTTCAGTATCTTGAGCCCTTCCAGACACATAAATGCCCACGACATTTTGGTGCATTCATAATTTTTCACCATGAAAATCCCAAATTTATGAATGAGAGTTATCTCATTACAATACCGTCCCTATTCATGAATATTTGCATTTTGCTATATTCTTCCACATGTTTATTTTTTGACGTTATATTCCCCAATATAATACTCTGAAACATACGGGAAAAAATAATATTTTCGGAAAACAGGGGTTATGTTTGCTTGTGAGTGTGGAAGATGTAGGCTTTTCTTTAAATACCATCATCTAATATAAAGTCAGAAAGGTATAAAATCCAAATGTGCTCATTTATTAGACATAAGTCTTCCTTTAAATATACTCAGAGAGGGATTTTTTTAAACTCACACTTTGATTAAATATTCTGAATTTACACCTCACAAGAGTCTCTGTAAGTTAAGGAACTTACTGGAAAATTGATTAATATGACAATATATTTTGCATAAATCAACAGTGAAATTTTTACAAACTTAATCAACTTGGAATTTCTTTTTTCGTGGTCTTTTCTACTTTGGAAGTAAGGCTTAAGGAAAGTACTTTTACTTTTCTTCCTTTAGAAGGAAAAGTTCTTTTTTAATACAACATAGAAATTTTCACTTTTTAAAACATTTTATAGAAGTCAAACCTTGAGCAAATAGAAACTTTGAAAAACTTAGGGAAAGACTTTTTGGCTGTACCTCAATGATAAAGACGTGTTATTTTTGTGACAATACACTCGTGCATTCCATGGAACTTACTCTAGGTCATTAAGTAGAGCAAATTTAAAACAAATGAAATAAATCATCTCAAGGAAAAGACTATAATCAGAATTAACCTGAAATGTGAAATATTTAGGAAATCTTAGAAACTTTTTAAAGTAGTATTTTAAAAAAATTTTGTAAATACTTTGCTTTCCAAATTCAGAAAATCCATTAACTCTAACAGGCTCCTCCTGTACCATTAAAACTCATGGAACACAGAATTGCTCCTCACCACACTATTCTAAAGTAGCCACAAAACTGAAAATAGAGTCATGCGTCCAAAATATTTGTTCACATGACACAGATGTCTTTCAATACAAGCAGTCATGTTCAATGGCAAAATGTGTATTTCAAAAAGGTTATTAGAAAGTTTGACAGGAAATGGTCTTTCTGTCTTAGAAAGAGGTTCTCTTTTCACTTTCGTATTCTCTTTCTGTATTTTCTTAGTTGTCACTTGCATCATAAACTTTCATTTTCATCAGTTGGACTTAGTAATATTTTTATTTCCACTGTGTTCTAAGAGGGATTTTTAGTAGAAGTGAATTGCAAAGCCAGTGAGCTTGGGGCATGGCTTTTCTTTTGTCTTTTATTTATCTATTTTTATTGGAGTATAGTTGCTTTACAATGTTGTGTTAGTTTCTGCTGTACAGCAAAGTGAATCAGCTATACGTATACATACATGGTTTTTCTTTTATTCATGAATTCGGAGGTATTCTAGTAAAATATGCTTTCAGTATTGCTCGGGATATCATATTCTTTTAATAGGCAACAGTAATTTTCTCCAACTACATTATGCCTCTCTGTGTCAGTCTAATAATTATATGCTATCAGTTTTGTGTCATTTCCTTGGGGATTCCCTGTCTGTCATCCACCACTTTTGACTGTTTCACTTCATTCAACATACTCTCTAATTGCCATATCAAAGGTTTCCTTGTACTCATTTTTAAGGATAATGCATTTGACCATAAAATCAAGCATTTACGGTTGAGTATGCATTTATGTCAAACTTATAGCTTTAAATTTCACTTAGGGGAAAAGCCTCATATTTTAATGCAGGTTTTGAATGCAGATTTACTATAAAATAAGTGAATAATAATGCCGGGTTATTTTGGAAAGTGTTCTTTTATGCAATCGCTGCATTTAATACAGTTACAAAAATGGCAGCCCAACAGGTGGTCTTTTCAGAGTGTTAAGCCACAACAATCAGAACAAAAAGGACACCAGAATCTAATGTTCTTCAGAATTTAAAAAGCTGTTCACTTTCTTTTGTTAATTTTCAGATTTAGCCATGTTCATTATTGTTGAGTCCCAAATGCAGGACATTCTTTTTTGACATTTTGCCCTAAATAGACACTGACCGAGGCTGACTCTCCAACTAGCTGTTTTGTCACATGCAAGCGGAAACTAGTCGTGAACAATGAGTGGGCATTCTTGGTACTTAAATGGCTAAGGAAAGGACCAGTTTTGACATGCTGCAAATCTGGCAAAGTCTGGGTTAACAAAAGTGTGTTTGACAAAAGCTGAAGTTTCTTTTCCTCTATTTTCCCCAAAAGTATTTAATTATGTGCTAACACATTTTCTTCTTCTTCGCCTGGAGGATTATATGCCCTAGTGACAGGCTTATTCACTCTCTGAGGTTATCGGGTAGAATTATGGACCGACCATGCCATTCAAAAGCCTTCTGTAGGAAGAAACTATTCTTTAACTATTAATTATTCACTTAAGGGAGAAGGGTTACAAAAATATATAATTTCATTGTAGCATTATTGTTACACTGTAATAGTAGCATTTTATAAGGTAAAGTTGTTTGAGAAACTTCTCAGAAAATTGATAAATGTGGCAATATATCTTTCTAAGCAAAAGAACGGGCTACATTAAATATAAGAAGGAAAACATTTCAAAGGATTTGAGTTTATAAATGTTCAAGTAAAGAAGATAACTTCTATACTTAAATGCAAGACGTAAAGTACACTTTAGAGTAAGCTGTTGAATATCTTACCCTTCCTTGTAAAATCTGTAGCCTTTTAAATTGAGGCTTTAAATATTAATATATATAAAACATGGCATTATTTACATTTCCATAAAGCTAAATAATCCTCTACTTAGAGAAAGAAGCTAGTGATAGGTGCTTGTGAGAAGAACATACAGATCTTATGATACGAATAAGTTAATGTATATGTAACAAATTGCCATTCATTTGCAATGAATAAATAGGTTAAAATAACTGAAACTCTTTTGTCTGGATAGTGTCATAGAAAGAAGCAATAAAAGCATCTTACATTTTAGGGTTTTATTTTAAAAATACAACCTAGGGAATATTGTGGGCTGTTCCAGATTCAGCCAAGTCACCCTTACCTTCTGCATGAACCATACTATTCAAAGAACACTGATGTTCAGAAGGGTGAAACTGAAGCATTTGGACTTCTGACTTGTCTGCACCATCATCTTTCATTACATCTGGTAGAGTTTTTTAAAACCTCTTTGCATTATTGTATCTTAATTCTTGGCACTCAGTACTGTGTGTATTATAAGTGGGACTTTCAGTTTTAGAGACACAGAGTCTTTTAAAAGTGGAGTTTATTGTGATGCCCATAGCTTTTGTGAGACTGGCCTAAACAGCTCTCATTCTTCAAGGATTCCAAGGCTTTCTGGTTTAGAGAATTTCAGTCTAAAATTCTATCTGATTTTTAAGGTAGACCTAAGTTTTTTCATGTAAATGTGGACTGACCTCAAAGAAGATCTGGCAAGAAGAGACCAGGTGGGTTAGGGCCAGGCCAGAAAATGGCTTACATCATGTCTTTGGCTTATATCACTTCCACCCACGTTCTGTTGGCCAGAATCGGTTGCATGATCCCTATCTAACTGCAAAGGAGTCTGAGAAGTGTAGTGTTTCTTTACGTCCAGAGAAAGAAAATGGTATTGGTGAATCTCTAATAGATCTCAGCCACATTGGTCTTTACCCCGGGTTAGAGATCATTTGCTTTTTCTCCCAGTCACTCAGGTATCCAGATTTCCCAAGCTTGGCCTTCTTGTGCACACATCTGAAGTGTCTTGACCCCTCTGGTCTGCACTGTAGACTGAGTTGATCATTAGCACTTAGGAGAAAAACTAAAACGCCCTTCCAGTCCTTCCAAAGCATTTTTAACTGATCTGGAATTTAGGGAAACAGCTTTAATTAGCTTCTGGTGGCATAAAGAAAAAAAAGTGTTTTGGTATTTACCTACTAAACTCTGGCCCTTCAACTTGTTTAGGTTTATCCAAATGTCAAATCTAAATACAGAAAAAACTATATATATACACACACATATTTGCATAGTAAAGTTCTAGAAAAGAAAACTGAAAGGTTCTGAATAGACATTGTGGTATTTCAGTGGTACTAATTATAATTCAAAGCAAGACAATAAAGGTGTGAGGTTCAACATAGTATATTACTAAAGTGGAAAAAAATCTATTCATTGAAAAGAATTAGAATCAGTGCTGTCCATGAACTATTTGAGTGGACTATGGCACTGTGGGTTATCAAACGCATATCTATTTGCTTATTTTTAACAGATGGTTATCATTTTTTACCCTCTGACTCAAAGTGTGAGAAGCCTTCAGTGTGAAGTTTACCATCAAGTGGCACTGAAGATGGCTGTCCTTTTATTGTGCTCTTGGAGACTGTGCCACGTATTGTGAAACTAGAACACTGCCATAATTAATTTGGGTAGCTAGTCCGGCCACGTGGACAGAAGCAATTCACTTGCACTTATGAAACTGATTGGTAGGGAGACTCTATTTTACTGCTGAGACCAAACAGATTTTTCATGATATTGTTATGCTTAGTTGAACATCACACCTTTTATGTTCTCTCCATCTGGCCTTGAATAAACATCAGTACAATCATAATCTCAATGGTTCGCAAGTGGTCGTGAGCAGTTGCCTATGTGCTTTGGACAGAATTATATAAATCAATTACATGGACATAAAAGCCAAACAAATGTGGGTGAATCAACAACAGAAATGAAACGGATGAACTCTTCAGTTTTGTTCATCATATATAACCCCTTTAGTAACCAAAGATGGGTAAATTACACTCATTGACCTTGAAAAATTAGATGATTTGTACATAATAGGTTTGAAACAATACTTCTCTACTCCCGGTTGTGATGAGTATTTTGTCCCGCCCAGGCGTAGTTTAACTGGAGGTCTACAAAGGGGATTGTTTTGATATGGTTTGTTCCTTTCTAGAGAGATTATTCCATAAAATTAGCATGTATTTGTTTTTCACTCTCGAACTCAAACTAAAAAATCCAGTTGCTCAGTTATGCTTAGGTAAAAGTGAACGTTGACTATCCTAGGAGCAAAGTAAGTATGTGTTTAGTTTAAAGGAATCAGTACTGAACCTGTGGGCAGGGACTTACCTTGAGAGAGGCCAAAGGAAACAGTGTTTAAGCTTTCTGATGGGTGTTTGTCAAGAGAGTCTTAAACTAGGCATCACTGCCATGAAAAACCTATCAACGAAGAAAACGTGCATGTTGGGATAAAGTTAAGGCAATATCTGAAACATCTAGTTTTTCTGAGACTGTGCTTCTCCCATAAAAGGAAGACTCATTGAGATTACTTTTCCAGCCATGAGGCTGTTGGGGAGATCATTACTGGTAAGCCCTGACAGATGGGTTTTGGGTTCTGGTTCTGTTTCCTATAAGACACTGCAACATCACTGCATGTGGGTTGTCCCCTCCCCTGTCAGGGAAGCCTCCAATTTACAGGATCGGGGTTGAAAATCCCAGTGGCACCCTCTCAGAATGGCTTTGGAGAAAGCCATTGGCCATGAATTCTCCAAAATGAGAGAAGCCTATGTGTGAATAAACAGGCTTGTGTTACGGAAAGGGAGCGTTATCTTGCCGTAGGAATGACTTGACGGCTTAATTAAAATGAAATGGGCTGTGTAAGTGGAGAGTTATAATATGATGGTTAATTTTATGTGTCAACTTGACGGGGCTAAAGGTATCTGGTAAAACGTTATTTCTGGGTGTGTCTGTAAGGATGTTTCTGGAGGAGATTACCATTTGAATCAGTGGACTGAGTAAAGAAGTTTGCCTTCACCATTGCACGTGGGCATCATTTGAACTGTTGAGGACCTGAATAGAACAAAAAGCTGTAGGAAGGGCAAATGTGTTCTCTGTTGAACTGGAACATTCATCTTCTCCTGCCCTTGGACATGAGACTCCTGGTTTTCAGTCCTTTGGGTTTGGACTGAAGCTATACCACCACATGTCCTAGGCCTCTAACTTGCAGATGGCAGATCACTGGACTTCGGTCTACGTAATCATGTGAGCCAATCTCTCATATCTATCTGCCTGCCTCTTTGCCTGCCTATCTCTCTGTCTGTCCTATTGGCTCTGTTTCTCTGGAGAACGCTGACTAATACATATACCTAAGAACCTCATCAGATGTTACCAGCCTGGACAAAAGATACCTTGAATCTCCTTTCTGTGCTGCAAAACTACTTAAAATGACTGTAGGAAAAATATTTTCTTTCCATCCCTATCTTTTGTCAATGTTTTTTATTTATTTCAGGCAACTTTCTTTTTTTTGAGGACTTACTCTGTGCTAGGCCCTCTGCTAAAAGCTCTGCATCTTTCATGTCCTTCATACCTCCCTCCTTCCCACAGCGTCTTCTGAAGCGTGATGTGATATAAATCTAACATATTGAAGCAGAAAATTTTTAGCTTGTTCTGATAGTATGTCTGGGCTATCTTTCTAATTTCCATTTGCTATCTTTTGGCATATTTTTTTTTTTTTTTTTACCAGCACCTACACACATCTTGATTTCTTAATCACTCTGGGTTGTTGCTTACCATTGCTGTTTTCAAAGCTCTTCCTGCATCAGGATTAATCCAGAGGACTTAAGCTTGGCACAGGAGGAGTTAAAACACTTGAGGAGTCATGTACATTCTTAATTAATACAGAAAGAAGAATCACTTATACTTCACTAAAAAAAAATCCAGTGCTGATCCAAATAACATTTTGGAGTAAATGGGTATGTAGTGAACAGTCTTCTATGGTTCCTCATTCACTGATTCTTCCTGCTGGTGTGAGGGCTGTTCAGAATAGCACTTCACTTTTTGGTTTATTTATTAAGATTCTGCACTCAACTATAAGAAATTAGCCTCCTAGAGGTGAATCACTTTCTACAGTGCAAAGAAGAAATCTGTTCCTATAGCAAAGAAGAAAACCCTGCACACATTCCTGAGGCAGACAATAAAGAAAAGATCGGATAGGCTTATTGCATAGCCTATTCCCTGTGTAAAATAGGGCAGGTGGATGTTTAAGTAATGTGGACTGTAGTGTCTGAAAGAGTGATTCCCTTACTACCCATTAGACAAGGGGGACGCTTGAGATGGGAACATGATGGGTTTGGGGATGAACTTTTAAACTCAAAGCTCTTTAATAATTGAAAACTGGAATAGCTTGAAGAAAACTGTTTCTCCCCACGTAGGATATTCTGAAAGCTAATAGCATAACTGCACAGGAAGAGACATTGAGAGAGCTCTAGTCAAGCCCCGTGCCAGGTACGTTCAAATCCCCCTGCTGTGAGTCACGGTCCTCGCTTTAATTATCCGCAAAACACTCTGACAGTTGGAATGTTTCTCTTCCCTCCTGTCCTCATCCAGTGTACTGGTGGCTGCTTTACTGCATCGGAATTTTCAAAGACTCCCCCACTTCCATTTCCAGGGAGAGAACGCCAGTGAGACTTTGTCTCAACAAAAATAAACTCGATAAAGGCCACCTCCAGGACACAGGTGTACTGATTTATGGTTGGCCTGCCTGCCTAAGTGATGCTGTCTGCAAGAGGCCAGATAGGGGTGAAGAGAATTACTAAATTTGGCCTTGCCTCTCTCCCCGCCCACTCCTTTTTTCATCTTTTTTCTTTGCTGCTTTACTAATAAGTAGAAAGGCACAAAAACATCCACCCATATTTAGAAAAGCTCACACACGGCTCACACTATGCCCCGTGGAAAGGGTGTACATATATGTGTGTGTGTGTATATATATATATACTATATCAATATATACAAAGGATATATAAATACTCATTTTGTTCAACTGAGCAGTTTTTAGCCTGTTCAGATATAGCCAGTGGAAAACTTGTTCAATAAGCATTAGTTTGGGGCCTGACTCCTAATCCCTACTTTTCATAACACCTCAACAATTCTTCAAGAAACACTGAGCAGTGACTGTGGTCACAAGAGTCCATGGTCTGTTGGATATACAGCCCTGTCCTCTTTACCTAAATGGACTCACCTGCTTCCTGGCGAGCTGGCCGCCTCCTTGAGGCAGGTTACCCTGGGCCAGCATTTTCCCCTCGCACCCACCCCGTCGAAGTTCACCAAATCTGTGTTCCACTCCTTGGAGTTTTGGTAGCTGACTGGCCAGTTCATGAGGTGAGTGGGTCGTGACGCAACCATGCAGATTAACCAAAACCTCCACAAGGTAGTAGGGAGGCTGGTTTCACGAAGGAGACATTTCCTGTGCTCCTGGAATCTCAATATGTATGTAACCATTGGTGGCCCCCTGGCCCTGGATTAGCCTGTGTCTTTGAAAAGGCATGAAGTGATTTTTTCAGAGTGACGGGATCTCCCTCCAAAGAGAGTCTGTATTCTAGAATTTTTGTCACAAACCTGGATGAATGCTCCTTTTGGAGACGGGAGACCCACCGTTCCTTGTAGCAAGGCATGTTACACTAAAGCAGCTGGCTTTCAGAGGATATGGTGCTGATCAAACCTCTCTGGCCAATGACAAATAGTCTATATGAGAGGGGTTGTGTTAAATGATTTAATAAGTGGATTTCTTCTCTGTAGCATTTTATCTTTAATATTAGTACCTCAGCAAGAAGACCGTCTCTTGAATTCTGTAATTCAATAGAAACTATACTTATGATTGTACTTGTCATATTCCCCAAAATTCAAAGTTGATACTCTCCATTACTCTATATCTCTTCATTTGAGAAGAAAATTTGCCTTTCTTTCTCTTATCAAAAGGATAATTCTTCATATTTTATTTTTCCAATTAAATGTTTGCCTTTGCTTTAGCTGACCATTTTCCCCCTTTCATTCTGTTGTTATTCAAGGTTACCTCAGCCTTTCCCCAATCCATCTGCTGCCTAACTTAGCTGTACCATAAATGTATTTGCAGCTTTTTGTAGAGGAAAAAACATGGGCTTAGAGAGGGTGAGGGCCGGTTAGCCAACCCTGCCCCTTGCAGAGGGCCGTACTCACCTTTCTGAATCTCAGATCCATTATCTGCAAAGGAGGATAATGATACAAGAACCTCTCAGCTGACTGTAAGGGTTAAACGAGATAATGCATGACGTCTTCATCCTCTGTCTGGCTTGAGTAAATCCAATTGTTAGTTCGTGTCAGGTCTTTCTTCCTTTTTCTCCATTTTAAACTCTTCTCCATTAGTCAAAATTCACAGAATCGAATACAATTGCAGATGTTTCCTATTTATATAATAACTTTAAAAACTATATTTAGACAGACCGTAGTAAGATATTTAAAATAGATCTACTGTGGTTTCTTCAAAGGGGCCCTTTTCTGAAATTTTTACTTGAAGGCCCGGAGGTTTAAGGTTAAGACCCTGTTTATAATAGTAACTTCTTAAGTGTAGTGTAGGGAACAATAGTAATCTATTCCCCATGCTCTAGCCAGAAGCCAGAGTAATTTTTCTAAGGAGCAAGTCTGACAGGGCCATTCCCCTGCTCCTTCCATCGGCTCCTTAAGCTGATTTACTGGGCCCTTTGGACTTGGGTCCTTCTTCCCTCTCAAGGGTCTTTCTCCCATCCCCCCATCCCCCAGCCTGACACAATGCTCCACATACAGCAGCCGAACAACAGCTGTAAGTTGAATGAATAAGTACATGAAGGAATCAACAAAGAACAAGGTGGTCACATATTTTATAGCTTTTATTAAGCTATAGAATTCAACAGATGGCTGCCTAGCTGCAGAAAAAAAGTTCATTTATTAATTTAAAATATATATCTGTAATTGGTGGCTATCAAAGAAAGGCATAATTGGGAAATTCAATCACAGTGTTTGGATTTCTTTTTTAAGGTAATTTTCCCCCATGGGAATTTTCTATTTTGTCAGCTGTGTGTCTGGTGTATTTTTTGGAAGACAAACCTCTTTTCTACAGTTTACAGCAGCCGGTTAGCTTTAAGTGGAAATCAATTATATTAACATACGTGCATATATATTAAATTGTGCAAATAGCAAGGATGGAGAGATAGCAGTGCCCATGTTTTTCCAAGTGTTTTCATAAAAAAAAGCTTTCAACCCTTCAACACGGTGGAAAACAAATACGCTGAAAAATAAAATTCTTCGATCACAAATTAAATTTGCTTTTATGCTGGAACAGCTCGCATGGAGATGACTTTCCAGAAGAGGGAGCAGACAATAAATGTGATATTTAAGTAATTATGTAGCTTGTTAGAAGAAACTGTTAGGAGGAAAGGAACAAAAATAGGGCAGGTGAGAGGAATCTGGAACGTGAGGGTAGAGGGAAGGCAGGATGTACTTGGGTGGGGACAGAATCCACTGTAGGGTTGCCAGATTTAGAAGAAAACAAAAACAAGACAAAAGGGCACCCAGTTAAATGCGAATTTCAGATAAACACTGGATAATTTTATTTTAGTATCCATGTGTTCCATGCAGTATTTGTGGGATGTAGGTGGCTATTTATTGCTTATCTGAAATGAAAATTTAAATGGTGCCCGGTGTTTTTTTCTGGCACGTTGATGTCATCGAGAGTGATGTTTGAGCAAAGGAGGTGCAGGGCATGTGGGACAATCTGAAGAAGGCATTCCCGGCCGAGAGGTGGGCATATGGTGAGCACACTGGGACATCAAGGCAGCCAGTGTGTCTGAGGCCGAGGAGTGGAGAGGAGACCGTCACAGAAGGACGGGGGCAGGCGGGTTCTGCAGGGCCCTGTAGACTTCTGGAAGCATTTTGTTTTCTCACTTGGGCGAACTAAGGATCCATTGTAGCGCTCTCAGCAAAGAAGTGATGTGAACTGACTCCCGACTTTAAGGGATCACTCTGGCTGCTGGGTTGAAAACAGAGACGAAGGAGCCAGGGCAGAGGGAGGGAGACCCACAGGGGATTTCGCAGTTACCCAGGGGACTGGCGTGATGGTGGCTCAGACTGGGGTGGTAGCGGAGAAGTGAACAGAAATGGTTGTATCTTGAATATATTTTGAAGAGACAACAGAATTTTCTGACAGATTAAATGCGGGGGATAAAAGAAAGGTAAGGGTTAAAGGTGGGTTTTGATCTGAGGGCCTAGAAAGAAGGGAGTGGCCATCTCTGAGATGGGAAAGATGTGACGGGAAGGGGTCAGAGGAAAAGATCAGGAGTCCAGTTTCGGAAGTGCTGAGTTTGCTGGGACTCAGGACGGCTCAGGGGTGATCCCAGTGCGCCATGGGGAGAGGAGTCTGGTCTGAGCAGGAGATGTCAGTTTTGTGCTTTTTGTAATCTCCATGTAAATCACCATTCCCAAGGAGAAACGACTTCTCACCATCCTCTTAAGGAAATTGTTGCTCCTTCCTTCTAGTTTTACTTAGAAAGTATCTGTCTTTGAACCTGTTGCTGTGTTTAGTTTCCTGTCACCTATCCTTCACTTTTGAAAAAAAGAAGTGTGACAGACTTAAAACATCTTCACTTTTAACCCTCCTGAAGTCCAGGAAAGTGGAAAGAGGCATTCTTCCTATACAATGATCCTTTTAGTGAGATTCTTCTCAAATTTGTCCTTGAGGATCCCATTCTAGGTAATCTGGTTCTTTTTTTAAATTTGACTTTTGGCTGTTTCTGAATCAAGATGTAAATAGGATTTAAATTCATACAAGTGTCTAGGCCAAGGCTTGCCACATTCTGGGTTCGTGTGGAATATGTCGCAATTTCTAATAAGGGGAAGGTGATAGCAACATTTGAAACAGAAATATTTTGAACCTAATATATCTAAAGTTCCTAGATTTCAGGGACCTAAAAGCTGGGGCTACACTGGAAAGGATAAGGTCTAAAAGAAGACATTATATTTGAATTTATTCAGAAGAGAGATTCTGAATTATATTTTTACTCTTTTAAGAGGTTTTAGAGGGTCAAATAATTTTAAGTTACATGAAACTTTGCTAAACTGATCCAAAAACTTTGGGTTAGGAGAAGTAATTAGGTTTTAATCCTGATTCTGTAACTACTTAGCCATGAAGCCCTTGGGCAAAGCTTTTACCTTTCAACACATCCCAGTTCTCACATCTAAAAAAATGAGGAATCAATGCAGCAGGTTACCCCTTCCTAGAGTAAGAACGTGGTACAATTCAGATTACTGTATGAGAAGGTAACTTGAAAACATAAACCAAAGGGATTACTTCCCTATTGTCAGCAGTATTATTTAATACAAGAATTCCTTCTACTCCGTCACTGACATAAAACATAAAATTTGGCTTGTTGGCACAATATAAAACAGAGTCAGAGACATATTTTTATTTCTTGAGGGACGAAAATGTTCGTTCAGTAATGGTGTTTCACTGATGAAATGAACAAGAGTTTAAATATTGAGCGATGCCTAATTTCTATTATTTCCCACTTGAAGTTTCAGGTTTGTAATTATTTTTCTGAGACCAAGAAAATTATGAGAAAGACTTAATGGGGAAATAGGCATCTCCCAACATTGACCTTCTTCCCCTGTTGCAAAACATAGTCACATGGAAACATTAAAAGAAAATTAGTTGATCAATTTATTTAACACAGGGATTTTAATTTCCCATTTACATCACTGTCTGTATATCCCTGAGCTTCACACAATACCTGTCCTCTATTTGGTTTGTTCATTTACTTATTTTTTCAGTTAAAAGTAGAGGACATTTGGCATATAGGTGCTCAATAATTTAAACCGAACTAAATTAGTCTAAGCCAGTCATGGAAATGTAATTCCTCTGGACAGTCATTGGTTTGGGAAGGCACATGGGATGCAGTTCTGGCCAATGAGATGTAAAAAGAGGAAGTCTCATAAAAAAAGAGACACTTGAGAAGAAGTATCACAAGACAGCTTCTTCTGCTGTCCTACCTACATTGTTTTATCTGGATGTGATGCCTGGAAGTATGGCAGCCATCTTGCCACCGTGAAGGCTTACAGGTGACAGAGCAGAAAGATGGGAAGAACCTGGGCCTTTAATGAAACTAGTGGATTAACCTATCTTGGACTTCTCTTTATGTGTAATAACAAACTTCTCATTGTTTAAGCCAGTTGAGTAAGAGTTTTCTGTAATTTGCATATAAAAGCAGCATAATATTACAGATAAACAAATCCTAATGGTGAGCTTTTCTGGTTATTTTCATTCATACATTCTCTTGGTCATGTTAGTTATGCTTCTTGGCATTTCCAGATGCCCCTAGTTTTCTTGAAAAGAAGTAACTAGGGCTGTTGTCAATGCTGTGGATAAGGACATATACTGCTTCAGGCTTCTGAGGGCAGCAATTGCATCTGTTTTGTGTATCACTGTATACCCAGCCCCTTTATTGTGCTTGTTATTTAATATAAGTTGAGTGAATAAATGAATTTTCCATAATGCCTTTTTTACCATAGTGTTACATTAGGATGATAGCCTTAGGCAGCAGACTAAGGTTAACAGAATGCCTTTTCAATTCCATTCTTTTTTTTCCCCAATTTTGTTTATAAAGGCAAATAAAGGTCAGAGGCCATGACTTTTCAAGCATCAGTCACATTTGTTAACTGGCATGAGAGGTCATCTATGCTTGTCTATCTATTGAGACAGAAAAATGAGATCACAGTTCCAAGAACAAGGGGGAATAAAGGGTGGTGAATAGCAGCTATTTAATAGGCTGCCACGTGAACGCTGAAGTTCTTTAGCAACAGTGAATTTTAAAGCATACTTCCCACGCTATTAAGCCTTAAATGTTTAAATCAACTGAGATGATACAGGAAAGAAACAGAATTTTCACAGTTAAAAATTGAGCATACATTTTATGCTTGGTTAAACTTTCATATCTAACGTTTGAAATATCTGGTTCTATCTGTATTAAATGACTGGTTAATTTGCATCCCTGTTTTAAAATTACATTCCAGAAAATCTCTAGGGTAGCTTGTTTTCCAAGGTTGGAAGCTATGTGTTTTGGAAATCTACCCACTCCAGAGGCTACCACCTGTACTTCAGGGTACCAGCCAAGAAGTAAAAAGAGTGGAAATAACTTAAATGTCCCTCGTTTGGGAAATGAACATAGAAACTCTAGTTTATTCATACATTTGAAATATTAAGTAACAGTTAAAATAGGTAAAGTAAATATACATAAATCAATATGGTTAAAACTCAAAAACTGTGTTCAGTGAAAAGTAGCATGTTTTAAGTAGGATACAATTAAAATAACATGTTAAAAACAAAACTACTAAAAAAATGCATGAAAATGATGCATACCAACTTCAGGATTGTGGTTCCCTCTGAGAGAGGGAGATTGATTTTCACTGTATCTCCACTTGGCCTATTTCTTTAAAAGTAAAAACTTGAAGTAAGAATGGCAAATGTTAACACCTGTTAATGCGGGATGATGGGAAATGATTGTTTGATATATTATTGTCTGTACTTTTCTGTATGTTTGAAATAGTTCATACTTTTTTAAAAGGGGGCTAATTTCACAGTTCTGGAATGGCAAAGATCTATTATTAACTCCTGTATGATAGTCTAAACATATTAATATTCAAACTTTTAATTTTAATAACTTGGAAAATTTTTCTATTTCCTAGTGATTTATAGCAGTGTAGATTAAGGTCATCCCAGGAAGGCCATTTAGACAAGAAAATAGTACTTATAATAAAATAAATTTCTCAGACAGTTCTGTGCTTACCAAGACTACAAGTTATAAAAAATGAGTAAAGAACATTTGAAGCATTTTGTCCTACAACGATGGGTTGTTTTTGAAAGTATACCAACTTTTTACGTAGAGAAAGCAACTTAAATGTTTACTTTTTTAAAAAGCATAAGCATGTGAATATTTTGCAACCCAAGGATTTGCTCACAATTTTATTCATTTCTCTTGACTAAAGTTTCCTAGAGAAACTGCATGGGGAAGTGACCTCATGTCTTTAAATTTCTTGAAACCATTAAAAAAAAAATCTTGGAAAAGTGATTTTTTTTTTTTTTTTTTTTTTTTTTTTTTTTTTTTTTGCGGTACGCGGGCCTCTCACTGTTGTGGCCTCTCCCGCTGCGGAGCACAGGCTCCGGACGCGCAGGCTCAGCGGCCATGGCTCACGGGCCCAGCCGCTCCGCGGCATGCGGGATCCTCCCGGACCGGGGCACGAACCCGTGTCCCCTGCATCGGCAGGCAGACCCTCAACCACTGCACCACCAGGGAAGCCCCGGAAAAGTGATTTTATCTTGCCTAAATACATGATAATTTTTTTACTTTGCTACTATTATAAAATTAATATTGGCATATGAATTTTATAAAGCTCTTCATATTTTAAAAATATATCTTAATTCTCAATATACCAGGAAAAATACCATTACCATCTGTGTCCATTAATCTTAAAATTTAAAACTATATATTTTAAGTCATATTATGAATAATTTACATAAGTATAAAGGGATAGCCTAATTTAAAACTTTAAAAAGAATTTTAACACAGTAAACACAATTTTTATTTCATTTTTTTTTTTGGCTTTGAAGTTATATATACTTGAAATGAGTAATGTCAGTTGAAGGTAACTAACGGCTCATTACCTGCCATGCATAAACCTGGAATATATCCATCTTGTTCATTGTGACCCCAGATTTCAAATACGTTTCTATTAGGTTCTGGCTTATCATTACTCTGGTTCTTCTTTTTTTTTTTTTTTTTTTTTAAACATCTTTATTGGGGTATAATTGCTTTACAATGGTGTGTTAGTTTCTGCTTTATAACAAAGTGAATCAGCTATACATATACATATGATCCCATATGTCTTCCCTCTTGCGTCTCCCTCCCTCCCACTCTCCCCATCCCACCCTTCCAGGCTGTCACAAAGCACCGAGCTAATATCCCTGTGCCTTGCGGCTGCTTCCCCCCAGCTATCTACCTTACTACATTTGTTAGTGTGTATATGTCCATGACTCTCTCTCGCCCTGT
Source organism: Phocoena phocoena (assembly GCF_963924675.1). Classification (NCBI taxonomy): domain Eukaryota; kingdom Metazoa; phylum Chordata; class Mammalia; order Artiodactyla; family Phocoenidae; genus Phocoena; species Phocoena phocoena. Next base: position 62,205,249 of record NC_089220.1, on the reverse strand, counting down.
CAAAACTCACCCTTCCCCCTCCCCATATCCTCAAGTCCGTTCTCCAGTAGGTCTGCGTCTTTATTCCTATCTTACCCCTAGGTTCTTCATGACATTTTTTCCCCTTAAATTCCATATATATGTGTTAGCATACGGTATTTGTCTTTTTCTTTCTGACTTACTTCACTCTGTATGACAGACTCTAGTTCTATCCATCTCATTACAAATAGCTCAATTTCATTTCTTTTTAAGGCTGAGTAATATTCCATTGTGTATATGTGCCACATCTTCTTTATCCATTCATCCGATGATGGGCGCTTAGGTTGTTTCCATGTCCTGGCTATTGTAAATAGAGCTGCAATGAACATTTTGGTACATGACTCTTTTTGAATTTTGGTTTTCTCAGGGTATATGCCAAGTAGTGGGATTGCTGGGTCATATGGTAATTCTATTTGTAGTTTTTTAAGGAACCTCCATACTGTTCTCCACAGTGGCTGAACCAATTCACATTCCCACCAGCAGTGCAAGAGTGTCCCCTTTTCTCCACACCCTCTCCAGCATTTATTGTTTCTAGATTTTTTGATGATGGCCATTCTGACTGGTGTGAGATGATATCTCATTGTAGTTTTGATTTGCATTTCTCTAATGATTAATGATGTTGAGCATTCTTTCATGTGTTTGTTGGCATTCTGTATATCTTCTTTGGAGAAATGTCTATTTAGGTCTTCTGTCCATTTTTGGATGGGGTTGTTTGTTTTTTTGTTATTGAGCTGCATGAGCTGCTTGTAAATTTTGGAGATTAATCCTTTGTCAGTTGCTTCATTTGCAAATGTTTTCTCCCATTCTGAGGGTTGTCTTTTGGTCTTGGTTATGGTTTCCTTTGCTGTGCAAAAGCTTTGAAGTTTCATTAGGTCCCATTTGTTTATTTTTGTTTTTATTTCCATTACTCTAGGAGGTGGGTCAGAAAGGATCTTGCTGTGATTTATGTCATAGAGTGTTCTTCCTATGTTTTCTTCTAAGAGTTTGATAGTTTCTGGCCTTACATTTAGGTCTTTAATCCATTTTGAGCTTATTTTTGTGTATGGTGTTAGGGAGTGATCTAATCTCATACTTTTACATGTACCTGTCCAGTTTTCCCAGCACCATTTATTGAAGAGGCTGTCCTTTCTCCACTGTACATCCCTGCCTCCTTTATCGAAGATAAGGTGTCCATATGTGCGTGGGTTTATCTCTGGGCTTTCTATCCTGTTCCACTGATCTATCTTTCTGTTTTTGTGCCAGTACCATACTGTCTTGATTACTGTTGCTTTGTAATATAGTCTAAAGTCAGGGAGCCTTATTCCTCCAGCTCCTTTTTTCGTTCTCAAGATTGCTTTGGCTATTCGGGGTCTTTTGTGTTTCCATACAAATTGCGAAATTTTTTGTTCTAGTTCTGTGAAAAATGCCAGTGGTAGTTTGATAGGGATTGCATTGAATCTGTAGATTGCTTTGGGTAGTAGAGTCATTTTCACAATGTTGATTCTTCCCATCCAAGAACATGGTATATCTCTCCATCTATTTGTATCATCTTTAATTTCTTTCATCAGTGTCTTATAATTTTCTGCATACAGGTCTTTCGTATCCTTAGGTAGGTTTATTCCTAGATATTTTATTCTTTTTGTTGCAATGGTAAATGGGAGTGTTTTCTTGATTTCACTTTCAGATTTTTCATCATTAGTATATAGGAATGCCAGAGATTTCTGTGCATTAATTTTATATCCTGCTACTTTACCAAATTCATTGATTAGCTCTAGTAGTTTTCTGGTAGCATCTTTAGGATTCTCTATGTATAGTATCATGTCATCTGCAAACAGTGACAGCTTTACTTCTTCTTTTCCGATTTGGATTCCTTTTATTTCCTTTTCTTCTCTGATTGCTGTGGCTAAAACTTCCAAAACTATGTTGAATAAGAGTGGTGAGAGTGGGCAACCTTGTCTTGTTCCTGATCTTAGTGGAAAGGCTTTCAGTTTTTCACCATTGAGGATGATGTTTGCTGTGGGCTTGTCATATATGGCTTTTATTATGTTTAGGAAAGTTCCCTCTATGCCTACTTTCTGGAGGGTTTTTATCATAAATGGGTGTTGAATTTTGTCGAAAGCTTTCTCTGCATCTATTGAGATGATCATATGGTTTTTCTCCTTCAATTTGTTAATATGGTTTATCACATTGATAGATTTGCGTATATTGAAGAATCCTTGCATTCCTGGAATAAACCCCACTTGATCATGGTGTATGATCCTTTTAATGTGCTGTTGGATTCTGTTTGCTAGTATTTTGTTGAGGATTTTTGCATCTATGTTCATCAGTGATATTGGCCTGTAGTTTTCTTTCTTTGTGACATCCTTGTCTGGTTTTGGTATCAAGGTGATGGTGGCTTCGTAGAAGGAATTTGGGAGTGTTCCTCCCTCTGCTATATTTTGGAAGAGTTTGAGAAGGATAGGTGTTAGCTCTTCTCTAAACTTTTGATAGAATTCACCTGTGAAGCCATCTGGTCCTGGGCTTTTGTTTGTTGGAAGGTTTTTAATCACAGTTTCAATTTCAGTGCTTGTGATTGGTCTGTTCATATTTTCTGTTTCTTCCTGATTCAGTCTTGGCAGGTTGTGCATTTCTAAGAATTTGTCCATTTCTTCCAGATTGTCCATTTTATTGGCATAGAGTTGCTTGTAGTAATCTCTCATGATTTTTTTTATTTCTGCAGTGTCAGTTGTTACTTCTCCTTTTTCATTTCTAATTCTATTGATTTGAGTCTTCTCCCTTTTTTTCTTGATGAGTCTGGCTAGTGGTTTATCTATTTTGTTTATCTTCTCAAAGAACCAGCTTTTAGTTTTATTGATCTTTGCTATTGTTTCCTTCATTTCTTTTTCATTTATTTCTGATCTGATTTTTATGATTTCTTTCCTTCTGCTAGCTTTGGGGTTTTTTTGTTCTTCTTTCTCTAATTGCTTGAGGTGCAAGGTTAGGTTGTTTATTTGAGATGTTTCCTGCTTCTTAAGGTGGGCTTGTATTGCTATAAACTTCCCCCTTAGAACTGCTTTTGCTGCATCCCATAGGTTTTGGGTCGTTGTGTCTCCATTGTCATTTGTTTCTAGGTATTTTTTTATTTCCTCTTTGATTTCTTCAGTGATCACTTCATTATTAAGTAGTGTATTGTTTAGCCTCCATGTGTTTGTATTTTTTACAGATCTTTTCCTGTAATTGATATCTAGTCTCATGGCGTTGTGGTCGGAAAAGATACTTGATACAATTTCAGTTTTCTTAAATTTACCAAGGCTTGATTTGTGACCCAAGATATGATCTATCCTGGAGAATGTTCCATGAGCACTTGAGAAAAATGTGTATTCTGTTGTTTTTGGATGGAGTGTCCTATAAATATCAATTAAGTCCATCTTGTTTAATGTATCATTTAAAGCTTGTGTTTCCTTATTTATTTTCATTTTGGATGATGTGTCCATGGGTGAAAGTGGGGTGTTAAAGTCCCCTACTACAATTGTGTTACTGTTGATTTCCCCTTTTATGGTTGTTAGTATTTGCCTTATGTATTGAGGTGCTCCTCTGTTGGGTGCATAAATATTTACAATTGTTATATCTTCTTCTTGGATCGATCCCTTGATCATTATGTAGTGTCCTTCTTTGTCCCTTTTAATAGTCCTTATTTTAAAGTCTATTTTGTCTGATATGAGAATTGCTACTCCAGCTTTCTTTTGGTTTCCATTTGCATGGAATATCTTTTTCCATCCCCTTACTTTCAGTCTGTATGTGTCTCTAGTTCTGAAGTGGGTCTCTTGTAGACAGCATATATAAGGGTCTTGTTTTTGTATCCATTCAGCCAATCTGTGTCTCTTGGTGGGAGCATTTAGTCCATTTACATTTAAGGTAATTATCGATATGTATGTTCCTATTTCCATTTTATATATTGTTTTGGGTTCGCTACTATAGGTCATTTCCTTCTCTTGTGTTTCGTGTCTAGAGAAGTTCCTTTAGCATTTGTTGTAAAGCTGGTTTGGTGGTGCTGAACTCTCTCAGCTTTTGCTTGTCTGTAAAGGTTTTAATTTGTCCATCAAATGTGAATGAGATCCTTGCTGGGTAGAGTAGTCTTGGTTGCAGGCTATTCTCCTTCATCACTTTCAGTATGTCCTGCCACTCCCTTCTGGCTTGTAGGGTTTCTGCTGAGAGATCAGCTGTTAACCTTATGGGGATTCCCTTGTGTGTTATTTGTTGTTTTTCCCTTGCTGCTTTTAATATGCTTTCTTTGTATTTAATTTTTGACAGTTTGATTAATATGTGTCTTGGCGTGTTTCTCCTTGTATTTATCCTGTATGGGACCCTCTGTGCTTCCTGGACTTGATTAACTATTTCCTTTCCCATATTAGGGAAGTTTTCAACTATAATCTCTTCAAATATTTTCTCAGTCCCTTTCTTTCTTTCTTCTTCTTCTGGAACCCCTATAATTCGAATGTTGGTGCGTTTCATGTTGTCCCAGAGGTCTCTGAGACTGTCCTCAGTTCTTTTCATTCTTTTTTCTTTATTCTGCTCTGCAGTAGTTATTTCCACTACTTTATCTTCCAGGTCACTTATCCGTTCTTCTGCCTCAGTTATTCTGCTATTGATCCTATCTAGAGTGATTTTAATTTCATTTATTGCATTGTTCATCGTTGCTTGTTTCATCTTTAGTTCTTGTAGGTCCTTGTTAACTGTTTCTTGCATTTTGTCCATTCTACTTCCAAGATTTCGGATCATCCTTACTATCATTATTCTGAATTCTTTTTCAGGTAGATTGCCTATTTCCTCTTCATTTGTTAGGTCTGGTGGGTTTTTATCTTGCTCCTTCATCTGCTGTGTGTTTTTCTGTCTTCTCATTTTGCTTATCGTACTGTGTTTGGGGTCTCCTTTTTGCAGGCTGCACTTTCGTAGTTCCCGTTGTTTTTGATGTCTGTCTCCAGTGGCTAAGGTTGTTTCAGTGGGTTGTGTAGGCTTCCTGGTGGAGGGGACTAGTGCCTGTGTTGTGCTGGATGAGGCTGGATCTTGTCTCTCTAGTGGGCAGGTTCACGTCTGGTGGTGTGTTTTGGGGTGTCTGTGGCCTTATTATGATTTTAGGCAGCCTCTCTGCTAATGGGTGGGGTTGTGGTCCTGTTTTGCTAGTTGTTTGGCATAGGTTGTCCAGCACTGTGGCTTGCTGGTCGTTGAGTGAAGCTGGGTGTTGGTGTTAAGATGGAGGTCTCTGGGAGATTTCCACCGTTTAATATTATGTGGAGCTGGGAGGTCTCTTGTTGACCAGTGTCCTGAAGTTGGCTCTCCTACCTCAGAGGCAGAGCCCTGACTCCTGGCTGGAGCACCAAGAGCCTTTCATCCACACAGCTCAGAATAAAAGGGAGAAAAAGTAGGGAGAATTAGTAGAAGTATGAGTAAAGAAAGAAGGAAAGGAGGAAAGGAAGGAAGGAAGAAAGAAGCAAAGAAGGAAAGAAAGGAGGGAGGGAGGGAGGGAGGGAGGAAGGAAGGAAGGAGGGAAAGAAGGAAAAAAGACAGAAAGAAAGATGATACAGTAAAAATAAAATAAAGTATAATATAGTTATTGAATTAAAAAATATTTAGAAAAAAAAGGGACGGATAGAGCCTTAGGACAAATGTTGGAAGCAAAGCTATACAGAGAAAATCTTACACAGAAGCATACACATACACCTTCACAAAAAGAGGTAAAGGGGGAAAAATCATAAATCCTGCTCCCTGAGACCACCTCCTCAATTTGGGGTGATTCGTTGTCTAAAGGAGGGAAGGAAGGAAGGAAAGAAAGAAAGAACGAAGGTAAAGTATAATAAAGTTATTACAATTAAACTTAATTATTAAGAAAAAGAATTTTTTAAAAAAAGTCATGGACGGATAGAGCCCTAGGACAAATGGTGGAAGCTAGAGTATACAGACTAGATGTCACACAGGAGCATACACGTACACATTCACAAAAAGAGGAAAAGGGAAAAAAATCATAGATCTCGCTCCTAAATTCCACCTCTTCAATTTGGGATCATTCCTTGTCTATTCAGGTATTCCACAGATGCAGGGTATATCAAGTTGATTGTGGAGCTTTAATCCGCTGCTTCTGTGGCTGCTGGGAGAGATTTCCCTTTCTCTGCTTTGTTCTCACAGCTCACAGGAGCTCAGCTTTGGATTTGGCCCTGCCTCTGCGTGTAGGTCGCTGGAGGGCGTCTGTTTTTTCGCTCAGACAGGACGGGGTTAAAGGAGCCGCTGATTCGGGGCCTCCGGCTCACTCAGGCCGGGGGTTGGGGGATGGCGGAAGGAGGGGCACTGCGTGCGGGGCCGGCCTGCGGCGGCAGAGGCAGCGTGACGTTGCGGCAGAGGCCGGCGTGACGTTGCACCAGCCTGAGGCCCGCCGTGCGCTGTCCCGGGGAAGTTGTCCCTGGATCCCGGGAACCTGGCAGTGGCGGCCTGCACAGGCTCCGCGGAAGAGGGGTGTGGAGAGTGACCTGTGCTCGCACACAGGCCCCTTGGTGGCGGCAGCAGCAGCCTTAGCGTCTCCCGCCCGTCTCTGGGGTCCGCGGTCTTAGCCGCGGCTCGCGCCCGTCTCTGGGGTTTGCGCTTTCAGCCGCGGCTCGCGCCCGTCTCGGGGGCTCGCGCCCTCAGCCGCGGCTCGCGCCCGTCTCTGGGGTTCGCGCTTTTAGCCGCGGCTCGCGCCCGTCTCTGGAGTTCCTTTAAGCAGCGCTCTTAAACCCCTCTCCTCGCGCACCAGGAAACAAAGAGGGAAGAAAAAGTCTCTTGCCTCTTCGGCCGGTGCAGGCTTTTCCCCGAACTCCCTCCCGGCTAGTCGTGGCGCACCAACCCCTTCAGGCTATGTTCAAGCCGCCAACCCCAGTCCTCTCCCTGAGCTCCGTCCAAAACCAAAACCCGAGCCTCAGCTCGCAGCCCCGCCCGCCCCGGCGGGTGAGCAGACAAGCCTCTCGGGTTGGTGAGTGCCGGTCGGCACCGATCGTCTGTGCAGGAATCTCCCCGCTTTGCCCTCCGCACCCGTCGCTGTGCACTACTCCGCGGTCCCGAAACTCCCCCCTCTGCCTCCCGCAGTCTCCGCCCGCGGAGGGGCTTCCTAGTGTGTGGAAACTTTTCCTCCTTCACAGCTCCCTCCCACTGGTGCAGGTGCCGTCCTTATTCTTTTGTCTCTGTTTTTTCTTTTGCCCTACCCAGTTACGTGGGGAGTTTCTTGCCTTTTGGGAGGTCTGAGGTCTTCTGCCAGCCTTCAGTAGGAGTTCTGTAGGAGTTGTTCCACGTGTGGATGTATTTCTGGTGTATCCGTGGGGAGGAAGGCGATCTCCGCGTCTTACTCTTCCGCCATCTTCAAGGTCCCCCTCTACTCTGGTTCTTCTTGCATGTGCATTACCAAAATGCAATACTTTAAAAAACTTTGACATAATTTTTTGAAGAAGGATGGCAATGATTGGAAAACATTTTAATTTTTTGATTTAAAAGTACAAATTAGAATAAGTCCAGTAATTTTTTCATTTCTACATCATTTATTTACTTTCAATCACATTTGTGTACATACCTGTCTTTAGCATATTTCACTTAGGAACTATGTCAAGTAAATTTTGGTGGCTAAACATCATAAAAGGTGAAAGAATACTGCCAAACTATCTACTTAGCAAAATTAGATGGTCCAGGTCCTTGTCGTAAAATATTGCATGATGAAGCGCTTCCTGTTGAGTAAGTGGATGAGAATACCATATTTGCTTGTTGTCCTTAGAAATGTATGGTTCACTCATCCATTCTGGAGTTTGAGAAAACTCATTTAGAATATGCACCTGAAGACTCATGGTCTGAGGTTTTCCCTACATGATCAGTTTCATCAACATCATTAGGATCTAGACTGTCCTCTCTTTGCATTCACCTTCTGATTCTCTTAATAATTGTGAAAATTCCTCTGTTAATGTTCTCCTACTTGCCATTATGGTCAAAATGAAAAATTCTAAACTCTCAACTGTACTACTCATTGAAAGCCTTTTAAAAAAAAAAAAGAAAGACTCAAAAGCTGGTGTCTTTCCAGAATATTATACCTTCTCAAAAGATGATGTTAATACTGGGGGCAATACGATATGAAAACTAAGGATGAAGTAATAGTGATCATTTATTGTAAAATAATTACATGGGTATAATTAATTAGTAATGATTAAATAATTCCTGAGCTAATGAAATATCTCAAAAGATGTAGGAAAAATTGAATAAAATTAAGTCACTGAGATTCCATAATGTATCTTAGAGTTATAAAAGGTCCAATGGACATGCATAGGGATTGAAAGATATAATGAATTTTATTATATTTTTAAAAAGCAGATTTTCTCTTTATCCCTGGGAGAATGTTAAGAAAAAGTAAAAGTCATGAAATCAATCCTTATAAATAGTTGCTCAAAACAAAACAAAAACTAAAATTTTGTCCAGTGGACCCAGATGGTATCTCTAGGGTTAATAATCATAAAACGTTTTCAGTTGAAGTAACAGGCAAAACAGTACTTCTTAAAGAACTAAAAACTTTATAAAGCGGCAGAGATCACAGGGGCAGAGTTCCCAGCCCATGCTTTCTCTCCCCATAGTGCTGGGCAAGTTGGCTATTTTTGTTCTTCTAGATCCTAACACTCAAGCCAAAGATAACTGGCCCAAGTGTGGACAGCTGACCCAAGTTGAGAATATGAGTTCCTCTTTTTCCAGATTTTGAATCATAAGAAACAAACACGGGACACCGGAACCAAAGGGCTACGTCTAAGCTAACAGCACCATGGAGCCCAAAGTCTCGAGCAAAATCAAACTGCAAAGAGGCAGGAAAGAAGACATCTTTCAGAGAAGCCAAGCTACAAACAGAGTGAAGCAGGTATGCAGAATCCAGACAACATGCCCCAGTGCGGGCAAGAGGGTAACCAATCCTGGCTGAACTTCCTGAAATTTGAATTATTCATGTTCTTTATAACAACACCCCTTTACTTAAGTCAGAATTGGTTTTCTGTTTCTTGGAAACAAGAAATCCCTAAAACGGAAATCAGTGCCAGGAATAGGATTGTAATAGGCTCTATGTAGAACTAGCCGTGGAGTCAAGGCAGAGGGATGGGGTGAAGGCAGGGGTGAAAGAGAGAATTCCCAATTCCATAGAAAACGGGTGGCATAGAGGTAAGAGGTGGCAAAATACCCAAACAACTGCCCAAAGTCTCTTGGGCCCAAGCCACATGTCACTAAAGCCAAAGCTTCAGATCTAAGTAATCAAATGTGGAAATGTAGGAATGTGTTAATTCCCTTTGGACATAATTTAAAAAGTCAGTGGCAACGAGTTTTATGTACCAGGTTGTCGGGCTAAAAGTGAATAGGAAAAAGCAGGAAATTACATATCTATGTTTCATAAAGGGAATTCTTTTCTGCTGAGATTGTTGAAGGTAAGATCCGGATATTATTCATGAATTTGGAAAAGCTCAGGGCTCAGGAGCCTAGCAGTTGAAAGGATGATAGCTGGACTAGTTGGGGAAGCTCAGCCCTTTTCCACAGGATGAACATGCCTATCACCCCCAGCCCCCAATTTCCAAACCCTAGTAAAACACGTCCCTAGATTGGAATGTAACCTGTGGAGGGGAGGGATTTTTAAGGGCCGTCTAGGGAAGAAGTGCTTCCTGTCCTACAATCCTCTTTCAAGTCACTTTTCCTCCTTTATTCTCTTGAGGACAGAGCCATTAAGAATAATGGGGTCTGAGAAGAGCTGAATTACGAAAGTCCTGAAGGAATGGTCATTAGGTGGCCTGGTGATTAAGAGAGCAAGCTTATTCACTCCCCGGGCCCACCCCAGAAATTCTTGGCATCACCTTTTAGTCAGTGATGCACTCAAGAAAGACAATGATTGAAAGCCCACTGAAATACTGGGTAGTTATCACCAGAAGAACCTGTCTTAAACAAGCAACTACACCAACTCACGCCAACGGCCTCTTCTGGAGGCTCCGACTCAAGCTGAAAATGATGCTGGCACCAGACATTACTTACTGTAGAGAGGAGGACTCTCTAATGTCCTTCAGAAGAGTAAGTCTGAAGGATAACAGAAAAAGGAAATCCTTCTAATGGCCAGATCCTAGGACTGTCAGACATGACTTAGGAACGTATTCTACTGCTAACAGCCAAGAAACAGATTTGTGGTATTTATTTAGGGGCAGACTAGTGACCAGTATATGATCCTGTTTTCTAGGTTTCTTCCCCTCCTCTAAGTCATCCTCCTTTTCTAATGGATAATTTTTGTTGAGGTTTTTCCTACTGTATTGCTGATGTGATCGTAGTACAATGTGCCAATAAACCCAGAGGTCATTCTGTCAGGATGGTGGTTACAAGCACTGGATAGAGACTGAAGGCAGACATTTGTTGCTGTACCTATAATACTGGATGACATTAGGCAAGATTATCTTGAAGGATAAGTTTGTTCTGCAGAGAAGAAATATAGTGGTAAGACATTAGTGGAAATAACTTGTCCACATGCCGTTCTTGGGAATGATTTTAAAGTCCCGTTTTTTTTTTTTTTTACCAGGTGACCCCATTTTCAAGGATTCCACAAACATGGTACAAGACTGTGTGTACAGTATATATTCCTATGAAGAGGTCCTGCCCCATCATCCTGGCCACAACTGACTGAGACCCCTGATGACATTGAGATTCAGTCTCTGAAGGACTTGAACTAAGATACAAGGACAGGTAAGCAAGCAAGGGTCAATGGAGTTGCGAGGCTCTATAGAGCTGGGTTCAGAGTGTGCACCATGGAAGCTCAAAGGCATGAACAAGCCAAGGTGATGGAGACAGGGCTAACATGTCACCCATGTGAGGAAGCAGAAATGAAGAGGCCTTCAGAGAAACCAGTTCACAGAGAATAAAGCAGATGCATAGATGCTTATGTGTAAGAGAAAAAGAATGAGGAAGACAGAGGGAAAGAGACACAGAGGGAGAGGGAGAGCAGAAAACAAAGAGGGTAGGGGACAGGGACAGAACTAGACAGAGCCAGAGGCAGCTAGAGACACAGAGAAAGAGATGAACCGAACCACTGGTAACCTTCTGGCTGCCACACTGTCAAGCTATACTTCCTGCAGTTAAATTCCAGATTTCTGATGCTTTTTAACAATTCTGCTTTACAAGCTATTTTAGGTAGATTTCTGATTCTTGCAACCAAACAATTATTGAGCTAAACATCTGCTCCTTGATTATACTTGCTTTAAAAAAAACATTTTTTTTACTGCAGTATAGTGGATTTATAATATTGTGTTCCAGGTGTACAGAAGTGATTATTTTTGCAGATTATATTCCAATATAGATCATTACAAGATAATGGGTATAATTCCCTGTGCTATACAGTAAATACTTGTTTCTTATCTATTTTACACATAGTTTCTGTTAATGCCATACCCCTAATTTGTCCCTCCTCACTTCCCCCTCACCTTTGATGACGGCAGGTGTTTTCTAGGTCTGTGAGTCTGTTTGTGTTTTGCATATTACATTCATTTGTATTTTTTTAGATTCCACATGTAAGCGATGTCGTAAGTATTTGTCTTTCTCTGTTCGACTTCACTAAGCATGATATTCTCTAGGTCCACCCGTGTTGCTGCAAATGGCAGTTATTTCATTTTTATGGCCAGGTAATAGTCCACTGTGTATATCTACCACATCTTCTTAAGCCAATCATCTGTTGATGGGCACTTAGGTTGGTTCCATTTTGGGCTATTGTAAATAGTGCTGCTATAATCATTAGGGTGCATGAATCTTTTTAAATTAGTGTTTCTGTTTCCTCTGGATATATACCCAGGAGAGGAATTACTGGATCATATGGCAGTTCTATTTTTAGTTTTTTAAGGAACCTCCCCAGTGCTGCACCAATTTACATCCCAACCAACAGTGTATGAGGGTTCCCTTTTCTCCACACCCTCTCCATCGTTTATTGTTCGTAGATTTTTTGATGCTGGCCATTCTGACCGGTGTAAAGTGATACCTCATTGTAGTTTTGATTTGCATTTCTCTGGTAGTTAGTTGAGAAATGATGTTGAGTATCTTTTCATGTGCCTGTTACCCATCTCTGCCTTCGGAAAAATGTCTATTCAAGTCTTTTGCCCATTTTTTGATTGGATTGGGTTTTTTTGATAGAGTTCTAATGAGCTGTTTAAATAGTTTGAATATTAACCCCTTGTCAGTCGCATCGTCTGCAAGTATCTTCTCCCATTCTGTATGTTGTCTTTTTGTTGATGGCTTTCTTTGCTATGCAAAACTTACAAGTTTAATTAGGTCCCATGTGTTTATTTTCGCTTTTATTTCTTCTGTATTGGGAGACCGATCCAAGAAAATATTGCTACAATTTATGTCAAAGACTGTTTCACCTCTGTTCTCAGAGTTTTATGGTTTCATGTCTTATATTTAGGCCTTTTAACCGTTTTGAGTTTACTTTTGTATATTGTGTGAGGGAATGTTCTAATTTCATTCTTTTCCATGTAGCTGTCCAGTTTTCCCAGCACCACTTGTTGAAGAGACTGTCTTTTCTCTGTTGTATATTCTTGCCTCCTGTGTCATAGATTAATTGATCATAAGTGTGTGAGTAGTAGCTGCATCTTTTAAATGTTTAGTTTGCAACTATGGAAATATATGTACTGCCTAATATAAAACTGGGGCACTCCAAAAAGGTGAGGCTCTCAAGGGAGAGGGACTATATAAGTTGTAACAACTTTCCAAAGACACACTTGGTTTTAGTCAATAGTAATAATAGCTAACGTTTACTAAGCACTTCTTTTAGGCCAGTTTCAAAAGCTGTACATGTATGATTTCAACTACTGTTCATAACAAATGTAGGATATATTATCCTACATTTTACAGATAAGGAAATAGATTAAGTAACTTGTTAAGGTCACACAGTCTAAGGGGATAAAAGGTATGATCTACTATTTAGATTAAACTGACACTTAGAAAAGAATATATGCATTCATTTAAAACTCACTTCAAATTTTTATTGAATGCCTATTATGTACAAAGTACTGGTTTAAACTAAAACTGGTTAGTATCAATGTTACAAATATAAAGTCTTCTTAAATATCACTATTCAAAATAAATCTTCCTTTCTGTGGTAAACACACACATACACATGAAGATGTACTTTCAAATTAAGTTTTTCAATTTCCAAAATACCTCCTTTAAAACAGAAGGGAATAAATTCCAACATTGCTATTTTCAATGCATTAAAACTATTTTAAAGTACACTGGAATATTTGAAGATTGCTTGCTGCAAAGTGGACTCACACGAAAATAAACCTTGCTTTCAGAGGGACGTCTACATTAATACACTGCAATTAATTAAATGACTATGTAAGTAAGTTATACACACATATCTAAAAAAGTAAAATGACAACAGAGGAGTTTTTCACGGAAGGTGATGCGTCACCATAGATTCTGCTTCTCTTGATTTTCTGAGCAGAGCTTGCTTGAGGGCACTAATTTTCTCATCAAGTTCAGCCAGTGAATAGTTCTGCTGTAAACAATAACAAATTGCTGAAGTATCTTAATGCAGATAAAGTTCTAAATGTACTATAAATATATAAAATATCCAAAAGCATGGTAAATACCCTTTTCTCATGAGAATTTAAAAACTGAACTATACATTAATGTTGACTATACTATAAATTTAAAGGCATAAGATAACAAGACTTAAATATTTCTTACTTTTGCTTTTCTAATGACTAAGCTCTCCTGGAACTTTTATACTTTTTGAAAGGATTGTAAAAACTTTTTCAACTGACTATTCTCATAATCAATAGTAAAAAAAAAAAAGTATTTAGGACTAGTTTGCTTAAAATAACTAGAAATTCTCTTTTGATAGATTAACTGCAATCAACTACCCCTCCTGGAAAAAATGGATACTCTCAAATATACTCAAAATTTTACAATCAAAAAAATAAGGGGGATCAAGATGGCAGAGGAGGAGGATGTGGAGCTCACCTCCCCACACAAACACATCAAAAAACATCTACATGTGGAACGGTTCTCATGGAAAACTAACTGGAACCTGGCAGAAGAACTGTACAACCAAAGCTGCAAGGAAGATCTCTACAAAACCAGGTACGACAGAAAATAAAACACATCAGGTCAGGACCTGTGCCCCTGGGAGGAATATGTAAGGAAGGGAAGGTTTGCATGGGTGGACCCTGGCATTGGGGAGCAAGCAGGTTAGGCCACAATCCTGAATTCCAGTCCTGGGGTCCTGCACAGGGGTGAGAAGTGCCCTTGCCTGCTAGGAAATCCACTGGGACAGAGAGAAGGGCTGGAGAAACCTAGACTCTACCCAGGAGGAGTACGTGTGCTGGCTTCCCAATCATCAGGGTGGAGAGAGCCTTGCACTGGTGGATGCTGCCTCATTACACTTCCCAATCCGAAGGGGTGTACACCCCCGGCCCTGTTCACTCCACACCACAGACTGAGAGATCTGGGCCAACTGAACACTGGGAAAAGACTTGGTCTAGCGATACAGAGACAGAACAGGGTGCCTAGAGTATGATCCGGGTGGGGCAGGGGCAGCCATTGTCAGAGCACTCAGGAACACAGTGGTTTGTCTCCTAGCGAGAGTGCCCTGGAATGTCCAGTCCACACTGCAGCTTAGTGCTAGATTCTAAGAGAAGACTGCCACAGAGGCAGCCCAGATCTCAGGCAGCAGTGCAGCCACCTCAATTCCTGCAGTCACAACACTCCGCCATGCCATACCTAGATCCGGGACAAATACAGTAGAGGAAAACATGTAGCCTTGGGCTGCTTCTAAGCAGAACCACAAACACCTACACAGGCAGTGCATAGGTTCTCTCTGACTGCACTGGGCCTCACTTGCTTCAGCAATCACCTCCTTGGGGCAGGGCACACACTCAAGGGCAAAGAAGCCTGATCTAACCCAACCCTCTGGGCTTCTACAACAACTGTGAAATAGACCCCACCCTTGACAGGGCGGTGACAGCAACAGCAGAGAGAAAGCCCTGCCTCACACCCTGCACAGGCTTTAGATACTCCAACACCAACCACATCCCCTATTAGGGGATAATGGCCAGCACACCCAGAGGAAAGACATGGCTGTCAGTCATCCATACTAAAACCATCCCTTGCACCAAAGACACTGGATACAGTTTACACAGAAATGTCCCCACATAGAAACAATCCTTCAAGAAGACCAGAGTAGATAACTTTCTGCCTCTATGAATTTAGAAGAAACAGTTAAGTAAAGTATATAAAACAAATACTAACAGACATAAAAGGAGAAGTTGACTATAATGCTAGGAGACTTTAACAGCCCACTGACATCAAAGGACAGCTCATCCAGACCGGAAATCAGTAAGGCAACAGAGGTACTAAATGACACAATATACCAGTTGGACTTAATTGATTTCTACAGGATGCTACATCCAAAAAACCCAGAATACACATTCTTTTCAAGCACGCATGGAATGTTCTCTAGGATAGACCATAAGGTCACAAAACAAGCCACAACAAATTTAAGAGGACAGAAATTATTTCAAGTATCTTTTTTACTGAAAATGGTATGAAACTAGAAATCAACCACAGAGACAAAAACAGGAAAAGGAGAATAAAAAACATGCACTAAAAAACCAGTGGATGAATGATGAAATCAAAGAAATCAAAAATACCAAGACAAACAAATGAAAAACACAACTTTACAAGATCTACGGGATGCAACAAAAGCAGTTCTAAGAGGGAAGTTCATAGGGATATAGGCCTTCCTCAAGAAAGAAAAATCCTAAACAAACTAACCTACCAGCTAAAATAATTAGGAAAAGAACAAACAAAACCCAAAGTCAACAGAAGGCAGGAAATAATCAAGATGAGAGGAAATAAATAAAAGAGGTCAAACAAAAATACAAAATATCAATAAAACCAAGAGGTGTTTTTTTTAAAAGACGAACAAAATCAACAAACCTCAAGCCAGGTTCCCCAAGAGGACCCAAACAAAATACGAAATGAAGAGATATAACAACTGATACCAAATACTATGAACAGTTATATGCCAACAAATTGGACAAACTAGAAGAAACGGACAAGGTTCTAGAAACACAGCCTGCCAAAACTGAGTCAAGAGGAAACAGATAATTTGAACAGACCAATCACTAAAAGTGAAATAGAATCTCTAATTTAAAAAAAAAAAAAAACTCCCTGCAAACAGAAGTCCAGGACCAAATGGATTCACCGGGGAATTCTACCAAACATAGAAAGAAGAACTCATACCTATCCTTCTCAAAGAGGAGGGAACTCTCCCAAATTCATTCTATGAGGCCACCATCACCCTGATACCAAAGCCAGAAAAAGACACTATAAAATAAGAAAATTACTGGCCAATATTTCTAACAAATATAGATGCAAACGCCTCAACAAAATATTAGCAAACCGAATCCAACAATACCTTCAAAGGATCATGCACCATGATCAAGTGGGATTCATACCACAGTCACAAGGATGGTTCAACATATGCAAATCAATGTGATACACCACATTAACAAAAGGAAAGACAACACATGATCATCTCAACAGATGCAGAAAAAGCATTTGAAAAAATTCAACATCTATTCATGATAAAAACTCACAAAGTGAAAATATCTCACCATAATAAAGGGCATTTATGACAAACCCACAGCCAACAGAATATTCAAGGGTGAAAAGCTCAAAGCCTTCCAGCTAAATTCAGGAACGAGCCACTGATGCCTACTCTTACCACTTCAACATACTATTAGAAGTCCTACCACAGCAATCAGACAAGAAAAAGAAATAAAAGGTATCCAGATTGGAAGTGAAGAATTAGAACTGTCACTATTTGCAGATGACATTGTACTCTACGTAGAGAACCCTGAAGTCTCCACACAAAAACTATTAGAACTGATAATGAATTCAGTAAGGTAGCAGGATATGAGATTAATATAAAGAAATCTATTGCATGTCTTTACACTAATAATGAAATATCAGAAAAAAATTTTAAAAGGCCCATATAAAACCATGTGGAAAACAAAAAACCAAAACAAAAAAAACCTAGGAATAACTTAACCAAGGAGGTGAAAGACCTATATGCTGATAAAATGGCCATACTTCCCAAGCAATCTACAGATTTAATGCAATCTCCATCAAAATACCTATGACACTTTTCACAGACCTAACACATAAACCTAAAAGTTACATGGAAACACAAAAGATCCAGAATTGCCAAAGCTCTCCTGAAGGAAAAGAACAAAGCTGGAGGTGTAATACTTCCAGACTTCAAACTATACTCAAAAGCTACAATAACCAACACAGCTCTGTATTGGCAAAAAAACAGACACATAGATCAATGGAACAGAACAGAGAACTAAGAAATAAACCAGTGCACCTATGGTCAATTGATCTACAGACCAGGGAGGTAAGAATACACAATGGAAACGACAGGTTTTTTTTGGTGGGGAAAATGACAGACTCCAGGAAGGCTAAAGCCAAGGACTACTTCCCAGTACTTCTGCTGCCAGTGTCCGTGTCCCTGTGGTGAGCAACAACTGCCCCCCACCCATGCAGGAGACCCTCCAAAACTAGCAGCCGTGAGGCTGACAGGGTCTTGGTGCTCTGAGCAGGTGTCATGCCTGTGCCTCTAAGGTGGGAGAGCCGAGTTCAAGACATTGGTCCATCAGAGACACCCTGGTCCCACATAATACAAATCAGCGAGAGCTCTCCCAGAGATCTCCATCTCAACACTAAGACCCAGCTCCACTCAACGACCAGCAAGCTCCAGTGCTGGACAACCCATGCCAAACAACTAGCAAGACAGGAAAACAACACCACCCATTAGCAGAGAGGCTGCCTAAAATCATAGTAAGTTCACAGACACCCCAAAACACATCATCAGATGTACTTCTGCCCACCAGAAAGACAAGATCCAGCCTCATCCAACAGAACACAGGCACCAGTCCCCTCCACCAGGAAGCTTACACAACCCACTGAACCAAACTTACCGAATGGGGGCAGAGACCAAAACCAACGGAAGCTACAAACCTGCAGCCTGTGAAAAGGAGACCCCAAACACAGTAAATTGAGCAAAATGAGAAGACAGAGAAACACAGAGCAGATGAAGAAGCAAGGTAAAAACCCACCAGACCAAACAAACGAAGAGGAAATCTACCTGAAAAAGAATTCAGCATAATGATAGCAAAGATGATTCAAAATCTTGGAAATAGAATGGAGAAAATACAAGAAACGTTTAACAAGGAACTAGAAGAACTAAAGAGCAAACAATGATGAACAGCAGAATAAATGAAATTTAAAATTCACTAGAAGGAATCAATAGCAGGTTAACTGAGGCAAAACAGATAAGTGACCTGGAAGATAAAAGAGTGGAAGTAACTAGTGCAGAGCAGAATAAAGAAAAAAGAATGAAAAGAATTGAGGACAGTCTCAGAGACCTCTGGGACAACATTAAACACACCAACACTCGAATTATAGGGGTCCCAGAAGAAAAAGAGAAAAAGAAAGACACTGGGAAAATATTTGAAGAGCTTATAGTTGAAAACTTCCCTAATATGGGAAAGGAAATAGCCAGTCAAGTCCAGGAAGCGCAGAGAGTCTCATACAGGATAAATCCAAGGAGAAAGACGCCAAGATGCATATTAATCAAACTATCAAAAATTAACTACAAAGGAAAAATATTAAAAGCAGCAATGCAAAAAACAACAAATAACATACAAGGGAATCCCCATAAGGTTAACAACTGATCTTTCAGGAGAAACTCTGCAAGCCAAAGGCTGTGGCAGGACATATTTAAAGTTATGAAAGGGAAAAACCTACAACCAAGATTACTCTACCCAGCAAGGATCTCATTCAGATTTGAAGGGGAAATCGAAGGCTTTACAGACAAGCAAAAGTTAAGAGAATTCAGCACCACCAACCCATCTCTACAACAAATGCTAAAGGAACTTCTCTAGGCAGGAAACACAAGAGAAGGAAAAGACCTACAATAATAAACTCAAAGCAATTAAGAAAATGGTCATAGGAACATACATATCGATAATAACCTTAGATGTAAATGGATTAAATACTCCAACCAAAAGACATACACTGGGTAAATGGATACAAGAACAAGACCCGTACATATGCTGTCTACAAGAGACCCACTTCAGACCTAGGGACACATACAGACTGAAAGTGAGGGGATGGAAAAAGATATTCCATGCAAACGGAAAACAAACAGAGCTGGAGCAGCAATTCTCGTATCAGACAAAATAGACTTTAAAATAAAGACTATTACAAGAGACAAAGAAGGACACTACATAATGATCAAGGGATCGATCCAAGAAGAAGATATAACAATTGTACATATTTATGCACCCAACATAGGAGCACCTCAATACATAAGACAAATGCTAACAGCCAAAAAGGGGAAATCGATGGTAACAAAATAATAGTAGGGGACTTTAACACCCAATTTTTACCAATGGACAGATCATCCAAAATGAAAATAAATAAGGAAACACAAGCTTTAAATGATACATTAAACAAGATGGACTTAATTGATATTTCTAGGACATTCCACCCCAAAACAACAGAATACACTTTCTTCTCAAGTGCTCATAGAACATTCTCCAGGATAGATCATATCTTGGGTCACAAATCAAGCCTTGGTAAATTTAAGAAAATTGAAATCATATCAACTATCGTTTCTGACCACCACGGTATAAAACTAGATATAAATTACAGGCAAAAATCTGTAAAAAATACAAACACATAGAGGCCAAACAATACACTACTAAATAACCAAGAAATCACTGAAGAAATCAAAGACAAAATCAAAAAACACCCAGAAACAAATGACAATGGAGACACGACGACCCAAAACCTATGGGTTGCAGCAAAAGCAGTTCTAAGAGGGAAGTTTATAGCAATACAATCCTACCTCAAGAAACAACTCAAATAAACAACCTAGCCTTACACCTAAAGCAACTAGAGAAAGAAGAACAAAAAACCCCCAAATTAGCAGAAGGAGAGAAATCATTGAGATCAGAGCACAAATAAATGAAAAAGAAATGAAGGAAATGATAGCAAAGATCAATAAAACTAAAAGCTGGTTCTTTGAGAAGATAAACAAAATAGATAAACCATTAGCCAGGCTCATCAAGAAAAAAAGGGAGAAGACTCAAATCAATAGAATTAGAAATGAAAAAGGAGAAGTAACAACTGACACTGCAGAAATACAAAAGATCATCAGAGATTACTACAAGCAACTCTATGCCAATAAAATGGACAACCTGGAAGAAATGGACAAATTCTTAGAAGTTCACAACCTGCCAAGACAATCAGGAAGAAATAGAATATATGAACAGACCAATCACAAGCACTGAAATTGAAACTGTGATTAAAAATCTTCCAACAAACAAAAGCCCAGGACCAGATGGCTTCACAGGCGAATTCTATCAAACATTTAGAGAAGAGCAAACACCTATCCTTCTCAAACTCTTCCAAAATATAGCAGAGGGAGGAACACTCCCAAACTCATTCTAGGAGGCCACCATCACCTTGATACCAAAACCAGATAAGAATGTCACAAAGAAAGAAAACTACAGGCCAATATCACTGATGAACATAGATGCAAAAATCCTCAACAAAATACTAGCAAACAGAATCCAACAGCACATTAAAAGGATCATACACCATGATCAAGTGGGGTTTATTCCAGGAATGCAAGGATTCTTCAATGTACGCAAATCAATCAATGTGATAAACCATATTAACAAATTGAAGGAGAAAAACCATATGATCATCTCAATAGATGCAGAGAAAGCTTTTGACAAAATTCAACACCCATTTATGAGAAAAACCCTCCAGAAAGTAGGCATAGAGGGAACTTTCCTCAACATAATAAAGGCCATATATGACAAACCCACAGCCAACATCGTCCTCAATGGTGAAAAACTGAAAACATTTCCACTAAGATCACGAACAAGACAAGGTTGCCCACTCTCACCACTATTATTCAATATAGTTTTGGAAGTTTTAGCCACAGCAATCAGAGAAGAAAAGGAAATAAAAGGAATCCAAATCGGAAAAGAAGAAGTAAAGCTGTCACTGTTTGCAGATGACATGATACTATACATAGAGAATCCTAAAGATGCTACCAGAAAACTACTAGAGCTAATCAATGAATTTGGTAAAGTTGCAGGATACAAAATTAATGCACAGAAATCTCTTGCATTCCTATACAATGATGATGAAAAATCTGAAAGTGAAATCAAGAAAACACTCCCATTTACCATTGCAACAAAAAGAATAAAATATCTAGGAATAAACCTACCTAAGGAGACAAAAGACCTGTATGCAGAAAATTATAAGACACTGATGAAAGAAATTAAAGATGATACAAATAGATGGAGAGATATACCATGTTCTTGGATGGGAAGAATCAACATTGTGAAAATGACTCTACTACCCAAAGCAATCTACAGATTTAGTGCAATCCCTATCAAACTACCACTGGCATTTTTCACAGAACTAGAACAAAAAAGTTCACAATTTGTATGGAAACACTAAAGACCCTGAATAGCCATAGCAATCTTGAGAACGAAAAATGCAGCTGGAGGAATCAGGCTCCCTGACTTCAGACTATACTACAAAGCTACAGTAATCAAGACAGTATGGTACTGGCACAAAAACAGAAAGATAGATCAATGGAACAGGATAGAAAGCCCAGAGATAAACCCCCGCACATATGGTCACCTTATCTTTGATAAAGGAGGCAGGAATGTACAGTGGAGAAAGGACAGCCTCTTCAATAAGTGGTGCTGGGAAAACTGGACAGGTACATGTAAAAGTATGAGATTAGATCACTCCCTAACACCATACACAAAAATAAGCTCAAAATGGATTAAAGACCTAAATCTAAGGTCAGACACTATAAAACTCTTAGAGGAAAACATAGGCAGAACACGCTATGACATAAATCACAGCAAGATCCTTTTTGACCAACCTCCTAGAGAAATGGAAAAAAAACAAAAATAAACAAATGGCACCTAATGAAACTTAAAGCTTTTGCACAGGAAAGGAAACCATAAACAAGAGGAAAAGACAACTTTCAGAATGGGAGAAAATATTTGCAAATGAAGCAACTGACAAAGGATTAATCTCCAAAATTTACAAGCAGCTCATGCAGCTCAATATCAAAAGAACAAACAACGCAATCCAAAAACGGGCAGAAGACCTAAACAGACATTTCTCCAAAGAAGATATACAGATAGCCAACAAACACATGAAAGAATGCTCAACATCATTAATCATTAGGGAAATGCAAATGAAAACAACAATGAGGTATCACCTCACACCAGTCAGAATGGCCATCATCAAAAAATCTACAAACAATAAATGCTGAAGAGGGTGTGGAGAAAAGGGAACACTCTTGCACTGTTGGTGGGAAGGTAAACTGATACAGCTACTATGGAGAACAGTATGGAGGTTCCTTAGAAAACTAAAAATAGAAACCCAGCAATCCCCCTACTGGGCGTATACCCTGGTAAACCATAATTCAAGAGAGGTCATGTACCACAATGTTTATGGGAGCTCTATTTACAATAGCCAGGACATGGAAGCAACCTAAGTGTTCATCGACAGATGAATGGATAAAGAAGATGTGGCACATATATACAATGGAATATTACTCAGCCATAAAAAGAAATGAAATTGAGTTATTTGTAGTGAGGTGGATGGACCTAGTCTGTCATACGAAGTGAAGTAAGTCAGACAAAAACAAATACCGTATGCTAACACATATATATGGAATCTAAAGGAAAAAAAATCATGATGAAGATCCTAGGGGCAGGACAGGAATAAAGATGCAGATGTAGAGAATGAACTAGAGGACACAGGGTGGGGAAGGTTAAGCTGATACGAAGTTAGAGAGTGGCATGGACTTATATACACTACCAAATGTAAAACAGATAGCTAGTGGGAAGCAGTCACATAGCATAGGGAGATCAGCTCAGTGCTTTGTGACCAGAGAGGTGGGATAGGGAGGGTGGGAGGGAGAAGCAAGTGGGAGGAGATATGGGAATATATGTATGTGTATAGCTGATTCACTTTGTTATAAAGCAGAAACTAACACCATTGTAAAGCACTTATACTCCAATAAAGATGTTAAAATAAAAGAAAAAGAAAAAAGACAGTCTCTTCAGCATGTGGTGCTGGAAAGCTGCACAGCTATATGTATATCAAGTCACTCCCCCACACCATATAGAAAAGTAAACCGAAAATAGGTTAAAGACGTAAATATAGGACATGACGCCAATAACTCCTGGAAGAAAAACATAGGCAAAACATTTTTCAGCCATAAATCACAGCAATTTCTTAGATCAGTCTCTCAAAGCAAAAGAAGTAATATTAAAAATAAACAAGACCTAATCAAACTTAAAAGCTTTTGCATAGCAAAGGAAATCATCAACAAATTATAAGACAACCAACATATACTGCAGAGAGAAGACCAGCCCAGAGCATTTGGCTTTGAAGCCCAGCAGGGATGGCTTTTGGGAATCCCACAGGGTTGGGGAAATAAAGACTTCACTCTTAAAGGGCACACACAAAATTTCACACACTCTAGGATCCAGAGCAGAATCAGTAATTTGACAGGAGCCTGGGTCAGACCAACCTTCTGATCTTGCAGAGTCATCCAGAGAGACAGAAATTAGTTGCAGCTCACCCTGGTTACACAGCCACTGGCTGGTGGGCCAGCCATTTTTAGAAGCCTGTTCCAACATGTGGACAACACTGGTGCTAGCAAGTGGCATTGTGGAATCCTCCCTCTAGATTATTAGCCGCAGGACCCAGCCCCGTTCTAGCTCAGCAGCCTGTAGGCACCAGTGCTGGGATGCCTCAAGCCAAAGCAACTAAATGGGCCGGGACACAGCCCCACTCACCAGCAGACAGGCTGCCTTAAGACCTCCTCAGCCCATGGCTACCTCTGGACACAGCCCTGGCAACCAGAGGATCCAGGACCCAGCTCCACCCACAAGTGGGCAGGCACCAGTCCCAGAATCCCCTGGGCCCCGGCCCTGCCCTGGAAGCCCGCTTTAACCTCTGAACCAGTCTCACCCACCAAGGGACAGACACCAACCACAAGAAAACGACAGCTCCACAGCCTGCACACCCGGACTGCCTACCA
Source organism: Phocoena phocoena (assembly GCF_963924675.1). NCBI lineage: Eukaryota > Metazoa > Chordata > Mammalia > Artiodactyla > Phocoenidae > Phocoena > Phocoena phocoena. Next base: position 62,181,047 of record NC_089220.1, on the reverse strand, counting down.
GTAGGCCACACTTTAAACTGGGACCAGCTTGGCCCTGCCCAGTAGCAGGCCAACACAAGCTTCAGGATGTCCTGGATGCCACACTCAACTGTGTCAGGAACCGGCCCCACCCACCAGTGATGCAAAACTAGCTCTGGGTCGCCTTGGCCATAGAATTAAGACTCCAGGACCTGGCTCTGCCTGCCAGTAGGCCAGCACTAGCTGCAGGACCTGGATTCACCCACCATGTGCAGGCAACAGCCCCGGAGTGTTCTGGAACTTGACTCCAGCCACCAGTGGGGCAAAATTAGCTCCAAGGCTACCTGGGGTTCTGCAGTCAGCCACCGTGTGACCCAGTCCCACGAACCTGTGGTTGGCAGCCTCCACACAAGGCAGGGCCTGGCAGCCAACCAGACTAGGGGCCAACCAAGCCTACTAGACCACCCACATAGCCAGCCGCAACAGAAGGACCCATGCAGCCCTCATAAGGGGAACCCCTAGAGCATATAGCTCAGGTAACAAAAGGCCAATTCTCCATTGTTGGGAAACATAACCAACCACCAGATACATAAAAGTAAAAACAGCAACTCAGGCAAAATGAGACAACAAAGGAACATGTTCCAGACAAAAGAACAAGATAAAACATGAGAAGAAGAACTAAGTGAAGTGGAGACAGCCTGAGAAAGAGTTCAGGTGGTGATCGTAAATATGACCAAAGAGCTCAGGAGAAGAATGGATGCACAGAGAGAGAAGTTAGAAGTTATTAACAAAGAGTTAGAAAATATAAAGAACAACCAAACAGAGATGAAGAATACAATATGTGAAATGAAAAATACACTAGAAGGAATCAACAGTAGACTAAATGAAAGAGAGGAATGGATCAGTGAGCTGGAATACAGAGTAGTGGAAATCATTGATGCTGAACAAACAAAAGAAAAATGAATGAAAAGAAATGAGGACAGCTCAGGAGACCTCTGGGACAACACTGAGCACACTAATGTTTGCATTATAGGGGTCCTAGAAGAAAAGAGAGAAAAGGGCTGAGAACATATTGGAAGACATAATAGCTGAAAACTTCCCTAATCTGGGAAAGGAAACAGACATCCAAGTCTAGGAAGCACAGAGAATGCCACTCAGGATTAACCCAAAGAGGAACACACCAAAACACACTGTAATTAAAATGGCAAAAATTAAAGTTAAAAGTAGCAAGGAAAAAGCAACAAGTTACATACAAGGGAATTCCCTTATGGCTTTCAAGTGATTTTTCAGCAGAAAGTCTGCAGATCAGAAAGGAGTTGCATGATATATTTAAAGAGATAAAAGGGAAGAACCTACAACCAAGAATACTCTATGCAGCAACGCTCTTTTTCAGATTTGATGGAGAGATCAAAAGCTTTACAGACAAGCAAAAGCTAAGAGTTCAGCAGCACCAAATAAGCTTTACAAGAAATGTTAAAGGAGTGTCTAGAAGCAAAAACAAAAGGCCACAAATAGAAATGTGAAAATTACAAAAGGAAAAGGCTCATCAATAAAGGGAAACATACAGTAAAGGTAGTAAATCATCCATGCACAAAGATAGTAAGAAGGTTAAAAGACAAAAGTAGTGAAATCATCTAACATCCACAATAAACAATTAAGGGATACACAAAAAAATCAGATGTAACAATATGACATCAAAAACAGTAATCATGAGAGAAAGAGAGGACAAAGGCAGGGTTGTTAAAATGCATTTGAAATAAGAGATCAACAACTTAAAACAATCATGTATATATATGTGTGTGTGTGTGTGTGTGTGTGTGTGTATATATATATATATATATATATATAGTCTGCTATATAAAAACCTCATGGTAACCAAAAACCAAAAATCTGTAATAGATATATACACAGAGAAGAAAGACAAATACAAATATAACACTAAAGACAGTCATCAAGTCACAACAAAAAAAAAGCAAACAAAAATTACCTACAAAAACAACCCCAAAACAATTAACAAAATGTCAACAGGTACATATCAATAATTACTTTAAATATAAATGGACTAAATGCTACAATCAAATGACAATGGCTAAATGGATAAAAAGCAAGACCTCTATATATGCTGCCTACAAGAGACTCACTTCATATCTAAAGACTCACACAGACTGAAATTGAAAGGATGGGAAAAAGTAGTCCATGCACATGGAAATCAAAAGAAAGCTGGAGTAGCAATATTTATATCATACAAAATAGACTTTAAAATAAAGACTGTTCGAAGAGACAAAGGAGGACATTACATAATGATCAAGGGATCGATCCAAGAAAAAGATATAACAATTGTAAATACATATGCACCCCAACATAGGAGCACCTAAATACATAAAGCAAATATTAACAGACATAAAGGGAGAAATTGACAGTAACACGATAATAGTAGGGGACTTTAACACCCCACTTATATCAACGGACAGATCACCCAGACAGAAAATCAATACAGAATCACTGGCCTTAAATGACACATTGGACCAGAAGAACTTATTCATATACAGAGAACATTCCTTCTGAAAGCAGCAGAACACATTCTTTTTAAGTGCACATGACCAGTCTCCAGGATAGATCACAGCTAAGCTACAAAACAAGCCTTGGTAAATTTAAGAAAATTGAAATCCTATCAAGTATCTTTTCCAACCACAACACTATGAGACTAGAAATCAACAACCAAACAAACAAACAAAAACATCACCTGCAAAAGACACAAACACATGGAGGCTACTAAAAAAACAATATGCTACTAAATAACCAATGGATCACTGAAGAAATCAAAGAGGAAATAAAAAAAAATACCTGCCGACAAATGATAACGAAAATACAACATTCCAAAATCTGTGGAATGCAGCAAAATCAGTTCTAAGAGGGAAATCTATAGCAATAGAAGGTTATCTCAGGAAACAACAAAAACCTCAAATAAACAACCTAAACCTTACATCTATGGCAACTAGAGAAAGAACAAACAAAACTCAAAGTTAGTAGAAGGAAATAAATCATAAAGATCAGAGCAGAAATAAATAAAATAGAAACAAACCCCAAAAATCAACAAAATAGGTAAACCTTTAGCTAGACTCATCAAGAGAAAAGAGGGCCCAATCAATAAAATCAGAAATGGAAAAGGAGAAGTTACAGCCAACACCACAGAAATACAAAGAATCATAAGAGACTACTATGAAAAACTATATGCCAAAATGGACAAATTCCTAGAAATGTACAATTTCCCAATACTGAACCCAGAAGAAATAGAAAATACCAATATCAACAGACCAATTACCAGTAATGAAATTGAATCAGTAATTTTAAAAATCCCCAACAACAAAAATCCAGGACAAGATGGCCTCAGAGGTGAATTTTACTAAACATTTAGAGAATTAACACCTATCCTTCTTAAACTACTCCAAATAACTGCAGAGCTTCCGAACTCATTCTACAAGGCCATCATCACCCTGATACCAAAACCAGACAAAGATACTACAAAAAAAGAAAATTACAGGCTAATATCACTGATGAACACAGATACAAAAATCCTGAACAAAATACTGGCAAACCAAGTTCAACAATATATTAAAAGGATCATATACCATGATCAAGTGGGATTTATCCTAGAGATGCAAGGATTTGTCAATATCTGCAAATCAATCAATGTGATACACATTAACAAACTGAATAAAAACCACATGAACATCTCAATAGATGCAGAAAAACCTTTTGACAAAATTCAACATCTATTTATGATAAAAACTCTCCAGAAAGTGGGCATAAAGGGAACATACCTCAACATAATGAAGGTCATATATGACAAGCCTGCAACTAACATCATACTCAATGGTGAAAAGCTGAAAGCATTTCCTCTAAGATAAAAGGATGTCCACTCTCATCACTTTTATTCAACATAGTATTGTAACTCCTAGTCACAGCAAAAAAAAAAAAAAAAGAAAGAAAGAAAAGGAATCCAAAGTGGAAAGGAAGAAGTAAAATTGTCACTGTTTGCAGATGACATGACACTATACACAGAAAATCCTATGGATGCCACCAAAAAACTACTAGAGCTAATCAATGAATTTGGTAAAGTTGCAGGATACAAAACTAATATATATAAATCTGTTGAATTCTACATATTAACAATGAATTATTAGAAAGAAATTAAGGAAACAATTCTATCAAAAAGAAGAAAATACCTAGGAATAAACCTACCTGAGGTAAAAGACTTGTACTTAAGAAAACTATAAGACACTGATGAAAGGAACTGAAAACAACACAGATGGAAAGATATACCGTGTTCATGGATTAAAAGAATTAATATTGTTAAAAAGACCATATTACAAGGCAATCTACAGATTCAATGCAATCCCTATCAAAATACCAATGGCATTTTTCACAGAACTAAAACGAATAATCTTAAAATTTGTATGAAACCACAAAAGACTGAACAGCCAAACAACAGAGCTGGAGAAATCAGGCTCTATGACTTCAGACTGTACTACAAAGCTACAGTAATCAAAACAGTATAGTACTGGCGCAAAAAACAGACACGTAGATCAGTGGAACAGAATAGAAAGCCCAGAAATAAACCCACACACCTATGGTCAATTAATCTACAACAAAGGAGGCAAGATTATACAATGGAGAAAAGACAGCCTCTTTGATAAGTAGTGCTGGGAAAATTGGACAGATACATGTAAAAGAATGAAATTAGGACATTCTCTAACACCATATACAAAAATAAACTCCAAATGTATTAAAGACCTAAATGTAAGACAGGAAACCATACAACTTTTAGAGGAAAACATAGGTGGAACATTCTGATATAAATCATAGCAATAATTTTTTGGATCTGTCTCCTAAAACAAAGGAAATAAAAGCAAAAATAAATAAGGCTCTATTAAACTTAAAAGCTTTTGCACAGGAAAGGAAACCATCAACTAAATGAAAAGACCTACTGAATGGGAGAAAATATTTGCAAATGATATGACTGATAAGGGATTAATATTCAAAATATATAAACAGCTCTCACAACTCAACAGCAAAAAACAAACATCTCAATCAAAAAATGGGGCGGAAGGGAAGGGATGAGATTTAAATTACTTGAGCATTTATTATTTTTCAGCATTTTGTAACTGATATTTTCTTCTACAATTAACATCTGGATAGATTTTAATACTTATTTGGCCCATCTGAGTCATTCCACATGCTTAAAATAAAATTATTTCTCTAATTCAACACATTAATTTCTGTTGCTCTTTTTTTTTTCAGTCCTTAAATCCACAAACAAGTCCACAACCACAGTAGAAACTTTTATTAATAAGAAAGGTATAAAACCAATCAAACTATTTCAGAAACAAAATAAAAATGTAGTAACTTACTTGAGGTGGTTGAACTTTTCTTCTTTTTCCAGAAAAGTTCTAGATTAAAAGTAAAAAAATAATAAGTAATCAATGCTTAGAAAAATCTAAACAATTTTCCTTTATAGAATAGTGAACAAAATAAGGAGAACCCTGGCAGAAATAAAGCCCACGAACTCACCTAGCACTATCTGTAACTAATATCTGCCTTTTTCTACTTTGGAAGTTACCCTCCAGAGATGGTATTAAAAGTATATAATAGTAACATCACAGCAACATGCTTGTCCCTGACTACACACACTTTCCTATTAATTCCCAGCTTCTAATGAGGCTGAGTGATTGTGGAAAGAGGTGCTCTGTGGATTTCCTACTTAGTTTCCTTTCTTTAACATTTCTATCCCAGGATATTGAACAAGTGAAGCAGCAAGAGACAGAGGGAAACAGAATTTAGAATACCAGGCAAAGGGGTGAAAACACACACATACACACACACCCTTGATTGACTATAAGGGACACTGTGGTTGTCTAAGTGAGCAGCTGTCTGCTGTTCCTCTATGTGACTCAGAGGAATACTGATTCCACCCCACTGGTCTTGTCAGTGACCAAAATGGGCATGGGCCCAATTCTGGCCAATAATTAAGGAGAGTCAGCTGGGGATTAGGGGGAGAACTTCTGGAAGAAACTTCCTCACTTCTAAGAGAAAGCCCTCAAAGGAGGCAGTTCTTCTGGACACTGCTGTTATCTGGTTAGGACACCAGAAAGCACTGTAGCTATCTTGCCATCTGCCTGGGGAAAGAGCCAACACCAAGCAGAGCTGAGAGGGGAAAGAGCTCAGTTCTTTGACAATCATGATTTAGCCCAGTAAATCAATTTACCCTGAAGACTGCATTCTGCTGAACTTCACATTTTATAAGATTATTTCCATACTGTTAGAACCAGTTTGAGTATGAACTTCCATTACTTGAAGCTGATAACATTCTCACCAACACACTGCTGTGTTTTTTAAACCCTGACCTAATGAATTATTTCTAGACTTTGTTCTTAGTTTCACAGAACCACAAGCTCTTGAATGGCAAATTAGTATATTAGTACATCTGACAAAGAAACTGTCAACATAGGTGGCAAAATTTTCTCTTGAACGTTTGTGACCACTGAGATTTACAAGAGAAAGTAAAAATCCTGATTTTCCTTTGTGTCAAAAGCTATTTTCAAAGAATACTGAGGTATGCCTCTTATCAGTAGTTTATAATAAGTGGGAAATCAGTTAAGTGTTGGAATTATTAAATATGGGGAAGAAAGTGCCTATATAAACATGCTCCTTCCTGTGCCAAACTGAGCTGGATACCTGTGGTGGGGCCTATGGGCAGGTAAGGGCTTAATGTTTAATTTGGTCACTACTCAGTCGCCTACCTTCCCACAAGGTGGTTTTTTACACCCTGATGAAAATATACTTCCCCTTGTTTTCCTAACAGCTTAATCTGTAAAATATGGACAGTTTCCATGTCATTGAGCAATCAGATTATTCATGTATCATGAAACCAAAGTGAGAAGTATCAGAACAAGGACATCAGTGGTTCAATGACTTAAAAACAGTACAATGTGGCCTTTGGGGGCTTATTTTAGGTCTGATCAGAATATTTCAACAGGCTGAACACTTAGAAACATATCTGTTGTGGATACACTGGACCAGCTTTAACATTTATTCTGTTTGGGTACAAGGAGATCTCAATGTAAAAGGCAGAAATTTTAACAAGTCTTGGTACCTGAGAGAAAATATTTGAGAGCACAACACACTAAACAGCTGGACAGAGATAATTAAAAATTGTCTCTACTCTCCCACTATTTTAAGTTAGCAGGTAATTTATAGCTACGTTTATAATGCCTGTGTCCCAAAGAGAAGGTGATTAAACACATACATGAGGTTCAGAAAACCCATGCTCTAAGAAAACTCAGTGGTAAGGAGGCCTTTTTCATGACCAACCCCCTTCCTTACTTCTAATCAGTTTTAAAGGGTAACCAATTGCGAAGGGTTACAGATGGAGTGCCTTAAATGTTTCTTCCCTTCTAGTCCCACTGCCCTGATTCAGACCTTCATTTCTCCCTGGTATGGACAATGACATGTTTCCTAAACTACTTTCTTTGACTCCGAACTCTCTCCAACTCACAACTTCACAATGTCACCAGACAGAAACCCATTCTAGGTTTCTTTCGCAAAGACTTAACTGTGCCCCAATGACACTGGAATTACAAACAGGTTAATGTGACCTTCAAGGCCCTCCAAAATGTGTTTGCAATTTAATTTTCCAGCCAGACCCACTTGTTCACCTCATGCTACAGGCCCACCATGACCTTCACGTGTAAACGGCCTGCATGCATGAAGTTGACGTGGCCTTCAGGGCTCCTTCTTCCCACGCTCCCCTTTAGAACCGGGACTTAACCATTACAGACTAGAGTTAAGATTCCACCTAGTCAGTGCTTTCGAACAAAGTTAACATACCTTAAAAGTCCAATAATTAACTATCAGCCAGGTCCTATCCATTCATTCGCACATTTATTCCATGCCTACTACACTCTGTGTTCAAAGACGAACAAGACACAGTTCCTGCCCTTCAGAGGCTGAAAACATAGTGTGAAAAATAGATGTGTAAACATATAAGTCATAAGTGCTATAAAATGAACAAAGTGCTATGGAAATGTACCTGTGAAGAACATTACACTTACTGTTTTCAAGGGTCATAATTTAAAATCAGTAAGTAATTCTCTGGAAATACTCATAAAATTGTATCTTTTAAATGGTCTGTTAAGCAATGCCCTTAAAATTTTTAAAACATTACCACATTCAAATTTTTCCATGTTGAATGTGATGGGTAAAGATCTTAAAACGTGCAACAAATACTAACTTTGTTGTAATTCGTGCTTTATATACATTAACTTTTTTTTGAATTTTATGTCTGTTTCATAAATGAAAAGAATTTTACATAATCTAGGTTTTTTTTAGGAACCAAATACAATTTATATCTTTTCTCTGTTAATGTTTCTCTTTTCATATGCTGTGCTTCAAGGTTACCCAAGATAATCTCTATCCAACTGTGTTTAGAATTCATCTACATGTGAACCTGGATTAGACACATTTCAGTTAAAAACTTTTCATAAATTCAATTTCTAACAAAAGTTCAATCCTTAGGAAATTTAATAGGCTCAATCTTCCCTTGCTTTCTAACTTTAGAAGCTACATATCTAGTCTTTTCCGTAGACTTCTGAGGAATAGATACGTAAAACTATGCAATTGCCATGCGTGTACTCCCAGCAAGAGGAAGGTAAGAGCGGTGAATAATGTGCTATGTTGTCTGCAGGGTGTGTGTTCATCTCCTCTCACGTGCAAGGACAATCCTAGAGCTGGCTCCATTCTGAGCGAGAAGCGCAGCTCCTAGAGATGGCACATTCATCTGTTATGGAAGGGTGGGTATGAAATCTTTGCCTTTGGGTCTGTACCATACATATTCATAGGCCTTAAGGACAGAGTCAATCTGAATGTTTAAACCATTGTCAGTGTTTTGTGCTTGTTGCTCAGTATTAATTTGTGTATGTCATTTCCGATACTAATCCAGAAGTGATCCTTCTAATCAAATATAGGTTAATATATTTGGAACTATTCTTTTAAAGCACTAGTTTTGTTACAGATATGACAACCCAACACATCCATGCCAATCCTGTTTACATTTATCACACTTCCTGCCCCTGAAGTTAGTTTCAGACCTTAGGCCTCTGAAAGTCTCAGTGTTCTTACCAATTCTATGTTCTCACCTCTACACTGTCTCTCCCAACTATCTCAAGTGTAAGTCCTACATTTTGAAAAGCTTACCCGATATTTCTATCTGCATAGCCTGCTATGACTCTAAGTTCACATTTCACCCAAAAATCTCTCTCTCCAGATTTTATTTCTACCAATGATGGTATCATTTTTCCAACCAGAAACTGGACTCATTCTTGCTCCATGTCTCTTTCCATATTCAATCAATTATCAATATTTGCCAACCTTTCTTTACTACTGTCTATGGCACTAATCCTTTCTATTCTCACTCTCATGTCCTTGTTTCAGGATCTCAGTTCACATCTAAACTAGTATAATACTGTCTCCTTATTTTCAGTCTCTCCCTTTTCATATATTTCCCAGAACAGTAATAGATAAATCTTCTAGATATCACTTGCACAAGTCCCTTCCCTGCTCAAATGATTTCAATAGCATTTAAACTTTAAACTTCTGGGGACAGCATTTAAGGTCCTCTACAATCTACTTCTACCTCCTTAATCAAACATTCTAAACATTCTATCCTGTGTAAAATGGATCCCCCCAAATAAGATTATGATTTAAAGGGCTTGTTCTTTTGTTAACTAAATTTAGTAATAGGTGTATGTTAAGCTTTTAAAATCAGAATCAGAGAGAAAAGATAAATGATGGGGCAAGATCTCACTTGAGGCATCTACTACTACGATACTCTCTTATAAGATCAGTCCTACTGTTAACAAGAATTATATTAACAAGGTATGAAATTGAATGAGAAAAAATAATCTGCCTAGGGATTTCTTAATGAAGGCAGCTTGAATGGGAAAAACTTATGGTATATTGTTGTAGGAAAAGGCATACAATCTCTATGAAGTTTTCTAGGAAGATACTATGAATAATTCTAAAAGTGGAAAGACCTTTTCAATTATGTAAAACAACCAACAAGTCTTCTAAAATTAAAGATATATTGTAATTGTATGACTTATCCATGTTTATACAGCTACTTCATAGATGGTTTCTGAAATTAAATAAATGCTAATATTTACTGAGGTTTTACCATGTGCTAGACAGCAGGCTAGGTGCTTGACTGGTATTATTTCATTTAATCCTTGCTTCAGCCCTCAGTACTTTAATAGACATCATTTTATATTTGAGGGAAGTGAATCACTAAACGTCTCTAAATTATTGAGCTTTAAGATTCACTACTCACTTTGGTTATTCAACTTGCCTTCTTCATCTGGAAATATTCCTACCTTTGTACCTTACTCTAATACCAATTTGAAACTGGAAAGATTGCTGTTATTCCTAAAATAATTCTAAGCGCACTTTCACCAATGACTTATAATGATCCATGCTAACTGAGCTATCTTACATAATATTTCAGAAACAGGAGTTTCAGTAAATTTTATTAAAAATTTAGTAAATTTAAAAATTTTGTTCACTTTAACTTTAGTTCCTTCTAATATGGCACTGCTTTAGAACAAACAAACAAACACTAAGCCTCAGAAAAGGCAGTTGTTATGTACAATCACCCCAGAAGACTGAGGAAATTAACACAAGGAGCTCAGAATGGCTTGTCTGAAACATGCTGATATGACAAAGAAGATGCTTATCAGCACAAATTGTTTTCTACTGTCCTTGGTAAAAGGGATAAGAATGAATGAATAAATAAATGCTAGAATGAGAAATTAAACAAATATAGACTAGTCTTTCAGAAAGTCTAGTGGTTAAAGAAAAAGGTAGGGTGGCAGATTGAGGTGTGTGTTTGTTTCGTATGGGGGAGAAATGTAAACGTGTATGAGCTGAGGGAAGGAGTCTGTGGAGAGTGAGAGATTAGAGAGACAGAAGGGACAACAGAGAACAAGGTTCCAGAGGGAGTCTTTGTTTTACAAGATAGCAAGTTCAGAGTGACAGGGCTCACCACTATTCAGGCTGATTTATTATGCCACAAAAATGGCTTAAGTTTGAGAATTTGGGTAATGTACCATAAAAGTAACCCTTTAAAAAAAATTGAGTCTATAATACAATATTCAAAATCACAATCTTTAAAGAACGAGGTAACTCTTTACTCAGAACTACGTTCATTCATCACTGAACTATTAAAACAGTGTTTTGCACACAGCAGATCGATGAGTGAATTATGTGATAATGAATCCTAAAATAACATTTATTTCTTGCAGACACTTATACTTACTACAGATTGAAAATATTCAGGAGAAATGCCTTCCAATTCAAGGATTCTGTCCTCAAGTTTTTTAATTCTCTGATAAATGTCTCTTGGCACCGGACCACCTAAATACATTTAAAAAAATTCTGAGATACTATGGATAATTCTTTCTTCTTACAATTTTTATTCTTAAAATACCATTCAAAGACACTTATGCAAAAGAATGGGAATTATTTAAACTTAAGAAAATAAGTTAACAAGAGGAAGACAGAATGAAATCTTTAGCAAACATTTTCATAATATACTCTATGGGATATATTATTATACTACACTTCTCCCCAAGCCCCATTTATGCTTCCTATGTTGCTAGGCATTTTGTTTTATGTTAAATTCATTTTACAAGACATTGAATAGTTCCTGTATAGAACAACTTGTATCTCTGACAGACTCTGACAGTTGTTTAGGAGGAGGAAAATGCATAGTGACAACTGACAATTCAATCCAGTGGTTGTAATATGTCGTATCATTTTCTTCAATTTATACTTCTCCTTACATGCCATATTTTCTCCTTTAACCCAGAAGACCATTTAAAAGGAGCTTTACCATAATTTTTTTTTTAACATCTTTATTGGAGTATAACTGCCTTAAAATGTTGTTAGTTTCTGCTGTATAACAAAATGAATCAGCTATACGTATACATATATCCCCATATCTCCTCCCTCTTGCGTCTCCCTCCCAACCCTCCCTATCCCACCCCTCCAGGTGGACACAAAGTACCGAGCTGATCTCCCTGTGCTCTGTGGCTGCTTCCCACTAGCTATCTATTTCACATTCAGTAGTGTATATAAGTCCATGCCACTCTCTCACTTCATCCCAGCTTACCCTTCCCCCTCCCCGTGTCCTCAAGTCCATTCTCTATGTCTGCGTCTTTATTCCTGTCCTGCCCCTAGGTTCATCAGAACCAGTTTTTTTTTTTAGATTCCGTATACATGTGTTAGCATACGGTATTTGTATTTCTCTTTCTGACTTACTTCACTCTGTACGACAGACTCTAGGTCCATCTACCTCACTACAAATAACTCAATTTCATTTCTTTTTATGGCTAATATTCCATTGTATATATGTGCCACATTTTCTTTATCCATTCATCTGTCGATGAACACTTAGGTTGCTTCCATGTCCTGGCTATTGTAAATAGTGCTGCCATGAACATTGTGGTACATGTCTCTTTTTGAATTATGGTTTTCTCAGGGTTTATGCCCAGTAGTGGGATTGCTGGGTCATATGGTAGAAAGGATGCTCAACATCACTAATCTTTAGAGAAATGCAAATCAAAACTGCAATTAGGTATCACCTCACACCAGTCAGAATGGCCATCATCAAAAAATCTACAAACAATAAATGCTGGAGAGGGTGTGGAGAAAAGGGAACCCTCTTGCACTGTTGGTGGGAATGTAAATTGATACAGCCACTATGGAGAACAGTACGCAGGTTCCTTTAAAATACCATAATTCTTAACTAACAAACTTTCTAGGCAGGGGTATGGTAAAACTAAGGTTACTCAAATTTCAAGATTATGATTATATCCCAAATCCTTCCATTTCTTAGCACCTCCAATGTAAACATTCTGGTCTAGACCACCACCACCTCTCCCTGGATTATCACAACCTCCAAACTGGTCTTCTTGTTTCTGCCTTGCACACATAAAGTCTGTTCGCAACACAGCTGCCAGCAACCCTTTTAAAATGCAATTCAGATAGTGTTAGTTCTCTGCTCAAAACCTTCCAACACCTTCACATTTCACTCAGATTAAAAACCAAAGCCTTTACAATAGTCTACAAGATCCTATACAATTTGGACATTCTCCCCACATTCATACCATTTCAGCCATTTTTCTGTTATTCAACTAGGCCAAGTACTCTTACAACTTTAGCACTTGTGATTCTCTCTACCTCTATATTCACAAGGCTTGCACTTGCCAACTTCAGGTCTTGGCTCAAAAGTTACCATATCGGTAAGGCCTTCTCTGACCACACTTTAAAAAATACCAGTACTACCACTTCCCCCTACCTAGCACTCCCTCCCTATCCTTTTTCCCTTATTTTTCTCCAAACCATTACTACCCCCTGACATTCTGTGTATTTTGCTTATTCACTGCCTGTTTCTCCACTCTAATGTAAGCTCTTAGAGGGCAGAATTTTATGTTTTGTTCATTGGGTATGGCTGTGCAGGTTGTACACTAAACAAACCTAGGAAGCATCAGTGCATAGACTGAACAGGTGCTCAATATTTACTGAATGAACAAATACATGATTAAACAATCGTTATGCAATTAAAGAATATGGATAAATATTCATATCAAAAGTATCAACTTGTTAAATATAAAAACTCTAGAAATATGGGGGGATTTTTTTGAGAATTTTTAAAGTTTAGGATCTTGGTTGTTCTTGCTTTCGAATAAAGTAAAATGAATAACTTACTCACCTGACTTTGCTCTTGCTGCTCCCTTTACCTAGAACATCCTCTGCCTCACCTCCCTACCTTTCAAGAACCATTTCAAGCTTCACTGGGTCAACAAAGCACTGCCTGAATCTCTTCACATGGAGGCTCCTTGTGCCCCACCACACCCTTCCCTCACAGCCCCTTTAACATCCCCCTTTGCTATTAATCTTTCTCCCAAACAGATTATAAAGTCCTTGACGCCAGAAACGGTGACTACATCTCAGTGTCCCTCCTGTCTAAAACAGTGCTTGGTGTATAGTAGGCATTCAACAGATACTTTTCAAAATTAACTACTTGACACTATTAGATTTAATAAACCAGTCAATCCTGTTATAGTTTGTATTGTAAATGCATCTAGTTCTGAGAAAGGGAGTTAATTTTAATGCTAATCTCTTACTATCCTCAAAGATTTACTCATTCTCTTATCATCTTCTCCCTTCATCCACAAATACACCAGATAGACTGGACTCAGAAATTCCCTGAACCGTATTTTATGCCTCTGTGCTTTTTTTTTTTTTTTTTTTTTTTTTGTGGTACGCGGGCCTCTCACTGTTGTGGCCTCTCCTGCCGCGGAGCACAGGCTCCGGGCGCGCAGGCTCAGCGGCCATGGCTCACGGGCCCAGCCGCTCCGCGGCATGTGGGATCTTCCCGGACCGGGGCACGAACCCGTGTCCCCTGCATCGGCAGGCGGACTCTCAACCACTGCGCCACCAGGGAAGCCCGCCTCTGTGCTTTTTGCAGATATTTAGAAGATAGAATCAACAGGATCTGGTGACTAAATCGGGAGGGAGACTGAGGCTTTGCAGCCAGTTAAGATCTAAGTTTGATTTCTAGTTGCCACTTACTACCTTGGGCATGCTGCTCTGAAAACTTCAGTTCCTTTATCTGACAATGATTACAGCACCAACATCTCACAAGGGTGCTGTTAAATAGTGAGTTGATATATGTATAATACTTTCAGACTGACTGGCACTTAGGATTTAGTCAGTCACTTAATAAATAAATGTTAGTCCCCAATGGCACTTATTTATTTATATGCTTATCCTCACTGGAAGATCTTAAAGAGCCAGGGTAACACTTATTAATACTTTTTACCAGCACAGTGGGGGATACGAGTGAGAGATGGTCATGGTTATGAAATTAATGGCAGGAAAAAAACTACATTAGTTTTCAGCTATGACTTTAATCAACTGAGAGAGTCAGGATATTGTTGAGAAGTGTAAGAGGAGGAAGAAGGGCGTAAACACATGAACTGTAAATTCCTTGAAAGCAGGGACTATGCTTTCTTCATTTTTGTACCAATCAGAACAATGTTTTTCGTACATGACAGCTGCTCAATGAAAACCTGGTGACTAAATGAATCGGAATTTCTTTAACCACTTGCAAAGATACATTACAGGACACTGCCCAGCACTCTGCTTACCTGTCTGCAATCGCAAGTGAGCCTCAATGTTTTGTAGTCGTTCTTCTACAGCCTGATTACCACAATCGCGGAGCATGCTGTTAGGTTTATGACCTGACCCTTGAATTCCTTCAGGTCTAGTCTGTGGTCCATATGTATTCACAACTCTAGAAACTAAATTAAGAAACTTTTGAGCCTATTAAATTTACATTTCAAAAATCACAAAGTCTCTCTCCTTAACAGTATTTGATGTTCTTTTCATAACCACAAACCCAAGTACAAAGAAAGGCAAGAGTTTTTGATTTGTTTTAAAATAAATAAAATTTAGATAGGAAAGTGATTTCTATTCCATTTTGCTTATAATCTAGAATAAGTTTCTGACAGTGATGAAGATATTATATAATGGATACTTACCTTTTACATGACTTTTAAACCCAGGGTAAGGAGTAAAAACGGCATCAGTTCTCGCACAACTATTTTCTAAGGAGAATTCAGATGAGTATAAGTTTAAATATATTCTTAACTTCAAATGTATGATATTTTGATAACCCTTCAGTAATGCATATTAACATATTACTCATAATCAGAGAATATCATTTTAAATAACAGTAATTAAATTACTATCATGCACAGGATAAAATTTAGTGATCTTTACTCTCTAAAACTTATATCTAATGTTACCTATTTCCAGATTTATATATAGAAAAGTCCTCAACATTTGGTGGCATAATTTAATTTTTAATGAATACCAATATCCCTAAAAACCATCTGGGCCTTTGGAGAAAATAATTTATATATTATAGAGAGTTAAAATTTCTAAGCTAAAGAGACATAGAAATAAACAAAACTCAGTATTTTTACTAAAATATCTTTTTAAAAAATACAGCATTTTTGATATTACTGATCATATTAGTGAACATGTAATATAAAGTATTATGCCTTTAACACATTTTTATTTCAGAACGCCACACAAAAAAGACCTTGAAACCTACAACACATACTTTTATACTTTTCCTAGATTTCCAGTGCTCATCTAAAAAAAATCCCTAATCACAAAAGCTATCTATCTCTTTCCAGACTGCCCCTTTCAAAAAACGCAATTTTAAAAATGATACCATGTGAAATTTCGTTCCAAATTTCTTCTAAGCTGAAAAGTATAGTTTCTTTCAAGTTATATATCAACAAATAAATCATAAACCAAGGGAGAAAGTTGGAATGATATTAACATAATATATAAACAATTCAAATATTATAAAATAATCTTTAAAATGACATTAAGTAAAACCATGCATTGCAGTAAATTTCCTAAGACTCCCCTTAATTATTTTGTAATAAAAATGGATGGTAAAAGATAATGAAGGAAAATTCTTTTTTTCCCTAGGGAATTTGATTTTTTAAAAAACCCATTGCTTATATTTTGGTCAATTGAGAGGTATTAAAAGGAACACACTAACACGTTACAATACATCTGAATTTTTTCAGTCTAAGTTTCCTTAAGATAGTTCTGCTGACACATCAAACTGTGAATAAAATTCCAAACCCACTTATCTTTTATATATAGATACTAGAGTCATTTTCTTTTTCTTTTCTTTTTGAAACACCTGAAAATATGTTTAAATGGCCATCACCTCTCCATTCTCTTTCTACCATTTCATGGGGCTAAGGGTTAAAAAAAGAAGCTATCATCCATTCCAGAACTATATTCCAAATATATAGATTAACTGACCCATTAGAGAAAAATTCAGCATGGTGTGAAGATAGTGAATGTATAAGTGCTAGTCACTCTCCACAGCAATTCTTCCCAACACTGTTTGGAGCCAGCAAGGGATTGAATGGGCTAAGGAATCCTGCTGAGCATTTCAATTCTTGTCAATTTCTATCCCCTGGTGGTTTATAATAATAGAGTTAGCAAGGAGAACAGAGGAATAACATTAGTGATACATGTGCTTGCTCCTTCAACAAACGCTTTCTCATGGGTAGCTTGCAGTTGGATTGTAGTACCTGAGATTTTGCCACTGCTGAACCTGTTCTGAAAAGCTAACAGTAAAATATACCAAATCTAGAGATACGTATGTATAATGTTAATAGTAGAAAAGGCTGCATTTAGGACCCACCTTGAGACTGTATTATTTCATTATTAAGAGAATCAGTGTTACCAGTGTGATACGAGTCAATTCTAGGTTCATCTGAAAATTGTGTTCATAATAATCAGCCACAAGATATTAGAGGCAACAAGAAAAATGTTCATTCCAATTAGGAACTCTTCTCCATAATTTTTTCTAAGAACTACTTGTTCTGATTATTACTATGATGCCTGACTATGATCTATGCTAGTGCTTTGCAATTTTGTATTCTGCAGCATACCTGCAGATCTGTAAATATACTATAAAATCATGTGGAGAGGAAAGGAGAATCTGATGAAAAACAGCAAATGTATGCACTATGAGAGAAAGGAAAAAAGCATAAGACACCATAGTCTTGTTGACAAATTGGTTTTATCGTGACATAAAACATTTCAAACAGCTAAGGAGTAGTGAGAAAACTGCTCCCTCTTGAGGAGTATTAACTTTACTAAGTTCACTTCATGTATTAATATCATAATTTCATAAATACCTTTAGAGACTTGAAATTTATATAGCTTAGACCTTCTTACTAGTGAGACTGAGACACCCTACCACCCACACTTTATCTTCATTTCCTGAAGGAACTTTAAAACAATCTTTACACCTGTGGTAAACATTTGCCTTTTTACGTTAGCATTTATTTGATTTTTGGATAACCAAGATGAAAACCATTTTGTATTATTAAACAGAAGGAAATACTGCTGTCTTAGTTTCCAGATAAACCTGTGAAATAATTAAAAACTGTGTTCTTAATGTTATTCATTTTAAAAAACAAATGAAAGATCATTAAAATCCTACAAAAATTAACTTCTTCTAGGTAGTTACCTTGATTACAATCAATAACATTGCAAAATTCCCTGACGTTGTTTTCATTGATTTCAGCTTGCTTTCTTTCAATAAATGCAGATATTCGTCTGTCAATCTACAAACAATAAGCATGTGTGTCTTAATTCAAACACAGTAAGATTAAAAAAAATACTCCACCCACCCCCCCAAAACCCAACTTCTTACTTCTGCTTTTCCAGCCTTTATTTGAACTACTTCTGGATCAAAATGGATCTGTGTCTTTTTCACATCTCCCAAATCACAATCTTTGTGCTTTTCTTCCTCCTGTAGGTCTCCAATGGGAAATTTGGCATTTACTTCATTCTTGTTCCCTGTTTCTGTTTTTCCTATTTCTTCAACAACAGTTGTATTCTCCTCTTTAATCAGAGGCTGAAGTTTTGCTAAAAAAGGCTGAGAACACAATTCCATCTGCTGAGGTTCAAACTGATCAAAATTAATCACATATTTACCATATTTATATAAATTTCTGCTAAGTAAAGGCAATATTCAATATCAATTAACTAAATTTAAAAGGTTGGCACATCATACATAGATCGGAGCACATGTAAGTGTTTGTGCTGTCCTCTGCTATTGTGACCAATATCATTTGCTCTAAATCTGTTTAAAAAAAAAAAAAGGAAAGAAAAGAAGAAAGAGAAAACCTGAGGAAATTTAAAATTTTCTTTGAGGGAATCATTCTGTCACTCATCTTTTATTTTGTGCCAAATCAAAGCCTCAGCCTCTGGCACCAATGCCACTTAATTAACATGTCATTCAAATGCCTCCTCAGAATACTAAGGCTTAGTATTTTTCCTCCTTAACACGAGAGCCAGTGCTCTCACTCAGCAAAGCCCTGTATTATCACTATATCACTGGAGATTCTCCACTTGAAACTGCAGTTGGCCGAAGTAAATGAGAGAGCATAGACGTGAAATATATAGGTGTTATGCTGAGTGAACACTCAAGCTTCTCCTGACATGGCAAGATATCTTCTTGGGTCATGAAATTAAATTTTTAAAAAGAAAACGAACAAGAGCCATAGCTGAAAAGAGGTAGATGCCTATCACCATACTAGAGGGGGAAAAAACCCTGTTGTGTAATGTAAATTATACTACCCATTCCCCGCCCCCCCCCCCCCCCCCCCCCCCCCCCCCCCGCCCAGCCCAGACCCATCCACAATTAGGCCTCAATTGAGTCCTATAGCTCATTGCTTCTGCCCTTTAAAACTAGGGTTAACTATTACTTTTAACATGAAACAGAGTTAAAATTTCCCATAAAGTCACTGAATAGAGGACTGAAAATTAAATGTCTACTCCATTAATCAAAACATACCAACACTCGTCAGTGTTCCAATTATTTTTTCATACCGACAATTTTGCTTCCATTATTTGCTATACCAAATACTCTTCTGAATCCTTGTAACATCTTAATAGAAGTAAACTTTTCGACACTTCATATTTTATACTTTGATTAGAGATAACCTGCAAACTTGCATCAATTGTAACTGCAAAGATGTTCAATTGGAAACTAGCAAGGTCATAATACTGTTATTGAACTGAAATACTAAAAAATATAACAATACTATTATAAATTAACAATTCAGTGTTGACTTAATATAAAGGATGAATTATTTCAAACTCAAGAAAAAGACGATAAAATAGTGACTGGCTACTTACTAATATGAGACATTAATGTCACAGAAATTACTTTCTTTTTAAAAACTATGCTGAAACTGTTTAATTGCAATAGACACTCCAGGATGTGTCAAGCTGGGATAATGCCACTTCTTGAACCACTGAAAGCACTCCATGAGCCTCCAAACTCACCCAAGGCATGGAATCATTATCATAGCATGACACACACCTGCCGTGTCTTATTGCTTAATTATAACCTACCATAGATGCAACTGTATTGAATTTTCAGTGCAAGTCTAGAATTGAATAGAACTGCATTTTCAATCTTCACATCCACATCAGCCTATTGGGCTATATTCCTGTAATTGTCCTGATCACTATGTAAATTAACAGATTTGGATCCAATCTGGCCGAAGTAACCTTTTATTAATACCACTATTAATACAGTGTTAAGATAGAACTAACAAATACTACAGCTTACAATTTAACTACAATTAATTTCTAGTCTCAATATCGAGTTAACATTTTTAACACGAAATTTACCTGTAAATATAAAACGTGTTGTTCAAGTGCACTAAAGAGCAAAGCAGGCTGGAATGCCGAGAGGCTCTGGAGCTTGTTCCAATCGATTGTAATTTTCACCACATCATCTCTGATGTTAAGCTTCAAAGGGGCAAACCAGCAACATCACAAAAAATTACAAGATTAAGCTGTACACATGGGATTGTCCAAAAATAAGATTTCTATAGAATAACACACCATTTAGCTCAAAGTTTTCAAGTTTTCAATCAGACATAAAAATGCTCTACACCTAGTTACCACTTTAAAAAGCCAAAAAATGTGAAATTTTCATAAAAAAATAGAATGACACCTCACTCTAATTCTGTTCTTGGGTCTGTGTAATGGGACCATCTTTTACGATAATTCATTATCTAAAAAACTTTGGATAGGGGTCAAAATAGTCTTGTCCTACTCAGAATCCTACTGCTTCTAGCTCAGAGAATTAAACAGAGGGGGCAGGTACCTTTATAAAAGTTCTGATATACACATTTCTTTCTGTTAAATATGCACATAAATACATAACTGAAACATATCATTCCTCTGATGTCTTCTGAATCACATTTTTATTGTTTTCAATTTTAACCAATTTTAAAATCAATTCATACATTTATATTCATACATATTATAAAGTCTAGTGATACACAGCAATGTGTTTATCTACTTCAAATAAAAATTAAACTATTACTTAGCTGCGGAAACCTGAAATTGAAAAACAAATACTTTTCCACAATAGTGAAATAAATGGCCAGAGACTGGATGGAAAGGCCACACTTACTGCTAAACAGTATCTTCTAGTAAAGTATGAGGGCTCATTGTATGAAAATTTCTTATAAATTGGCTATCCATGACCTATTACAATAATAGTATATACAGAAACTACCAAGAACCTGAATATAAAATTAATATCAAAATGAGTGAAGATTTTAGAGGGAAAGCCTCCATCTCTAGTCTTTCGAGTGAATAAAAGTAAATCACCGTAAACTTTTCTAGGGACACGTGTTTATAAGGATATACTACATCGCAGAATCAAGTTAACTATTATTTTTTCAAAAATCATTTATTTAAAATTAGTCATGTTTTCTACAAAATAAAGACAAGTGTTACATTAGTTCAAATACAGATCTTATAAATTGTGATTGTAATAAAACAAAAAGATAAACCAATGTACATAGAACCGAAAAGATCCAAAGTTCCCAAAAAAGGCACTATATGAATGAACGCTATATGACAGAAGTTTACCACCCTTTGACCAGAAATATTTAAAGTCCATATTAGACAAGTGTAAACAAATAAGTTTTGTGTAGGCTGCACTGGCAAAAACTGGTTTACATTATTTTAACTAAGGTTTTATATTAAGATAACCACATTAATCTTAATTTACTTTATTTAATGCCTATAAAGATTTCCTTAGACAACAACTTATGCATGGAAGTAAACTATTACTATACTGTTACAGTTCTCAAGGGATCTAGAGTCTATTATAACAAATCTATGAATACAGTTTGGGGATAATGCAGGCAAATCCTCAACCAAAGCAAAGCATCAAATTTTCTAGAGAAAAGAATAACTTACAGAAATTAAATTTAATGTTTGGATCATATTCTCATTTCAATTCAGCAGAATTATGTAAGCTCTCAAGTGCAGTTAAAGATATTTGGTCTTTTAAGAAAATCACGTAATAATGTCACAAATTAACTTTAAAACTATCCCAATACATCCAACTATTATTCAACAAATTCCCTGTTAGTAATATGAATTCTATTTATTTTTACACTGTAGAACTTGTAAACCATTCACTCAAAAATGTATTAGTCTGCCATTAATATGGCCTATTTAAAATATGTATTTCAGTAAAAACTTTATTAAATTAATATGAAAATCCAAGCTAACAATAAATATTTCTTCAGCTTGGTAAAATGGACCAACCAGAGGTAAGCAATAAAGTTAAAATTACAAAATTGGAAATCTGAGATAAAAAATACTTTTTAAATATTCAACTTTATGTTTCCTATTAGGAGAGCTAATAACACGATACTATACAGAGTGAAGTAGGCATTTTACAACATACATTTTAAAAAATTCCTTCAACTTGTTTTGAAAGGAAATAGTGATTTCCACCAAGGGCAATTTTATAAGTATAGTACTCGGGCTTTAATTCTTTAAACAATACATCTCGAAATACAGAGAGTATTACCAAGTTGGCTAGCATTTAATTGATGAGATGATCTTATTTTTTGACACTTGTATAAATGGTCTTTTCACTCTGTCATGAAAACTCACCAAATATTTACTCTAAACATTTTTGACAGGTGACATAAGTAAATTTTAATCACATCTCTACTTTTACCTACAGAATATCTGAATGTTTAAAATTTTTAAATGAGTTTTTAAAATTCAGTATACAAACTATTTCAAAAAGAAATGTTTAAATTATTTCTTAATGTTATTTTTAAAAAGTATCTCATCAGTGGGGGGAAAAAACTTGCATAAACTATAGGTGAGTATAAACTTTTTTCATCTTGATATTAGGATATTAAAAAAAAACCTTAAAGTTCCAATGTCCACGCCATAGAAAGTTCTCAAACTTTTAAACCATTTACAGGTCTTGAGTCTTGAGACTGAAATAATATGTCCCCAAGTCTTAAAAAAAAAAGTTTAAGTCCTTGACAAACAAGTGAGTTTAAAACTTTTAGCCGACTCTATTAATAATCGTTCCATTAAACCAAACTGAATGTTTAACTTAGAGTAATGCTCTTTTTAAGTTAGAACAAATATTAGGATTTTAAAAAATATTTAAATAACGTTTTAAGAGACTGATTCTCCATTCACCCAAGGCTTTTAAAAATAATTTTCACAAATCAAACGCTCTATTTTCATAAAGTAAGTTACCATTATCTTCAACATAAATGCCTAATTCCGCCTGAGATTAAAAAAATCTGTTTTTTAAAAGCAGACAAACATTTTCAAGTTGTTTCTCATTTAAAATTTGCTTTGCACTTTACATCATGAAACTAAATAGTGACTTGAGTGTAAGGAGTACCTTTATTTAAACCCGATTTTATTATGACATTTCTACAAAAGCTATTTATCAGCCAGTTAAACTAGTTAATAGCTAAATTATTAAACAACAGTTGTGATACAAGCAGTAGCGACCATGGATAACTCAGCCAACTTTACGCTATGAGTAGTTTAGATTAATTCCTTTTCTCTTCCTCCCCGTTTTAAAGGGGAAGAGATGCAAGCAACGGCCAGAAGGAAAAAAGAAATAAACAAAAGCAAATGACTCATAAGAGGAAATCACCCAAAAAAGGCGGAGAGAGAGCTTTTCCAGAAATCGCAGGCCGTTCTAACCTATCAATTTCTATAATGAATGAACTGGAAGTAAAAGGAGCCTGAGCGCCAGACGCCTCCCAAACCCTCAGAGAAGCTTCTCCGCAACCATTCTCTCCAAGCCTGTTCATCTCCGAGCCGGGTTTTCACTTACACTAGCCTCACTCACTCTTGGGGGGAAGAGTTGCAAGGAAATCTAGCCTGCAACCGGCCGTGAACTAACCCGCGCGGCCATCCTCACTCAGACCGCAGACGGCTGGGCCCAGGCTCCTCCCCCGGCCTCGGCTACTCACGCCGGGTCCCACACCCGGCAGGCCTCCGCTGCCCCCTGCCTCCGCTCGAGGAAAAAAGGGGAGAGGGGCTAGACGGTTCCCAGACCCCTACTCCCACAGACCACCACTCACTTGTCCAGCCAGGGTATGCAAGGAGCGAAAGACTTCGCAGACCACCTCTTGTGAGAGACTGGGGCTGCAGCTCCGCTCTAGGTTCCTGTCACCGATGGTCGGGCGACTAAGCTCAGCGGCAGTAGCCATGACACTTTCGTAGGCCGCCCCCGCCAGCACCGAAGAGCCCTCACAACCCACCCCACCCTCCCCTGCTTTGGTCGCTGCGCGATGATGTAAAAGCACTGCGTCTCTTTTAGAGCGGGGCTTTGAGCACCCGCCCCCTCTATGTGACTGACAAGCACGTGCACCAATCAGGTGCAGCTACATGGTTCCGCAGAGGACTCTGAGCGGATGACTGCGAACCTGCGTGAGGCTAGCTACAGTATTTCAGATAATGATTGGAGTCGTCATCGAATGAGGGTTAGCTTCTTCAACCCTCATTAGTTAGTTAACATCGCTAATTTAACATAAATTAGTTATCATAACTAATTTTTCATGCGAGGAAGAGGACATAAAACAAGAAAAAACTTTTATGCCTCATTTACCATCAAGGGAATGATATTAATTACTTTAAATCTGCAAAATACTTCTGTCAGGTTTTAAAACTCGTAAATCAGTTGCTATTCCCTGTGTACTACGGTAGAGACGCTCATCCTAAAACTGTTTCAAAGAAGGGAAACACTGTCAATATGATTCTAACAGGAATTTAACTAAGTAAGCAATCGCATGCAACACAATATTTGAAATTAGAGATCAATCCAAATTGAACTTTGACAAAGTATTACTTATCAGATAACTTTGGTAAAAGATATTTGAAAGACTTTGTAGTATTACAGAGTCTAACATTAAAAATTTTGTTGTGCAATTGAAAAGTTTAGAAAGTTTTTAGTGTTAAACTTTATTCCAAAACACTTGCAAAAAATAAATATCAGTTTAGAGATGAGGGATTTAAAATTCTTAATTCCAGTAGTCTAATGCTCTTACAGTAAAAGAAGCAGAGGTGGAAACTTGCACAATGTGTATTCAGTTTTAGAGTACGCTGAATGAAAGGGGGAGGAATAAGGCATCAAGGAACTGGGATTAAGGGCAGTAGGGATAAAAGAACGCCTTTGACCTGCCTCTAGAGAGCCTGTTAATTAGGCTTTCATTTCCAAAGATCACCAGGCGACAGGATCTTGAGTAATCTTGTCTGCTCCCTTGTTCACAGCAGGATATACAGTTTATAATCCAGCCTATGTCTAGAGATGTCCATAGAAAGATTTCACAATATCTAATCCCAAATTGAGCAACCTTCTCCTTCAAGCCACTCATCCCCATATTTAACCTAAATTCATGATTCTTTGCAATGTTAGCAATTTTCTTTGCCTCTGGTTCTCTTGTTAGAGAATAATTCTAATGGGGTAGCTAAAAGTTTTTGTTTTGTAACATATTAGCAACTAGTTTCAGATTATTTGTTTTCATCTAGGTGTGAGGTTTGTTTTTTTTTTTTTTTCAAATATTCAGGCCAGTGGTATGAGACACATTTGGGAACTTGCTTTGTATATTATAAGAATACCGTCTTTAATAAGGTACTGCTCATTCTTTCCTTTGCCATCACTGATTTTGAAATTTCAAGTTTTACTTGTTCCCTTGAACATCTAATATAGAATTAATTGATGGCCATTTGATCTCTACATAAATTCTCTATAAGATTCTGTTTCAATACGCAGACTTCCACTTATAGTATTGCTTACTTAGCTAATACCTTGCAATTTAACTCTTTTGTGCATTATTTCTTCTTTCCAGGGACTTTTCTTACTCCTTCCTGATGCCTATTACCTTCATTTTGGAACTTATTTAAATAGAAGAGTTTGTAGGCTGAAAAGATGTGGATTTCCTTGGGCTAACTTTAAATAGAAACATATAGAAAATAATGAGTAACAAAAATATGATGAAAGCTCTGAAATTTAGAGAGTAAAGGAAATAATTTACCCTTTATAGAAAACTAATTACAGTTTATAAAGTGGGTTGCTGAAAAATCTTCTGCCTTGTGGAAATAATTCAAACTGTTGGTCTTGGCATTAGCAAGAGAATTAGAAAAACTGTCCTGAAAGTTCATCCTAAGAATCACTTGGGAGGATAAATGAAATCCAGGCTATCTACCTTATCAACAAAAATATCCTTTATAAAGAGCTTTAAAGGTACAACCCTATTAAATAAACCAGTGCCCAGCAAAGTGCCTGAGATATACGTGCTCAATAGATGGTATAATACACCTTTTATCTAATGTAGAAAAGGATGGTATAATACACCTTTTATCTAATGTAGAAAAGGAAAAGTTTAATTTGCCTTCTCTGGCTCCCCATCACCTGATGGATAAGCCCAAGTTCCTTAGAATGGCATCTAGGGCTCTTCTCATGATCTGGCCTTTGCCTAAATTTCCAGCCCCATTTTCTGCCACAAACCATCTGGTGCTTAATGCTCTCAAAACTGCTTTTACTTCTTCAAAGCTTTACTATTTTTTTTGCCTCCATGTTTTTATTTGTGCCCCTGCCTCCTATCTGATTGGAAAACTCCTATTCCTCCTTCAAAAACTCCAGTTCAGAAATCTCTGGGAAGTTTTTCCTCATACTCCTTGTCATAAAGACCTTGTCTTCTCCGCTAAACAACTCCTACAACTCATATATGCTTCCATTATTGTACTTATCACATTGATACTGAAATTTACTTGACTACGAATCTGTCTCCCCACTGAGCTATGAGAATTTATATGTATCATGTTTGTATACTTAAGGCTTAGCATAGTTTCTGGCACAGAGTAATTGCTCAGTATATGCCTGTGGAGCTGAATTTATTTGCCTAAGTTGAACAGATTTGTAAAATGGAAAAAAAAAAAAAGAAGTTCCTACACTTGAGGGGAAATTGTAACATGTAGTAAGAATGCTACAAACAATTCATTTCAAACAATGAAGCATGTCCGTTGATTCTCCTCTGGAACAGCAATTTCAAAGTGCTCAAATTTTTCTTAATGAATAAATACAGCTAGTCTCCATAACCTTCTCACGAATGATATCCATACAAATTAATTGTACCTACTATATGCCAGACACTCTGACCATGTTGAAAGTACAAAGATGAATCAGGCAAGGATATTTCTCAAAAAGCTCCAGTTCTCATGGGTGAGGCATATATGTAAACAAACATCTATGATATAATGTGACAATGATCATATTAGAGATATGTATAAAGCAATACAACCTATTAGTTCCTTTGGGGAGGTGTTTGGATTCAGTGTCAGGAAAAACTCTAAACACTTGATGTAAAACATTGATTTTGAGGCTCAAATGATGAGTACAAATTCTTAATTAAGATAAAACAGGAGCAGGAACTTGAACACGCATTGATGTGTTTAGGGAGGATCATTGGATAGAGAAGTATGGTGAAGCCAGCATTTCCCAAAGTTTGCTCTGCTGAATACCAGTTCTGTAAGATGCTTCTTCCAACAGAAGTTTCCACAATCAAAGAAGTTGGAGTAAAACTGATTATTTGTGTTGCCATGTCGTGCAACGGATCACAACATTCCACTTTCTATTAGCAAGGAGCTCAGTACTACGATCAAGTCCAAGGACACAATAAACCAGTTTCAAAATCTCAGCTTTGAGGATTGGTTTATTGGGACTTCCCATACTGATTTGTGATTCATTCAAGGTTTAGAAAACATACCTGTTACTTGAACAGAGAAAAATTTTAAATAAATTATTACTTATGATAAGTTGTTGATTAACTGAAAAGATAACAAGAAAACAATAATCTATCACAGTGTTAGCAAATTCAGGAAGCAGCTAACCCCTCTAGGGCTGCGGGAACAAAGGGAAGAGTTTGGAATTATTAAAATTCAGGAGCTTAGAGGAACATGGAGTCCCTCAGAGAAGGGGGTGCTGCCCAGCTTGGATTGGTGACTTAAGCGGGGGCATGATGAGGCTGATTTTGCAAGTTTTTAAAACTGAAAATAGAGCATCCAACCACTGTAGAACAATATAATGTAGTCTAATATACATATAATTGGAACCTCTAAAGGGGAATAGAGAAAGATTGGGGCAGAAGAAACATTTCAAAAGACGATGACTGAGAAATTTCCAAATATAGTGAAAGCATCAAACCACAGATCCAGAGAACTCCAATATTATATACTGCTGTGTAACAAATTACCCTGAAATTTAGTGGCTTAAAGCAACAAATATTTCTTATCACCAAGTTTCTGTGGGTGAGAAATTCAGGAGTGACTTTGCGTGGTAGTTCTGTCACCCACTGTGGAGAAAAGCAGTGAGAGAGAAGCCACAGGGCCTTTTAGGACTAGTCTCTCAAGTCACACATTGTCATTTCCATCTGATTCTACTTGTTAGTAGCAAGTTACTATGTCTGGCCCACACCCAAGAGATGGGAAATTAGGTTCTATATCTCCATTTCAAATATGAAGGAGAAATAAAGATTTTTTTAAAGGTAAACAAAATGAAGATTATTCATTACCAGCAGACCTGCACTATAAGAAATGTTAAAGGAAGTTTTTCAGGCAAAAGGACTGACATCAGAAAGAAATTGGTATCTACGCAACAAAATGAAGATCTTACAAAATGATTAAAATAAAGTGAGACATTTTTTCTTATTTTTATTTGTTCTAAAGATAATTAACTGTCTAAAGTAGAAATAGTGGCAAATTATTGTGGGTTTATAGCACATATAAAGGAATGTGTGACAAAAATAGCACAAAAATTGTGAGGGAGGAATTGTAAGTATTCAGTTGTAAGGTTTTTACATGCACATGAAGCAGTGTAATATTTGAAGGTAGACTGTGATAAGTTAAAGATGTAAATTATAAGCTCTAGGGTAACTACTAAAATATTTTTTTAAAGTATAAATAATAAGCTAATAATGGAGATATGAAGGAATCATAAAAATATTTAATTCAAAGTCAGGAAAAGAAGAAGAAACAAAAAAGAGATGGGGCAAAGAGAAAATAACAAGGTAATAGATTTTAATCCAACCATATCAATAATTAAATTAAATGTGAATGATCTAAACACAGATTTAAAGATTGATTAAAAATTAATATCTAACTATGTGCTGACTAAAGGAAACCCACTTTAAATATAAAGCTTAAAAGTTAAAAGATGGAAAAAATATATACCATGCAAGTACCAATAAAAATAAAGCCAGAATGACTATTTTAATATCAGACAGTGGATATCACAAGAGCAGTATATAATGTTAAAAGGGACAGTTCACCAAAAAGACTTAACAGCATTGTTTGTGCACCAAAAGCAGATCTTGAAAATATTTGAGGCAAAAACTGATAGAACTTAAAGGAAAAAGAAACAAAACCACAATTATGTTTG